>NW_028270143.1:118877169-119189356 GCF_037043375.1 Chiloscyllium plagiosum
AAGCTAAATGCTGTTTATCCTCATTGAGATCGGTCCAGTCGAGTTGGCCAGAAACGGCATTTTACTTTTATAGAATTTTACGCCAAGGAGAGAGGCCTTTTGGCCCATCGTGTCCTTGCTGGCTGGATAATAGAGTCATAGAGTCATAGAAATGTACAGCATGGAAACAGACCCTTTGGTCCAACCCGTCCATGCCGACCAGATATCTCAACCCAATCTAGTCCCACCTGCCAGCACCCGGCCCATATCCCTCTAAACCCTTCCTATTCATATACCCATCCAAATGCCTCTTAAATGTTGCAATTGTACCAGCCTCCACCACTTCCTCTGGCAGCTCATTCCATACACGTACCACCCTCTGTGTGAAAAGGTTGCCCCTCAGGTCCCTTTTAAATCTTCCCCCTCTCACTCTAAACCTATGTCCCCTAGTTTTGGATGCCTTTACCCCAGGGAAAAGACCTTGTTGATTTATCCTATCCTTGCCCCTCATGATTTTATAAACCTCTATAAGGTCAGCCTCCAACACTCCAGGGAAAACAGCCCCAGCCTCTTCAGCTTCTCCCATTAACGTGTGAACCACCCTCTCTGTTAGAAAAGTGTTCCTCATGTTCTTTTTAAATCTTTCTCCTCTCACCTTAAAAATATGTCCTCTCGTCGAAGCCCCCCAACCTAAGAAAAAGGACCCTAATCCCCTCATGATTTTATAAACCTCCATAACATTACCCCTTAGCTGTTTACACTCCAGGGAAAACAAGCCCCAGCTTATCCAGCCTCTCCTTAAGTTTCAAACCCTCCATTCCTGGCAACATCCTGGTAAATCTTTTCTAAACCCTCTCCAGTTTAGTAATATCCTTCCGCTTGCAGGGAGACCAGAACTGGACAGAGACCAAGCACATTATCCACTCTGGTCCCACTTTCCAGCACTTAGCCTGTAGCCTTGTATGCTTTGGCATTTAAAGTGATCATTGGAACACTTGTTAAGCATTATGCCGGGTCCTGCCTCTACCAACCTTTCCAACGGTGAATTCCAGTAAATCCCCTCCTGCATAGAACAGACCCCACGATGCTGTGCTGAGGATTATTCCTAATCCAAAATAAAATAACCTAACCTATGCACACCTCAACTCACTGCTGTCCATGTGCATGTCCAACAGTCGCTCAAACATCCCCAATGACTCTGCTTCCACCTTAAATCCAGACCCCTCCGGTTGTTAGTCCTTTTACTAAGGGGGAAGGTTTCTTCCTATCTACCCTCTCAATGTCTTTTCGTATTTGACCCATTTCCAAAACTTTGCTAAGAAGCCATGCTGTTCCCCAGCAAAAGAAGTAAATGTTACTGTTTGTTTAAAAAAATCAGCTTTCAGTAAGTTTGAAAATGCATGATTTTAACATTTGAGGCACATCGAGCTAAGGTCTTCCTTCCCTAAAGGACATTAGAAAACCAGGTGGGTGTTTATAACAATCATATTCACCATTATAGTACATTGCAATATATTTCAGATTTATTACACGCATTTGCATTCCAGCAGCAATGTGAGCCCATGTCTGTAGGGTACTAGCCTGAGCCTCTGGATTGCTAGTCCAGCAATATTACTACTGCCAACCAGCTCTCCCTTTTCCAGTTATATAGCTCCTACCTCATAGCAAGTACCCAGTGCCTCCACTTAAGCCATTAATATTGATGAAAGGTCACAACATGATAACAACGCAACTGAGGCACAGGAGGTGGGCATCACAGGGTGGGCTGGTACTTGTTGCCCATCCCTAAATGCCCAGAGGAGAGTTTATTACCAGTCAGGTTGCTGTGGGTCTGGAATCAGATGCAGGTCCAACCACTTAAGAATAGCAGATTTCCTTCCCTCAAGTACATTAGAAATCAGTGCAGCCTTTACAATGATGGTTCCATGCACACCACTAAGCTGGCTTTTTATTTCCAGAGCTTTTTTTAATAAATCGGATTTAAATTTCACCAGCTGCTATCACATCAGCAACTGAATAGCAGAGTGGATTTGGTGGGCTGAATGGTCTACATCTGCTCCTATGTGTTATGGTGGGATTTGAATCTGCATCTTTAGGGCATGATGAGCCCAGTGACACTACCACTGTGGTACACGTTCACCTTGGGGCGATGGGGAGCTGTATTTTCGACTCTGCTTTGAAAACCCAGCCCTCGATTTGTGCTGAGTATGAACTGTGCTTAAAAACGCTATGAAGTGTTTGGGCCGCGTTTGGCAATTGTGCCTCAATTGTGCAGAATGATCACAACCCTTCCCTAGTGGTACTCTGCGATGACGAGTCTCTTTCTCTCTCTCTCGTTACACCAGTCGGATTGTAGCACTACAGAATGTAATTAGTTTGGAAATGTGTTCACTTGGTGTGCCCTTCAGAAAGTGTTAGAAGCCAAGTGTCTCGAGTATTGATGATTCATAGTTATTATAATATTCATGGCTGTCATAGTAATCAATACCATCCAAACTCGGAGCTGTAATCTATTATAATGCATTATTAATAGCACACAACACAAAACAGGTAATCAGCCAATATCCGGCCAGAAATTAGAATTTTCATTTACAGTTTCTCAAGATAGCCCTTTGACTTGACATTCTCAGTAACTTGCCTTATGCTGCCTGGAATCTTTGATGCACTTGCCATGTTGATGCCACAGTCAAGAAGGCACAACAATGCCTCAATGTCCTCAGGAGGCTAAGGAAATTCAGCATGTCCATAAGGACCCGCACCAACTTCCATAGATGCAGCATCGAGAGCATCCTGCCAGGGTACATAACAGCCTGGGACGGCAGCTGCTCTGCCCAGGACCATAAGAAACTACAGAAAGTGGTATGCGCAACCCACAGCCTCACGTTTCGACTTTGATCTCCAGCATCTGCAGTCCTCACTTTCTCCTGGACCATCACAGGAGCCAGCCTCCCAACCATGAACTCCATTTACACATCTTGTTGCCACGGAAAGGCTGTCAACATCATCAAAGACCCCTCCCACCCCGGTAATAATCTCCTATAACCTTTTCCATTAGGCAGAAGATGCAGAAGCCTGAACACACCCACCAACAGTTACTTCCCAGCTGTTATTAAACTGATGAATGGGCTCTCTAGCACCAGTTAACGCTGATCTTGCTATGTTGATTTGGCCTAGCGCATGCCCTGTGCAATGTAACCTGTATCCCTCTGTCTAGGTCGTTCTGATCTGTACATCCTTGCTTACTATGATTTTCCTGTACTTTTTGTAAACAAAGCTTTTCACTGTACTTCGGTACACATGACAATAAATCAAATCGAATCGAATATCAATCTCTGTTTAAGGATTCTGTACCTACGTTAAGGTGCAAAGATTGTGTCTGATAGCAAATAATTTGGAAGGTGGTGAATTGATGTCCAGCTCCACGGTTCCCTCAGTCAAGGCAAGGGAGGTTGGTCTCCACCCCTCAACCGCTTTCAGGAAAGAAAACAGTTTACCTGCTCTTTCTCACATTCTGTTTGTGGGGTCTTGCTCTGCCAAAATAATAAAAAAGAAAATAAAAGGCATTTCTGTAGCACCTCTTCTAAAATCCTTCACAACCAATGAAGGCCATCGGCTACTGGGTCTTCTGGAGCTCCAGAAGGTGGGATATCCTGCTACTGATGGGCAGAAGGTATCCACTGATTGACTAGAATGACTGGGTTATCTTCTGAGGGAAGTGTGGACAGGCTGGGCTGGAACGAAGAGGAACCTTGATTGAAAGTTGGCAGGGTGGACCTGAGAGAATGCTTCCTCTTACGGACATATGCTGCTTGAGAGGTCACAGTTTAAAAAGCAGGGGTCACGCATTTAAAAGAGAGAAGAGGAGAAACCTTTTCTCACAGAGGGTCTTGAGGCTTTGGAGCGCTCTTCCTGTAAACTTCCTTGGACAGCACAGTGGCTCAGTGGTTAGCAGAGCTGCCTCATAGTGCCGTGGACCTGGGTTTGATCCCACCCTTGGGCTACTGTCTGTGTGGAGTTTGTATATTCTCCCTGTACCTGTGTGAGTTTCTGTCCACAGATATGCAGGTTAGGTAGTTTGGCCGGGCTGAATTGTCCACAGAGGTCAGGTATATGAAGGCTTTTTGGACTAGCTGAGTAAATACAGGGTGAGTCTGGTTGGGCGAGTCTTCAGACAAATGGTGTGGACTCAAGGGTATGAGTTGCCTATTTCCACAGATTTTATGAAATTTTGCCATAAAAATATTGAAGATCTTTGTTTCTACCAGCGGTAGATCGGAAGCAAATGGGGTAGGTGAGAATGTGTAGGTTATTATCTGAGGAGGCACAATTGTATAAATAGCACATTAGGCTTGAGAGGCTGAATGGCCTCTGACTGCTTCTCATTTCTAGACCCTTCTGCGCACCGTCCTTACCCCTGATCTATATTCCTTATTCTGTTTATGCAACAGTTTGACACACTTGTACATCTTGCAGAATGACTCCAAAACTTTGAACCAGTAAATAATACGAAAGAACATAATTTGTTCAAACCCCACGCTATCATAATGATTTCTGATTGTGTACATTGTGCGAAAAGATCATCTTCCAATATGCAGCAATACACGATATGACATGGTGTCACCATGATAAGGTATTTTTCTCCCGGTGTATATCTTGTGAAAAGTGCAGAATGAGAATATGCAATCAGTTTCACAATATTTTACACAAAAGACAACTCTGTAAATACAAATGCAGAATTTTTATTCATACACAAAATGTATTTTCCACAGTTAATTGTTTGGGGTGAGGGCTGGTGGAGGGGGTACAATGTTGATGGTTTGCCTGGAACATGCAATGCCCTTTTGTGAATCCATAAGATCTTACGTTCATAGGAACAAAAGGAGGCCATTTGGCCCATTGGGGTCTGCTCCACTGATCAACGAAGTCATGGCTGATCTGATAATCCTCCACTCCACTTTCCTACCTTAACCCATTAATTCTTGATTCCCTTAATGATTAAAAATCAGCCTGCCTCAGCCTTGAACATACCAAATGACCCAATCTCACTAGCCCTCTATGGTAAAGAAATCCACAGTTTCAATCCCCACTGAGAGAAGAAATTCCTCCTCATCTCTAACTTCAATGTGCGACCTCTTATTCTGAGATTATGCTGTCTGGGCCTAGATAGCATAAGGTGAAACAAACTGTCCTAACCTTCCGCTAACATTTGTCTTCCCTATGAGCTGCTGAGCTTGGATTCTAATTTATTCTGACTCATTGACAAGGACTCCAAATTCCTCTGTTCTTTCCGCATTCTCCCTTGGTTTAAATAATGTTTATTTATTCCTTGATAGCATAATGTTCCTTGATGTAAATGATATTGGTGCATAGCCTCAAACTAAGAGGGAACAGATTTCGGACTAAGTTGAGGAAGAACTTCTTCACCTAGAGGGCTGTGAATCTGTGGAATTCCCTGCCCAGTGAAGCAGTTGAGGCTACCTCATTGAATATTTTTAAAGCAAGGTTAAATAGATTTTTGAACAGTAAAAGAATTAAGTGTTATGGTGAGCGGGCGGGTAAATGGAGCTGAGTCCATGAAAAGATCAGCCATGATCTTATTGAATGGTGGAGCAGGCTCGAGGGGCCAGATGGCCTACTCCTGCTCCTATTCCTAGAGTCATAGAGATATACAGCATGGAAACAGACCCTTCGGTCCAACTCGTCCATGCCAACTGGATATCCCAAACCAACCTAGTCCCACCTGCCAGCACCCGGCCCATATCCCTCCAAACCCTTCCTAATCATATACCCATACAGATGCCTTTTAAATGTTACAATTGTACCAGCCTCCACCACTTCCTCTGGCAGCTCATTCCATACACATACCACCCTCTGCAAGAAAAAGTTGTCCCTTAGGTCTCTTTTATATCTTTCCCCTTTCACCCTAAACCTATGCCCTCTAGTTCTGGACTCCTCCACCCCAGGGAAAAGACTTTGTCTATTTATCCTATCCATGCCCCTCATAATTTTGTAAACTTCAATAAGGTCACCCCTCAGCCTCCGACGCTCCAGAGAAAACAGCCCCAGCCTGTTCAGCCTCTCCCTGTAGCTCAAATCCTCCAACCCTGGCAACATCCTTGTAAATCTTTTCTGAACCCTTTCAAGTTTCACAACATCCTTCCGATAGGAAGGAGACCAGAATTGCACGCAATATTCCAACAGTGGCCTAACCAATGTCCTGTACAGCCGCAACATGACCTCCCAACTCCTGTACTCAATACTCTGACCAATAAAGGAAAGCATACCAAACGCCTTCTTCACTCTCCTATCCTACGACTCCACTTTCAAGGAGCTATGAACCTACACTCCAATGTCTCTTTGTTCAGCAACACTCCCTAGAAGTTTCCCATTAAGTGTATAAGTCCTGCTAAGATTTGCTTTCCCAAAATGCAGCACCTCACATTTATCTAAATTAAATTCCATCTGCCACTTCTCAGCCCAGTGGCCCATCTGACGAAGATCCTGTTGTAATCTGAGATAACTTTCTTCGCTATCCACTATACCTCCAATTTTGGTGTCATCTGCAAACTTACTAACTGTACCTGTTATGCTCACATCCAAATCATTTATATAAATGACGAAAGGTAGTGGACCCAGTACCAATCCTTGTGGCACTCCACTGGTCACAGGCCTCCAGTTTAAAAAACAACCCTCCACCATCACGCTCTGTCTTCTACCTTTGAGCCAGTTCTGTATCCAAATGGCCAGTTCTCCTTGTATTCCATGAGATCTAACCTTGCTAATCAGTCTCCCATGGGGAACCTTGTCGAACGCTTTATTGAAGTCCATATAGATCACATCTACCGCTCTGCCCTCATCAATCTTCTTTGTTACTTCTTTGAAAAACTCAATTAAGTTTGTGAGACACGATTTCCCACGCACAAAGCCATGTTGACTATCCCTAATCAGTCCTTGCCTTTCCAAATACATGTACATCCTGTCCCCCACGACTCCCTCCAACAACTTGCCCACCACTGACGTCAGGCTCACTGGTCTACAGTTCCCTGGCTAGTCCTTACCACCCTTCTTAAACAGTGGCACCACATTTGCCAACCTCCAATCTTCCAGCACCTCACCTGTGACTATCGATGATACAAATATCTCAGCAAGAGGCCCAGCAATCACTTCTCTAGCTTCCCACAGAGTTCTCGGGTACACCTGATCAGGTCCTGGGGATTTATCCACTTTTATGTGTTTCAAGACATCTAACGCTTCCTCCACTGTAATCTGGACATTTTTCAAGGTGTCACCATCTATTTCCTACATTCTATATCTTCCATATCCTTTTCCATAGGAAATACTGATGCAAAGTACTCGTTTAGTATCTTCCCCATCTCCTGCGGTTCCATACAAAGGCCGCCTTGCTGATCTTTGAGGGGCCCTATTCTCTTCCTAGTTACCCTTTTGTCCTTAATGTATTTGTAAAAACCCTTTGGATTCTTCTTAACTCTATTTGCCAAAGCTACCTCATGCCCCTTTTTTCCCTCCTGATTTCCCTCTTAAGTATACTCCTACTTCCTTTATACTCATCTAAGGATTCACTCGATCTATCCTGTCTATATCTGACGTATGCTTCCTTCTTTTTCTTAACCAAGCCCTCAATTTCTTTATTCATCCAGCATTCCCTCCATCTATCAGCCTTATGTTCTTATGGTCAGCTCCTGGTTTTAAGGAGTGTCTTAAAGAAAAAAAGCCCTTCCTGAAGAAGGGTTTATGCCCGAAATGTCGATTCTCCTGCTCCTTGGATGCTGCCTGACCTGCTGCACTTTTCCAGCAACACATTTTCAGCTCTGATCTCCAGCATCTGCAGACCTCACTTTCTCCTTAAAGAAAGAAAGAATGGTTGAAAGGCAGGGAGGTGTCAAGAGTTACTTTCAAGACTGTAAAGTTCTGGCAACTGAAGAAAAGGCTGACAGAGGTAGAGAAATGAAAATTGAGAATATGCAGGAGGTCCAAATCAAAGCAGTGTGGAGATCTCTGGACGTTGCGTGGCTGGAGGAGATTAAGAGATAGATGGAGCTGTGGAGAGATTTGGAAATACGTTTGCAGGTCCTGGAGTGGGGTGGGGGGAGAGGGGTGGTGGGGAGACATGATGCAGGGGAGCAAGTACATGAGCCTCAAAGTGTTCGCCTGCAAGTGATTACGATGGCTAAGTGAATGCCATATTTTATTATGAGAGGAACTGAGTATATGGTTCAGTTGTACAGGACACTGGTGAGATTGCATCTCAGATATTGTGTGCAGTTTGGGTCTCCTTATTGAAGGAAGGGTGTAAATGAAGTTGGGGCGGTTCAGAGGAGATTGATACCTGGGCAATGGGAGGCTTGTCTAGGAGGAAAGGTTGGACAGACTGGGCTTGTTTACCATTGGAGTTTAGCAAAGTTAGAAGTGATTTGATTGAAATGTATAAGATCCTAAATTATCTTTACAAAGCACATGTGGAATTATCTTTACAAAGCACATGTGGAAAGCATATTTCCCATCGTGGGTCAGTTCAGAATGGGGGGACACTAGTTCAAAATTCAGAGTTGCTGTTTCAGGGCACCGATGAGAAGATTATTTTGTCTGAGAGAACTGTGTGACATTGGAACTCTCTGGGTCAGACGGCAATGGAGGTGAATTCATTGATTGGTTTTAGGACTAAGTAGATAGCTTCTTATCAATCAAAGGAATCGAAGGTTATCAGGGGTCGGTGGAATATGGGCCGGGTGCTGGCAGGTGGGACTAGATTGGGTTGGGATATCTGGTCGACATGGACGAGTTGGACCGAAGGGTCTGTTCCCATGCTGTACATCTCTATGACTCTATGACTGTATATCAGCTCCGATCTTATTGAATGGCACAGCAAGCTTGAAGGGCTGAATGGCCTACTTGTGTTCCTGATTTGTATGTTCAGGAAGTAAACAAGATCAATGAATAAACTGGCCTTGGCTGAAGTGAGGATGCAGTCAGCATCGTTTGGATGAACTGAAGCTGATTGGATGTGAGAGACCAGCCTGAGTGCATGGGAATTGTCCAACCTTGAGGTGACAACAGCGTGGATGAAGGTTTCAGCAGCGATTGTACTGAGGCTGGAAGGAGAGAAATGCTTCCATCTCGCTGAATTAGTCAACAAGCAAAAAGGTCCGAATGGAATGAAGTGTCCAGATTCAATCGACTGAGACCCACTGTTAGCAGCGTTCGCTGTTCCTCTATTGGGTGACAAATTGACAGGAAGCTAAAAAGGTCCAACTTCAATCGGTCATTTTGTGCAGAATTCAGTGAAATGGATCAAAAAGAGAAAGCAGTTTGCAAGAGCACAGAGATGAGACATGACACATTCACTGGGAGTCTGTAGCACTGGATGCAGAGTCAAGTGTTGATCGGAAGAACTTAGAATCTTTAGGAGGAAAAGTAATGGCCGGCAGTGAGCAGCTATTGATCAGCAGCGTGAGGAGTTAACCCCAGAGGGTTTGTGAAGAGACATGAAAAGAAGATGATCACGGGGCTTTGGAGAAGGGGCAAAGGTTTGGGAGCAAGGCTGTACCAACGAGCCAGTGCGGGTACATTACACCGGCTGCTGCTGCTGTAGCTCTGCATAGCTGGGTTTACATGAAGGACTGTACACGGTTTTCTTTAATGTTATCCCCTCGCTGGCACGCAAGGTACTCTGAATGGGTTCTTTAATGTTTCAGAAAGGAAATACAATTGAAACCAGCATGACACAACCATGTTTTGTGATTTGGTGACGTGGTGACGTCACTGGAGGCAAATCCAGTGATTTGCTGATTTATGGGAGGATGCAGACGGTAAGATGATGAGACATAGGAGCAGAAGGAGGCCATTCAGCCCATTGAGTCTGCTGTGCCATTTCTGCATCAACCCTGCCATGTTCCCTAAGAATTTGATACATTTCAGTCAGGTTTGCTCTCATTCTTCCAAATTCAAATGAGCAGAAGCCCAACCTACTCAATCTCTCCTCATAAACTGTCCCTCTATACCTGATAGGGCCCTTGCCAACCTTCTCTGATCTGTCTCCAATGACACTATACCTTTCCTTAAATAAGAGACTAAAACCGTTTCTGCTCTGCTCTGATTAATGCCTATATAATTTTAGCAAAACCTCCCTATTTTATACTCCATTCCCTTTGAAATAAAGACCGACGCTCCACTTGCCTTTCCTTTTCATTCAGGACAGGACAGGCTGTCAGTAACCATTATAAGGTTTCTTGGTATCACTCAAACCATGTGTTTACGTGCAGTGAGCAAGAACCGAAAGCGCTGCAGATGCTGTAAATCCAAAACCAAAAACAGAAATCGCTGGAAAAGCTCAGCAGGTCTGGCAGCATCTGTGGCAAGAAATCAGAATTGACTCTTCTAAGGGTCACTCCACCTGAAACATTAACTCGGATTTCTTGCCACAAATGCTGCCAGACCTGCTGAGCTTTTCCAACAATTGCTGTTTTTGTTGAAGGGCAGTGTTTGTTTACAAGTCCTTTTCTGGTAAATCTGGAAGAAAATGCTAGTCCAATGACAACTGTGTAAGCTGTTAATTGTAAAAACTAATGTCCTTTAGGGAAGGAAATCTGCCGTCCTTACCTAGTCTGGCCTATATACAGGATGAAAATTTCTGGGCTGAAATCCTGCTGTGAGGTAGTAACAAACTCACAAATGAAGCCATTTAAGAATTCACCTTTGACAGTATTTAGCCAAGCCTTATATCATGCGTTACGAGACATCACAGCATGGAAGTCCACCTTGTAGAAAGTAGAATTGCAGGGAATGAATTTAACTGTCTGTTGGACAGGGAGAAATCTTCACATTTTAAAAGATAACGGATAGTTTTGCATTATCTTAATCCATTCCTTTCAATGACAGGATTCACTGAGATTGAACATAGCACAAAAAGGATTCTCTCTCTCTCTCTCTCCATCCCTTCCTCCCTAATTAACCAAGACATTTTACAAAACCAGAAAAAAGGGTTTATATTGCCCATTCTGAGAAGGTGGTGATTATCGAATTCTCCTGTAACATTGCTTGACACAGAATTACCGCTTTCCGATTGGATTACTATGTAATGTAGGGTTTGGTATGCTTTCTTTTATTGGGCAGAGTATTGAGTACAGGAGTTGGGAGGTCATGTTGCGGCTGTACAGGACATTGGTTAGGCCACTGTTGGAATATTGTGTGCAATTCTGGTCTCTTTCCTATCGGAAAGATGTTGTGAAACTTGAAAGGGTTCAGAAAAGATTTACAAGGATGTTGCCAGGGTTGGAGGATTTGAGCTACAGGGAGAGGCTGAACAGGCTAGGGCTGTTTTCCCTGGAGTGTTGGAGGCTGAGGGGTGACCTTATCGAGGTTTATAAAATCATGAGGGGCATGAATAGGGTAAATAGGCAAAGTCTTTTCCCTGGGGTCGGGGAGTCCAGAACTAGAGGGCATAGGTTTAGGGCGAAAGGGGAAAGATATAAAAGAGACCTAAGGAGCAACTTTTTCACACAGAGGGTGGAACATGTATGGAATGAGCTGCCAGAGGAAGTGATGGAGGCTGGTACAATTGCAACATTTAAGAGGCATTTGGATGGGTATATGAATAGGAAGGGTTTGGAGGGATATGGGTCGGGTGCTGGCAGGTGGGACTAGATTGGGTTGGGATATCTGGTCGGCATGGATGGGTTGGACCGAAGGGTCTGTTTCCATGGTGTACATCTCTATGACTCTATGACTCAACAATTTCAAACAGATAAATTGCTATCTTGCAGTTACGAAGTTTCCTACGTACACATCCTCAGTCTAACATGCTGCTCTCTGGACTCCTCATGGCCACTGGTGTCTTCCTGCTCCTTGGCTCATGAAGAGAGCAGTAACACAAGACTGATGGGCTCCATTCCCTCCAATTGATTTTACTTCTGCGTGGACATCTGAGGCCTTTGCACAGCAGTCATTTCCAGAACCAGACCCCAGCACTGGGCTGCTGATTACCTTGCGCCGACCCTTAGAACGTTGGCTTTGGAGCTTAGAGGGAACATTAGCAATGAGCTGCCATCTTTAACCATACAATGGAGGTTCTCCTCACTGTGCTGTTAGTGAGGGAGCTCCAGGATTTTCACTCAGCAACAATGAAGGAACAGGAGTATATGTTCACTGGTCTGGTAATCCAGGAGCCCAGGCTACTGTTCTGGGGACATATGTTCGAATCCCACTGTGGCAGAGGGTGAAATGTGAATTCAATTTTTAAAATTTGCTATAAAGTGCTGGTCTAATGACGACAGTGTAACCTGTTAATTGTTGGAAAAACCCATCTGGGGTTCACTAATGTCCTTTAGGGCAGAAAACTGCCATCCTTACCTGGTCTGGCCTACATGTGACTCCAGACCCACAGAAACGTGGTTGACTCTTAATTTCCTTAAGGGATGGACAATAAATGCTGGCCTAGCCCTTATCCCATAAATGAATAAAATAAATTAGCACGGAAACACAATCTTCTGTCCCACCTGTTCATGCCGACCATAGTCCCAGACTAAACTGACCTCACCTGCTTGCAAACGGCCCATATCCCTCCAAACCTTTCCTTTTCATAAACGTATTCAAATGCCTTTTAAATATTGTAATTGTACACACATCCACCACTTCCTCTGGCAGTTCATTCCACACACAGCCCACTCTCTGTGTAAGAAAGCTTCCCCGCATGTCCTTTTTAAAACATGTTCCTCTCACCTTAAAAATATGCCCCCCAGTTTTGAACTCCCCCTTCCTGGGGAAAAGACCCTTGTCATACACCTTGTCTATGCCCCTCCTGATTTTATAAACCCCAATGAGGTCATCAGTCAACCTCCTACACTCCAGGGGAGCAAGTCTCAGTCTATTTTTATATCTCAAACTCTCCATTCCTGGTAACATCCTGGTAAATCCTACTGGAATATCGGACTGCTGTCTCATTAGACAGAGGCAGCTGGTGGTGGTTTAACCAGAGGGTCACTGTGTCTCAGGCAAGGGGAGAGATTGAGAATGAGACTCCTCAGCGGAATGGGGACTGGATATTTGTGGATGCTTGTCCTGCCAGTGGGGAACGGACCAGTTACTTGAGTCTTATGTTCAATATAGAAGCTTGCCCGCCATTGTAGAGACCCTGCTACGGTGCAATATCTCAGTGGAAAGGGCAGGAAAGTGGATGTGAGGCATGTCGGACCAGCCATGATCCTATTGAATGGTGCAGCAGGTTCGAGGGGCTGAGCGGCCTCCTGCTTATGGTTTTCAAGTCACGTGGTGTGCAGAATCTGTTCCGTCTCTTACTTGTATCCATGGAACCCAATCTGTTTGCACTTCCAAACGTTGGCTGATTATCTGCAGCACTGGGAATTCCTGCTGGAGACTCCTTGCCGCTTGCTAAATGGCAATCTGTTCATACCACGATTGTTCACTTGAAGGAGGCAGTTGAAGAAGGATTCAGCACAGTGCATGTCCGCAATTGCCAGGAAAGTAAAACAAAGAGCTGCAGATGCTGGAAATCCGAAAAGCAACCAGAAATCACTGGTGTAACCCAGCAATCTGTGGGGAGAGAGAGAGAGAGTTAATGTATTAGATCCAGTGACTGAATGAAAATGTTAACTCGGCTTTGTCTCCATGGATGCTGCCAGACCCGCTGGGTTTCACCAGTGATTTCTGTTAACATGTTCATAAAAGCCAGCTCCGATTATGTCCAAAGAAGAGGTCTTGCCACTTGCAGTCCCTTTTCATGACGAAGGACACAATGAACTCAATGACTTATTTCTTTCTCCCAATAACCATGAATGTAAAGTTTTTTTTTTCAATTGTGTGCTTTGCAAAGATCTTACAGGTCATTGGATCAGACTGAAATGTGCCCAAGGGTCACAAGTTTGTGTACGTGGGTGTCTTAGTCAATATTCCCAGTACGGGCCTGAGGGATTGCTGCACTGTCAGAGGGACTGGGGGAGTGCTGCAGTGAGGCACTGAGGGAATGCTGCAATGTCAGATGGACTGAGTGAGTGCTGCACTGTCAGAGGGACTGAGGGAGTGCTGCACTGAGGCACTGAGGGAGTGCTGCACTGAGGCACTGAGAGACAGAAGGAGTGCAGCACTGTCAGAGACACTGAGGGAGTGCTGCACTGAGGCACTCAGGGAGTCCTGCACTGAGGCACTGAGGGAGTGCTGCACTGAGGCACTGAGGGAGTGCTGCAATGTCAGATGGACTGAGTGAGTGCTGCACTGTCAGAGGCACTGAGGGACAGAGGGAGTGCAGCACTGTCAGAGACACTGAGGGAGTGCTGCACTGTCAGAGGCACAGAGGGAGTGCTGCACTGAGGCACTGAGGGAGTGCTGCACTGAGGCACTGAGGGACTGCTGCATGGTCAGAGGCACTGAGGAAGTGCTGCACTGTCAGAGGCACTAAGGGAGTGCTGCACTGTCAGAGGCACTGAGGGACAGAGGGAGTGCTGCACTGTCAGAGGGACTGAGGGACTGCTGCACTGATATACTGAGAGAGTGCTGCACTGAGGCACTGAGGGAGTGCTGCACTGAGGCACTGAGGGAGTGCTGCACTGAGGCACTAAGGCGTGCTGCACTGTCAGAGGGACTGAGGGAGTGCTGCACTGTCAGAGCATTGAGGGGGTGGTACACTGAGGCAGTGCTGCACTGTCAGAGGCACTGAGGGAGTGCTGCACTGAGGCACTGAGGGAGTGCTGCACTGTCAGAGGGACTGAGGGAGTGCTGCACTGAGGCACTGAGGGAGTGCTGCACTGTCAGAGGGACTGTGGGAGTGCTTCAAAGTCAGTGGGACTGAGGGAGTGCTGCACTGTCAGAGGTCTGAGGGAGTGCTGCACTGTCAGAGGGACTGAGGGAGTGCTGCACTGAGGCACTGAGGGAGTGCTGCACTGTCAGAGGCACTGAGGTGTGCTGCACTGTCAGAAAGACTGAGGGAGTGCTGCACTGTCAGAGGCACTGAGGCAGTGCTGCACTGTCAGTGGGACTGAGGGAGTGCTGCACTGTCACAGGGACTGAGGGACTACTGCACTGAGGCACTGAGGGAGTGCTGCACTGTCAGAGGCAGTGTGTGAGAGCTGCACTGAGGCAAAGAGGAAGTGCTGCACTGTCAGTGGGACTGAGGGAGTGCTTTACTGTCAGAGGGACTGAAGGAGTGCTGCACTGAGGCAAACAGGGTGTGCTTCACTGTCAGAGGGACTGAGGGAGCGCTCACTGAGGCACTGAGGGAGTGCTTCACTGTCAGAGGGACTGAAGGAGTGCTACACTGTCAGAGGCACTGAGGGAGTGCTGCACTGAGGCACTGAGGGAGTGCTGCACTGTCAGAGGTTCTGAGGGAGTGCTGCACTGTCTGAGGCACTGAAGGAGTGCTGCACTGAGGCACTGTGGGAGTGCTGCACTATCAGAGGGTCTGAGGGAGTGCAGCACTGTCAGAGGCACTGAGTGAGTGCTGCACTGTCAGAGGCACTGAGGGAGTGCTGTACTGAGGCACTGATGGAGTGCAGCACTGTCAGAGGTTCTGAGGGAGTGCTGCACTGTCAGAGGGACTGAGGGTGTGCTGCACTGTCAGAGGGACTGAGGGAGTGCTGCACTGTCAGAAGGATTCAGGCAGTGCTGCACTGAGGCACTGAGGGACTGTGGGAGTGCTACACTATCAGTGGTTCTGAGGGAGTGCAGCACTGTCAGAGGCACTGAGTGAGTGCTGCACTGAGGCACTGCGGGAGTGCTGCAATGTCAAAGGCACTGAGGGAGTGCTGCACTGAGGCACTGCGGGTGTGCTGAGGGACAGAGGGACTACAGCACTGTCAGAGGGACTGAGGGTCTGACGGAGTAGTCCACTGTCAGAGGCACTGAGGGAGTGCTGCACTGTCAGAGGTTCTGAGCGAGTGCTGCACTGTCAGAGGCACTGAGGGAGTGCTGCACTGTCAGAGGCACTCAAGGAGTGCTGCACTGGGGCACTGAGGGATTGCTGCACTAACAGAGGCACTGAGGCACTGAGGGACAGAGGGAGTGCAGCACTGTCAGAGGGACTGAGGGAGTGGTGCAGTGAGGGTCTGACGGACTATTTCCGAGCTGTATGACTGTGTGCCTCTTTGATACCCCCCTCTCTCCCAACTGAGTAGGGGAGCTGGTCCATTGATGCCATGGAAATGCTGGCACCTGCTGAACCTGGGCCCAAGGGAAGCACCAAATGTATCAATGGGCTGCTGGTTTCCATGGGAACCTACCTTGTGGAAGGGGAGGGACTGTGTTGGAGATCCACGTTAGCCATCCAATTTAGCCCACCCTCTGTCTGCTTCCCCCTGTACTCCAAACCACCTTCAACTCCACAGCATTCTGCCCACTGTGTTTGAGAGAAAATGTTGGTCCGGCTGCCTTTTAGTATGCGTGGGTGAGGAAAGAGAGCTCATCAAACACAGCGTGTACCATTTGCTTTAAAAAGAACTAGCACTGCCTTTCTTTTAGACCAATGTAGGTTTTGTTTCCTTTCGCAGAATGTGTGGGCCTCAGGCTGCCCAGAGCACCCCATTTGTATTCACGCTCATTTGCCTGTCACATGCAGAAAAGACTTACAAGGATGTTGCCAGGCCTGGAGGGTTAGAGCTATGGGGAGAAGTTGAACAGGCTGGACCAAGTTTTTTTTTTCAATTGTGTGCTTTGCAAAGATCTTACAGGTCATTGGACCAGACTGAAATGTGCCCAAGGATCACAAGTTTGTGTACGTGGGTGTCTTAGTCAATATTCCCAGTGCGGGCCTGAGGGATTGCTGCACTGTCAGAGGGACTGGGGGAGTGCTGCAGTGAGGCACTGAGGGAATGCTGCAATGTCAGATGGACTGAGTGAGTGCTGCACTGTCAGAGGGACTGAGGGAGTGCTGCACTGAGGCACTGAGGGAGTGCTGCACTGAGGCACTGAGAGACAGAAGGAGTGCAGCACTGTCAGAGACACTGAGGGAGTGCTGCACTGAGGCACTCAGGGAGTCCTGCACTGAGGCACTGAGGGAGTGCTGCAATGTCAGATGGACTGAGTGAGTGCTGCACTGTCAGAGGCACTGAGGGAGTGCTGCAGTGAGGCACTGAGGGACAGAGGGAGTGCAGCACTGTCAGAGACACTGAGGGAGTGCTGCACAAGGCACTCAGGGAGTCCTGCACTGAGGCACTGAGGGAGTGCTGCACTGTCAGAGGCACTGAGGGAGTACTACACTGCCAGAGGCACTGAGGGAGTGCAGCACTATCAGAGGGACTGAGGGAGTGCTGCACGGTTAGAGGGACTGAGGAAGTGCTGCACCGTCAGAGGCACTGAGGGAGTGCTGCACTGTCAGATGCACTGAGGGAGTGCTGCACTGTCAGATGCACTGAGGGAGTGCTGCACTGAGGCACTGAGGGAGTGCTGCACTGTCAGAGGCACTGAGGGTGTGCTGCACTGAGGCAATGAGTGAATGCTGCACTGTCAGAGACAGTGAGGGCATGCTGCACTGACAAAGAGACTGAGGGAGTGCTGCACTGAGGCACTGAGGGAGTGCTGCCCTGTCAGAGGCACTGAGGGAGTGCAGCACTGTCAGAGGGACTGAGGGGATGATACACTGTCAGAGGCACTGAGGGAGTTCTGCATTGTCAGAGGCACTGCGGGACTGCTGCTCTGACTGAGGGACTGAGGAAGTGCTGCACTGTCAGAACACTGAGGGGGTGCTGCAATGTTAGAGGCACTGAGGGAGTGCTGCACTGTCAGAGGGACTGAGGGACTGCTGCACTGATATACTGAGAAAGTGCTGCACTGAGGCACTGAGGGAGTGCTGCACTGAGGCACTGAGGGAGTGCTGCACTGTCAGAGAGACTGAGGGAGTGCTGCACTGTCAGAGCACTGAGGGGGTGGTACACTGAGGCAGTGCTGCACTGTCAGAGGCACTCAAGGAGTTCTGCACTGGGACACTGAGGGAGTGCTGCACTAACAGAGGCACTGAGGCACTGAGGGACAGAGGGAGCGCAGCACTGTCAGAGGGACTGAGGGAGTGCTGCACTGAGGGTCTGACGGACTATTTCCGAGCTGTATGACTGTGTGCCTCTTTGATACCCCCCTCTATCCCAACTGAGCAGGGGAGCTGGTCCATTGATGCCATGGAAATGCTGGCACCTGCTGAACCTGGGCCCAAGGGAAGCACCAAATGTATCAATGGGCTGCTGGTTTCCATGGGAACCTGCCTTGTGGAAGGGGAGGGACTGTGTTGGAGATCCACGTTAGCCATCCAATTTGGCCCACCCTCTTTCTGCTTCCCCCTGTACTCCAAACCACCTTCAACTCCACAGCATTCTGCCCACTGTGTTTGAGAGAAAATGTTGGTCCGGCTACCTTT
Source organism: Chiloscyllium plagiosum (assembly GCF_037043375.1). Lineage (NCBI taxonomy): Eukaryota > Metazoa > Chordata > Chondrichthyes > Orectolobiformes > Hemiscylliidae > Chiloscyllium > Chiloscyllium plagiosum. The sequence continues at coordinate 118,895,516 of NW_028270143.1, forward strand.
TAGTATGCGTGGGTGAGGAAAGAGAGCTCATCAAACACAGCGTGTACCATTTGCTTTAAAAAGGACTAGCACAGCCTTTCTTTTAGACCAATGTAGGTTTTGTTTCCTTTCGCAGAATGTGTGGGCCTCAGGCTGCCCAGAGCACCCCATTTGTATTCACGCTCATTTGCCTGTCACATGCAGAAAAGACTTACAAGGATGTTGCCAGGCCTGGAGGGTTAGAGCTATAGGGAGAAGTTGAACAGGCTGGACCAAGTTTTTTTTTTCAATTGTGTGCTTTGCAAAGATCTTACAGGTCATTGGACCAGACTGAAATGTGCCCAAGGATCACAAGTTTGTGTACGTGGGTGTCTTAGTCAATATTCCCAGTGCGGGCCTGAGGGATTGCTGCACTGTCAGAGGGACTGGGGGAGTGCTGCAGTGAGGCACTGAGGGAATGCTGCAATGTCAGATGGACTGAGTGAGTGCTGCACTGTCAGAGGGACTGAGGGAGTGCTGCACTGAGGCACTGAGGGAGTGCTGCACTGAGGCACTGAGAGACAGAAGGAGTGCAGCACTGTCAGAGACACTGAGGGAGTGCTGCACTGAGGCACTCAGGGAGTCCTGCACTGAGGCACTGAGGGAGTGCTGCAATGTCAGATGGACTGAGTGAGTGCTGCACTGTCAGAGGCACTGAGGGAGTGCTGCAGTGAGGCACTGAGGGACAGAGGGAGTGCAGCACTGTCAGAGACACTGAGGGAGTGCTGCACTGAGGCACTCAGGGAGTCCTGCACTGAGGCACTGAGTGAGTGCTGCACTGTCAGAGGCACTGAGGGAGTACTACACTGCCAGAGGCACTGAGGGAGTGCAGCACTATCAGAGGGACTGAGGGAGTGCTGCACGGTCAGAGGGACTGAGGAAGTGCTGCACTGTCAGAGGCACTGAGGGAGTGCTGCACTGTCAGATGCACTGAGGGAGTGCTGCACTGGCAGATGCACTGAGGGAGTGCTGCACTGAGGCACTGAGGGAGTGCTGCACTGTCAGAGGCACTGAGGGTGTGCTGCACTGAGGCAATGAGTGAATGCTGCACTGTCAGAGACAGTGAGGGCATGCTGCACTGACAAAGAGATTGAGGGAGTGCTGCACTGAGGCACTGAGGGAGTGCTGCCCTGTCAGAGGCACTGAGAGAGTGCAGCACTGTCAGAGGGACTGAGGGACTGCTGCACTGATATACTGAGAAAGTGCTGCACTGAGGCACTGAGGGAGTGCTGCACTGAGGCACTGAGGGAGTGCTGCACTGTCAGAGAGACTGAGGGAGTGCTGCACTGTCAGAGCACTGAGGGGGTGGTACACTGAGGCAGTGCTGCACTGTCAGAGGCACTCAAGGAGTTCTGCACTGGGACACTGAGGGAGTGCTGCACTAACAGAGGCACTGAGGCACTGAGGGACAGAGGGAGCGCAGCACTGTCAGAGGGACTGAGGGAGTGCTGCACTGAGGGTCTGACGGACTATTTCCGAGCTGTATGACTGTGTGCCTCTTTGATACCCCCCTCTATCCCAACTGAGCAGGGGAGCTGGTCCATTGATGCCATGGAAATGCTGGCACCTGCTGAACCTGGGCCCAAGGGAAGCACCAAATGTATCAATGGGCTGCTGGTTTCCATGGGAACCTGCCTTGTGGAAGGGGAGGGACTGTGTTGGAGATCCACGTTAGCCATCCAATTTGGCCCACCCTCTTTCTGCTTCCCCCTGTACTCCAAACCACCTTCAACTCCACAGCATTCTGCCCACTGTGTTTGAGAGAAAATGTTGGTCCGGCTACCTTTTAGTATGCGTGGGTGAGGAAAGAGAGCTCATCAAACACAGCGTGTACCATTTGCTTTAAAAAGGACTAGCACAGCCTTTCTTTTAGACCAATGTAGGTTTTGTTTCCTTTCGCAGAATGTGTGGGCCTCAGGCTGCCCAGAGCACCCCATTTGTATTCACGCTCATTTGCCTGTCACATGCAGAAAAGACTTACAAGGATGTTGCCAGGCCTGGAGGGTTAGAGCTATAGGGAGAAGTTGAACAGGCTGGACCAAGTTTTTTTTTTCAATTGTGTGCTTTGCAAAGATCTTACAGGTCATTGGACCAGACTGAAATGTGCCCAAGGATCACAAGTTTGTGTACGTGGGTGTCTTAGTCAATATTCCCAGTGCGGGCCTGAGGGATTGCTGCACTGTCAGAGGGACTGGGGGAGTGCTGCAGTGAGGCACTGAGGGAATGCTGCAATGTCAGATGGACTGAGTGAGTGCTGCACTGTCAGAGGGACTGAGGGAGTGCTGCACTGAGGCACTGAGGGAGTGCTGCACTGAGGCACTGAGAGACAGAAGGAGTGCAGCACTGTCAGAGACACTGAGGGAGTGCTGCACTGAGGCACTCAGGGAGTCCTGCACTGAGGCACTGAGGGAGTGCTGCAATGTCAGATGGACTGAGTGAGTGCTGCACTGTCAGAGGCACTGAGGGAGTGCTGCAGTGAGGCACTGAGGGACAGAGGGAGTGCAGCACTGTCAGAGACACTGAGGGAGTGCTGCACTGAGGCACTCAGGGAGTCCTGCACTGAGGCACTGAGTGAGTGCTGCACTGTCAGAGGCACTGAGGGAGTACTACACTGCCAGAGGCACTGAGGGAGTGCAGCACTATCAGAGGGACTGAGGGAGTGCTGCACGGTCAGAGGGACTGAGGAAGTGCTGCACTGTCAGAGGCACTGAGGGAGTGCTGCACTGTCAGATGCACTGAGGGAGTGCTGCACTGGCAGATGCACTGAGGGAGTGCTGCACTGAGGCACTGAGGGAGTGCTGCACTGAGGCACTGAGGGATGCTGCACTGTCAGAGGCACTGAGGGTGTGCTGCACTGAGGCAATGAGTGAATGCTGCACTGTCAGAGACAGTGAGGGCATGCTGCACTGACAAAGAGATTGAGGGAGTGCTGCACTGAGGCACTGAGGGAGTGCTGCCCTGTCAGAGGCACTGAGAGAGTGCAGCACTGTCAGAGGGACTGAGGGGATGATACACTGTCAGAGGCACTGAGGGAGTTCTGCACTGTCAGAGGCACTGTGGGACTGCTGCTCTGACTGAGGGACTGAGGAAGTGCTGCACTGTCAGAACACTGAGGGGGTGCTGCAATGTTAGAGGGACTGAGGGCGTGCTGCACTATCAGAGGGACTGAGCGAGTGCTGCACTGAGGCACTGAGGGAGTGCTGCACTGTCAGAGGCACTGAGGGAGTGCTGCACTGAGGCACAGAGGGAGTGCTGCACTGTCAGAGGGACTGAGGGAGTGCTGCACGGTCAGAGGGACTGAGTAAGTGCTGCACTGTCAGAGGCACTGAGGGAGTGCTGCACTGTCAGAGGCACTGAGGGACTGCTGCACTGATATACTGAGAGAGTGCTGCACTGAGGCACTGAGGGAGTGCTGCACTGAGGCACTGAGGGAGTGCTGCACTGTCAGAGAGACTGAGGGAGTGCTGCACTGTCAGAGCACTGAGGGGGTGGTACACTGAGGCAGTGCTGCACTGTCAGAGGCACTGAGGGAGTGCTGCACTGAGGGAGTGCTGCACTGTGGGAGTGCTGCACTGTCAGAGGGACTGAGGGAGTGCTTCAAAGTCAGTGGGACTGAGGGAGTGCTGCACTGTCAGAGGGACTGAGGGAGTGGTACACTGAGGCAGTGCTGCACTGTCAGAGGCACTGAGGGAGTGGTGCACTGAGGCACTGAGGGAGTGCTGCACTGTCAGAGGCACTGAGGCAGTGCTGCACTGTCAGAAAGACTGAGGGAGTGCTGCACTGTCACAGGGACTGAGGGACTACTGCACTGAGGCACTGAGGGAGTGCTGCACTGTCAGAGGCATTGAGGGAATGCTGTACTGAGGCACTGAGGGAGTGCTGCACTGTCAGAGGCACTGAGGCAGTGCTGCACTGTCAGAAAGACTGAGGGAGTGCTGCACTGTCACAGGGACTGAGGGACTACTGCACTGAGGCACTGAGGGAGTGCTGCACTCTCAGAGGCACTGAGGGAGTGCTGCACTGTCAGAGCACTGAGGGGGTGCTGCACTGTCTGAGGCACTGAGGGAGTGCTGCACTGAGGCACTGAGGGAGTGCTGAACTGTCAGAGGGACTGAGGGAGTGCTGCACTGTCAGAGGTTCTGAGCGAGTGCTGCACTGTCAGAGGCACTGAGGGAGTGCTGCACTGTCAGAGGCACTCAAGGAGTGCTGCACTGGGGCACTGAGGGAGTGCTGCACTAACAGAAGCACTGAGGCACTGAGGGACAGAGGGAGTGCAGCACTGTCAGAGGGACTGAGGGAGTGCTGCACTGAGGGTCTGACGGCGTACTGCACTGTCAGAGGCACTGAGGGATGCTGCACTGTCTGAGGCACTGAGGGAGTGCTGCACTGAGGCACTGAGGGAGTGCTGCACTGTCAGAGGGACTGAAGGAGTGCTGCACTGTCAGAGGTACTGAGGGAGTGCTGCACTGTCAGAGGGACTGAGGGTGTACTGCCCTGTCAGAGGCACTGAGGGAGTCCAGCACGTTCAGAGGGACTGATGGAGTACTGCACTGTCAGAGGCACTGAGGGAGTGCTGCACTGTCTGAGGCACTGATGGAGTGCAGCACTGAGGCACTGATGGAGTGCAGCACTGTCAGAGGTTCTGAGGGAGTGCTCCACTGTCAGAGGGACTGAGGGAGTGCTGCACTGTCAGAGAGACTGAGGGAGTGCTGCACTGTCAGAGGGATTGAGGCAGTGCTGCACTGAGGGACTGTGGGAGTGCGACACTATCAGTGGTTCTGAGGGAGTGCAGCACTGTCAGAGGCACTGAGTGAGTGCTGCACTGAGGCACTGAGGGAATGCTGCACTGAGGCACTGAGACACTGAGGGAGTGCTGCACTGTCAGAGGCACTGAGGGAGTGCTGTACTGAGGCACTGCGGGAGTGCTGCAATGTCAAAGGCACTGAGGGAGTGCTGCACTGAGGCACTGCGGGTGTGCTGCACTGTTGGAGTCACTGAGGGAGCGCTGCACTGAGGCATTGAAGGAGTGCTGCACTGAGGCACTGATGAAGTGCTGCACTGTTGGAGTCACTGAAGGAGTGCTGTACTGTCAGAGGGACTGAGGGAGTGCTGCACTGTCAGAGGGGCTGAGGGACTGCTGTACTGAGGCACTGTGGGAGTGCTGCACTATCAGAGGTTCTGAGGGAGTGCAGCACTGTCAGAGGCACTGAGTGAGTGCTGCACTGTCAGACGCACTGAGGGAGTGCTGCACTGAGGCACTGAGGGAGTGCTGCACTGAGGCACAGAGGGACTGCTGCACTGTCAGAGTGACTGAGGGAGTGCTGCACGGTCATAGGGACTGAGGAAGTGCTGCACTGTCAGAGGCACTGAGGGAGTGCTGCACGGTCATAGGGACTGAGGAAGTGCTGCACTGTCAGAGGCACTGAGGGAGTGTTGCACTGTCAGAGGCACTGAGGGACAGAGGGAGTGCTGCACTGTCAGAGGGACTGAGGGACTGCTGCACTGATATACTGAGAGAGTGCTGCACTGAGGCACTGAGGGAGTGCTGCACTGAGGCACTGAGGGAGTGCTGCAATGTCAGAGGGACTGAGGGAGTGCTGCACTGTCAGAGGGACTGAGGGAGTGCTGCACTGTCAGAGCACTGAGGGGGTGGTACACTGAGGCAGTGCTGCACTGTCAGAGGCACTGAGGGAGTGCTGCACTGAGGCACTGAGGGAGTGCTGCACTGTCAGAGGGTCTGTGGGAGTGCTTCAAAGTCAGTGGGACTAAGGGAGTGCTGCACTGTCAGAGGTCTGAGGGAGTGCTGCACTGTCAGAGGGACTGAGGGAGTGCTGCACTGAGGCACTGAGGGAGTGCTGCACTGTCAGAGGTACTGAGGTGTGCTGCACTGTCAGAAAGACTGAGGGAGTGCTGCACTGTCACAGGGACTGAGGGACTACTGCACTGAGGCACTGAGGGAGTGCTGTACTGTCAGAGGGACTGAAGGAGTGCTGCACTGAGGCAAACAGGGAGTGCTGCACTGTCAGAGGGACTGAGGGAGCTCTCACTGAGGCACTGAGGGAGTGCTTCACTGTCAGAGGGACTGAAGGAGTGCTGCACTGTCAGAGGCACTGAGGGAGTGCTGCACAGAGGCACTGAGGGAGTGCTGCACTGTCAGAGGTTCTGAGGGAGTGCTGCACTGTCAGAGGGACTGAGGGAGTACTGCACTGTCAGAGGGATTGAGGCAGTGCTGCACTGAGGCACTGTGGGAGTGCTGCACTATCAGAGGTTCTGAGGGAGTGCAGCACTGTCAGAGGCACTGAGTGAGTGCTGCACTGTCAGAGGCACTGAGGGAGTGCTGCACTGAGGCACTGAGGGAGTGCTGCACTGAGGCACAGAGGGACTGCTGCACTGTCAGAGGGACTGAGGGTATGCTGCACGGTCAGAGGGACTGAGGAAGTGCTGCACTGTCAGAGGCACTGAGGGAGTGCTGCACTGTCAGAGGCACTGAGGGACAGAGGGAGTGCTGCACTGTCAGAGGGACTGAGGGATTGCTGCACTGATATACTGAGAGAGTGCTGCACTGAGACACAGAGGGAGTGCTGCACTGAGGCACTGAGGGAGTGCTGCACTGTCAGAGGGACTGAGGGAGTGCTGCACTGTCAGAGGGACTGAGGGAGTGCTGCACTGTCAGAGCACTGAGGGGGTGGTACCCTGAGGCAGTGCTGCACTGTCAGAGGCACTGAGGGAGTGCTGCACTGAGGCACTGAGGGAGTGCTGCACTGTCAGAGGGACTGAGGGAGTGCAGCACTGTCAGAGCACTGAGGGGGTGGTACCCTGAGGCAGTGCTGCACTGTCAGAGGGACTGAGGGAGTGCTGCACTGTCAGAGCACTGAGGGGGTGGTACCCTGAGGCAGTGCTGCACTGTCAGAGGCACTGAGGGAGTGCTGCACTGAGGCACTGAGGGAGTGCTGCACTGTCAGAGGGACTGTGGGAGTGCTTCAAAGTCTGTGGGACTGAGGGAGTGCTGCACTCTCAGAGGTCTGAGGGAGTGCTGCACTGTCAGAGGCACTGAGGGAGTGCTGCACTGAGGCACTGAGGGAGTGCTGCACTGTCAGAGGCACTGAGGTGTGCTGCACTGTCAGAAAGACTGAGGGAGTGCTGCACTGTCAGAGGCACTGAGGCAGTGCTGCACTGTCAGTGGGACTGAGGGAGTGCTGCACTGTCACAGGGACTGAGGGACTACTGCACTGAGGCACTGAGGGAGTGCTGCACTGTCAGAGGCAGTGTGTGAGAGCTACACTGAGGCAAAGAGGGAGTGCTGCACTGTCAGTGGGACTGAGGGAGTGCTGTACTGTCAGAGGGAATGAAGGAGTGCTGCACTGAGGCAAACAGGGAGTGCTGCACTGTCAGAGGGACTGAGGGAGCGCTCACTGAGGCACTGAGGGAGTGCTTCACTGTCAGAGGGACTGAAGGAGTGCTGCACTGTCAGAGGCACTGAGGGAGTGCTGCACTGAGGCACTGAGGTAGTGCAGCACTGTCAGAGTTTCTGAGGGAGTGCTGCACTGTCTGAGGCACTGAAGGAGTGCTGCACTGAGGCACTGATGGAGTGCAGCACTGTCAGAGGTTCTGAGGGAGTGCTGCACTGTCAGAGGGACTGAGGGAGTACTGCACTGTCAGAGGGATTGAGGCAGTGCTGCACTGAGGCACTGTGGGAGTGCTGCACTATCAGAGGTTCTGAGGGAGTGCAGCACTGTCAGAGGCACTGAGTGAGTGCTGCACTGTCAGAGGCACTGAGGGAGTGCTGCACTGTCAGAGGGACTGAGGGAGTGCTGCACTGTCAGAGCTCTGAGGGGGTGGTACACTGAGGCAGTGCTGCACTGTCAGAAGCACTGAGGAAGTGCTGCACTGAGGCACTGAGGGAGTGCTGCACTGTCAGAGGGACTGAGGGAGTGCTGCACTGAGGCACTGAGGGAGTGCTGCACTGTCAGAGGCACTGAGGTGTGCTGCACTGTCAGAAAGACTGAGGGAGTGCTGCACTGTCTGAGGCACTGAGGCAGTACTGCCCTGTCAGAAAGACTGAGGGAGTGCTGCACTGTCACAGGGTTTGAGGGACTACTACATTGAGGCACTGAGGGAGTGCTGCACTGTCAGAGGCACTGAGGTGTGCTGCACTGTCAGAAAGACTGAGGGAGTGCTGCACTGTTAGAGGCACTGAGGCAGTGCTGCCCTGTCAGAAAGACTGAGGGAGTGCTGCACTGTCACAGGGACTGAGGGACTACTGCACTGAGGCACTTAGGGAGTGCTGCACTGTCAGAGGTAGTGTGTGAGAGCTGCACTGAGGCAAAGAGTGAGTGCTGCACTGTCAGTGGGACTGAGGGAGTGCTGTACTGTCAGAGGGACTGAAGGAGTGCTGCACTGAGGCAAACAGGGTGTGCTGCACTGTCAAAGGGACTGAGGGAGCGCTCACTGGGGCACTGAGGGAGTGCTTCACTGTCAGAGGGACTGAAGGAGTGCTGCACTGTCAGAGGTACTGAAGGAGTGCTGCACTGAGGCACTGATGGAGTGCAGCACTGTCAGAGGTTCTGAGGGAGTGCTGCACTGTCAGAGGGACTGAGGGAGTACTGCACTGTCAGAGGGATTGAGGCAGTGCTGCACTGAGGCACTGAGGGAGTGCTGAACTGTCAGAGGGACTGAGGGAGTGCTGCACTGTCAGAGGTTCTGAGCGAGTGCTGCACTGTCAGAGGCACTGAGGGAGTGCTGCACTGTCAGAGGCACTCAAGGAGTGCTGCACTGGGGCACTGAGGGAGTGCTGCACTAACAGAAGCACTGAGGCACTGAGGGACAGAGGGAGTGCAGCACTGTCAGAGGGACTGAGGGAGTGCTGCACTGAGGGTCTGACGGCGTACTGCATTGTCAGAGGCACTGAGGGATGCTGCACTGTCTGAGGCACTGAGGGAGTGCTGCACTGAGGCACTGAGGGAGTGCTGCACTGTCAGAGGGACTGAAGGAGTGCTGCACTGTCAGAGGTACTGAGGGAGTGCTGCACTGTCAGAGGGACTGAGGGTGTACTGCCCTGTCAGAGGCACTGAGGGAGTCCAGCACGTTCAGAGGGACTGATGGAGTACTGCACTGTCAGAGGCACTGAGGGAGTGCTGCACTGTCTGAGGCACTGATGGAGTGCAGCACTGAGGCACTGATGGAGTGCAGCACTGTCAGAGGTTCTGAGGGAGTGCTCCACTGTCAGAGGGACTGAGGGAGTGCTGCACTGTCAGAGAGACTGAGGGAGTGCTGCACTGTCAGAGGGATTGAGGCAGTGCTGCACTGAGGGACTGTGGGAGTGCGACACTATCAGTGGTTCTGAGGGAGTGCAGCACTGTCAGAGGCACTGAGTGAGTGCTGCACTGAGGCACTGAGGGAATGCTGCACTGAGGCACTGAGACACTGAGGGAGTGCTGCACTGTCAGAGGCACTGAGGGAGTGCTGTACTGAGGCACTGCGGGAGTGCTGCAATGTCAAAGGCACTGAGGGAGTGCTGCACTGAGGCACTGCGGGTGTGCTGCACTGTTGGAGTCACTGAGGGAGCGCTGCACTGAGGCATTGAAGGAGTGCTGCACTGAGGCACTGATGAAGTGCTGCACTGTTGGAGTCACTGAAGGAGTGCTGTACTGTCAGAGGGACTGAGGGAGTGCTGCACTGTCAGAGGGGCTGAGGGACTGCTGTACTGAGGCACTGTGGGAGTGCTGCACTATCAGAGGTTCTGAGGGAGTGCAGCACTGTCAGAGGCACTGAGTGAGTGCTGCACTGTCAGACGCACTGAGGGAGTGCTGCACTGAGGCACTGAGGGAGTGCTGCACTGAGGCACAGAGGGACTGCTGCACTGTCAGAGTGACTGAGGGAGTGCTGCACGGTCATAGGGACTGAGGAAGTGCTGCACTGTCAGAGGCACTGAGGGAGTGCTGCACGGTCATAGGGACTGAGGAAGTGCTGCACTGTCAGAGGCACTGAGGGAGTGTTGCACTGTCAGAGGCACTGAGGGACAGAGGGAGTGCTGCACTGTCAGAGGGACTGAGGGACTGCTGCACTGATATACTGAGAGAGTGCTGCACTGAGGCACTGAGGGAGTGCTGCACTGAGGCACTGAGGGAGTGCTGCAATGTCAGAGGGACTGAGGGAGTGCTGCACTGTCAGAGGGACTGAGGGAGTGCTGCACTGTCAGAGCACTGAGGGGGTGGTACACTGAGGCAGTGCTGCACTGTCAGAGGCACTGAGGGAGTGCTGCACTGAGGCACTGAGGGAGTGCTGCACTGTCAGAGGGTCTGTGGGAGTGCTTCAAAGTCAGTGGGACTAAGGGAGTGCTGCACTGTCAGAGGTCTGAGGGAGTGCTGCACTGTCAGAGGGACTGAGGGAGTGCTGCACTGAGGCACTGAGGGAGTGCTGCACTGTCAGAGGTACTGAGGTGTGCTGCACTGTCAGAAAGACTGAGGGAGTGCTGCACTGTCACAGGGACTGAGGGACTACTGCACTGAGGCACTGAGGGAGTGCTGTACTGTCAGAGGGACTGAAGGAGTGCTGCACTGAGGCAAACAGGGAGTGCTGCACTGTCAGAGGGACTGAGGGAGCTCTCACTGAGGCACTGAGGGAGTGCTTCACTGTCAGAGGGACTGAAGGAGTGCTGCACTGTCAGAGGCACTGAGGGAGTGCTGCACAGAGGCACTGAGGGAGTGCTGCACTGTCAGAGGTTCTGAGGGAGTGCTGCACTGTCAGAGGGACTGAGGGAGTACTGCACTGTCAGAGGGATTGAGGCAGTGCTGCACTGAGGCACTGTGGGAGTGCTGCACTATCAGAGGTTCTGAGGGAGTGCAGCACTGTCAGAGGCACTGAGTGAGTGCTGCACTGTCAGAGGCACTGAGGGAGTGCTGCACTGAGGCACTGAGGGAGTGCTGCACTGAGGCACAGAGGGACTGCTGCACTGTCAGAGGGACTGAGGGTATGCTGCACGGTCAGAGGGACTGAGGAAGTGCTGCACTGTCAGAGGCACTGAGGGAGTGCTGCACTGTCAGAGGCACTGAGGGACAGAGGGAGTGCTGCACTGTCAGAGGGACTGAGGGATTGCTGCACTGATATACTGAGAGAGTGCTGCACTGAGACACAGAGGGAGTGCTGCACTGAGGCACTGAGGGAGTGCTGCACTGTCAGAGGGACTGAGGGAGTGCTGCACTGTCAGAGGGACTGAGGGAGTGCTGCACTGTCAGAGCACTGAGGGGGTGGTACCCTGAGGCAGTGCTGCACTGTCAGAGGCACTGAGGGAGTGCTGCACTGAGGCACTGAGGGAGTGCTGCACTGTCAGAGGGACTGAGGGAGTGCAGCACTGTCAGAGCACTGAGGGGGTGGTACCCTGAGGCAGTGCTGCACTGTCAGAGGGACTGAGGGAGTGCTGCACTGTCAGAGCACTGAGGGGGTGGTACCCTGAGGCAGTGCTGCACTGTCAGAGGCACTGAGGGAGTGCTGCACTGAGGCACTGAGGGAGTGCTGCACTGTCAGAGGGACTGTGGGAGTGCTTCAAAGTCTGTGGGACTGAGGGAGTGCTGCACTCTCAGAGGTCTGAGGGAGTGCTGCACTGTCAGAGGCACTGAGGGAGTGCTGCACTGAGGCACTGAGGGAGTGCTGCACTGTCAGAGGCACTGAGGTGTGCTGCACTGTCAGAAAGACTGAGGGAGTGCTGCACTGTCAGAGGCACTGAGGCAGTGCTGCACTGTCAGTGGGACTGAGGGAGTGCTGCACTGTCACAGGGACTGAGGGACTACTGCACTGAGGCACTGAGGGAGTGCTGCACTGTCAGAGGCAGTGTGTGAGAGCTACACTGAGGCAAAGAGGGAGTGCTGCACTGTCAGTGGGACTGAGGGAGTGCTGTACTGTCAGAGGGAATGAAGGAGTGCTGCACTGAGGCAAACAGGGAGTGCTGCACTGTCAGAGGGACTGAGGGAGCGCTCACTGAGGCACTGAGGGAGTGCTTCACTGTCAGAGGGACTGAAGGAGTGCTGCACTGTCAGAGGCACTGAGGGAGTGCTGCACTGAGGCACTGAGGTAGTGCAGCACTGTCAGAGTTTCTGAGGGAGTGCTGCACTGTCTGAGGCACTGAAGGAGTGCTGCACTGAGGCACTGATGGAGTGCAGCACTGTCAGAGGTTCTGAGGGAGTGCTGCACTGTCAGAGGGACTGAGGGAGTACTGCACTGTCAGAGGGATTGAGGCAGTGCTGCACTGAGGCACTGTGGGAGTGCTGCACTATCAGAGGTTCTGAGGGAGTGCAGCACTGTCAGAGGCACTGAGTGAGTGCTGCACTGTCAGAGGCACTGAGGGAGTGCTGCACTGTCAGAGGGACTGAGGGAGTGCTGCACTGTCAGAGCTCTGAGGGGGTGGTACACTGAGGCAGTGCTGCACTGTCAGAAGCACTGAGGAAGTGCTGCACTGAGGCACTGAGGGAGTGCTGCACTGTCAGAGGGACTGAGGGAGTGCTGCACTGAGGCACTGAGGGAGTGCTGCACTGTCAGAGGCACTGAGGTGTGCTGCACTGTCAGAAAGACTGAGGGAGTGCTGCACTGTCTGAGGCACTGAGGCAGTACTGCCCTGTCAGAAAGACTGAGGGAGTGCTGCACTGTCACAGGGTTTGAGGGACTACTACATTGAGGCACTGAGGGAGTGCTGCACTGTCAGAGGCACTGAGGTGTGCTGCACTGTCAGAAAGACTGAGGGAGTGCTGCACTGTTAGAGGCACTGAGGCAGTGCTGCCCTGTCAGAAAGACTGAGGGAGTGCTGCACTGTCACAGGGACTGAGGGACTACTGCACTGAGGCACTTAGGGAGTGCTGCACTGTCAGAGGTAGTGTGTGAGAGCTGCACTGAGGCAAAGAGTGAGTGCTGCACTGTCAGTGGGACTGAGGGAGTGCTGTACTGTCAGAGGGACTGAAGGAGTGCTGCACTGAGGCAAACAGGGTGTGCTGCACTGTCAAAGGGACTGAGGGAGCGCTCACTGGGGCACTGAGGGAGTGCTTCACTGTCAGAGGGACTGAAGGAGTGCTGCACTGTCAGAGGTACTGAAGGAGTGCTGCACTGAGGCACTGATGGAGTGCAGCACTGTCAGAGGTTCTGAGGGAGTGCTGCACTGTCAGAGGGACTGAGGGAGTACTGCACTGTCAGAGGGATTGAGGCAGTGCTGCACTGAGGCACTGTGGGAGTGCTGCACTATCAGAGGTTCTGAGGGAGTGCAGCACTGTCAGAGGCACTGAGTGAGTGCTGCACTGTCAGAGGCACTGAGGGAGTGCTGCACTGAGGCACTGAGGGAGTGCTGCACTGAGGCACTGAGGGAGTGCTGCACTGTCAGAGGCACTGAGGGAGTGCTGTACTGAGGCACTGCGGGAGTGCTGCACTGTCAAAGGCACTGAGGGAGTGCTGCACTGAGGCACTGCAGGTGTGCTGCACTGTTGGAGTCACTGAGGGAGAGCTGCACTGAGGCATTGAGGGAGTGCTGCACTGAGGCACTGATGAAGTGCTGCACTGTTGGAGTCACTGAAGGAGTGTTGTACTGTCAGAAGGACTGAGGGAGTGCTGTACTGTCAGAAGGACTGAGGGAGTGCTGCACTGTTGGAGTCACTGACTCCTTCAGTTGAGACCTAAAACCAGAAGTGGTATGGATAAGGTGAATGAGAAGGATCTTTTTCCTGGTGTAGAGCATTGGGGTCAAAACTAGGAATAGTTTGAGGGGGGAGTTTGGGCTAAGCACAGGCAAGTGGGACGAGTTTAGTCTGGGATTCGGGTCGACATGGACTATTTCCGAGCTGTATGACTGTGTGCCTCTTTGATACCCCCCTTTCTCCCAACTGAGCAGGGGAGCTGGTCCATTGATGCCATGGAAATGCTGGCACCTGCTGAACCTGGGCCCAAGGGAAGCACCAAATGTGTCAATGGGCTGCTGGTTTCCATGGGAACCTGCCTTGTGGAAGGGGAGGGACTGTGTTGGAGATCCACGTTAGCCATCCAATTTGGCCCACCCTCTGTCTGCTTCCCCCTGTACTCCAAACCCCCTTCAACTCCACAGCATTCTGCCCACTGTGTTTGAGAGAAAATGTTGGTCCGGCTGCCTTTTAGTATGCGTGGGTGAGGAAAGAGAGCTCATCAAACACAGCATGTACCATTTGCTTTAAAAAGGACTAGCACTGCCTTTCTTTTAGACCAATGTAGGTTTTGTTTCCTTTCGCAGAATGTGTGGGCCTCAGGCTGCCCAGAGCACCCCATTTGTATTCACGCTCATTTGCCTGTCACATGCAGAAAAGACTTACAAGGATGTTGCCAGGCCTGGAGGGTTAGAGCTATAGGGAGAAGTTGAACAGGCTGGAGCTGTTTTCCCTGGAGTGTTGAAGGCTGAGGGCTGACCTTATAGAGGTTTATAAAATCATGCGGGGCATGGATAGGGTGATTGACAAGGTTTTTTCCCCTGGGCTGAGGGAGTTCAGAATTATGGGCATCGGTTTAAGGTGAGAGGGGAAAGGCTTAAAAGGGACCTAAGGGGCAACTTTTTCACACAGAGGCTGGTACGTGTGCATGGAATGAGCTGCCAGAGGAAGTGGTGAAGGCTGGTACAATTACAATATTTAAAAGGCATTTGGATGGGTATATGAATAGGAAGAGGTTGGAGGGATATGGGTCAAGTGGTGGCAAATAAGACTGGATTGGGTTGGGATACCTGCTCAGTATGGATGAGTTGGACCAAAGGGTCTGTTTCCGTGCTGCACATCTCTGTGACTCTATGTCCCTATGACACGCTTCAATTGACTACGAGAAAACTTATGCCCTTTCACCTGAAACCCTGCCCATGGGAATATCACCCAACCTGGAATACTATAGTATTCTCGGGTCATAGAGTCACATACCACGAAAACAGACTGTTCGGTTCAACTTGTCCAAGCTGACCAGATATTCTAAATTAATCTAGTCCCATTTACCAGCACTTGGCCCATATCCCTCTAAACCCTTCCTATTTATATACCCATCCAGATGTCTTTTAAGTGCTGTAATTGTACTAGCCTCCACCACTTCCTCTGGCAGCTCATTCCATACACACACCACCCTATACCCTAGGTCCCTTTTATATCTTTCCCCTCTCTCTCTCTCTAAACCTATGCCCTCTAGTTCTGGACTCCCCCACCCCAGGGAAAAATACCTATGATTTTATAAACCTCTATAAAGTTTCTATAAAATCTCTATAAATCCCTCAGCCTCCAACGTTCCAGGGAATATAGGACCAGCCCATTCAGCCTCTCCCTATAGCTTAAACTTTACAACTCTGGCAACATCTTTGTAGATCTTTTCTGAACCCTTTAAAGTTCAACAATATCTTTCCTGTCACAGGGATTCCAGAAATGAATGCAATATTCCAAAAGTGGCCTGACCAATGTCCTGTAAAGCTGTAACTTGACCTTCCCAACTCCTGTACTCAATGCACTGACGAACAAAGGCAAGTGTACCATACACTGTCTTCACTCTCCTATCTACCTGCACTTTTAAGGAGCTATGAGCCTGCACCCCAAGGTCTCTTTGCTCAACAACACTCCCCACGACCCTTTCAATAGACAATAGACAATAGGCGCAGGAGTAGGCCATTCTGCCCTTCGAGCCCGCACCACCATTCAATATGATCATGGCTGATCATCCTTAATCAGTATCCTGTTCCTGCCTTATCTCCATAACCCTTGATTCCACTATCCTTGAGAGCTCTATCCAACTCTTTCTTAAATGAATCCAGAAACTGGGCCTCCACTGCCCTCTGGGGCAGAGCATTCCACTCCCTGGGTGAAGAGGTTTCTCCTCATCTCTGTCCTAAATGGTCTACCCCATATTTTTAAGCTGTGTCCTCTGGTTCGGCACTCACACATCAGCAGAAACATGTTTTCTGCCGCCAGAGTGTCCAAACCTTTAATAATCTTATACGTCTCAATCAGATCCCCTCTCAGTCTTCTAAACTCAAGGGTATACAAGCCCAGTCGCTTCAGTCTTTCAGCGTAAGGTAGTCCCGCCATTCCAGGAATTGACCTCGTGAACCTACGCTGCACTTCCTCAATAGCCAGAATGTCTTTCCTCAAATTTGGAGACCAGAATTGCACACAGTACTCCAGGTGTGGTCTCACCAGGGCCCTGTACAGCTGCAGAAGAACCTCTTTGCTTCTATACTCAATTCCTCTTGTTATGAACGCCAGCATGCTATTAGCCTTCTTCACTACCTGCTGTACCTGCATGCTTACCTTCATTGACTGGTGTACAAGAACACCCAGATCTCTTTGTACTGCCCCTTTACCTAAATTGATTCCATTTAGGTAGTAATCTGCCTTCCTGTTCTTGCCACCAAAGTGGATAACCATACATTTATCCACATTAAACTGCATCTGCCATGCATCTGACCACTCACCTAACTTGACCAGGTCACCCTGTAATCTCCTAACATCCTCATCACATTTCTCCCTGCCACCCAGCTTAGTATCATCAGCAAATTTGCTAATGTTATTGCTAATACCATCTTCTATATCATTAACATATATTGTAAAAAGCTGCGGTCTTAGTACTGATCCCTACGGTACCCCACTGCCTGCCATTCCGAAATGGAGCCATTTATCACTACCCTTTGTTTCCTATCAGCCAACCAACTTTCAATCCAAGTTAGTACTTTGCCCCCAATACCATGCGCCCTAATTTTGCTCACTAACCTCCTATGTGGGACTTTATCAAAAGCTTTCTGAAAGTCCAGGTACACCACATCTACTGGATCTCCCTCGTCCATCTTCAGAGTTACATCCTCAAAAAATTCCAGAAGATTAGTCAAGCATGATTTCCCCTTCATAAATCCATGCTGACTCTGACCTAGACTGTTACTACTATCCAGATGTGTCGTAATTTCATCCTTTATAATAGACTCCAGCATCTTTCCCATCACTGGGGTCAGACTAACTAGTCTATAATTTCCTGCTTTCTCTCTCCCACCTTTCTTAAAAAGTGGTACCACATTAGCCACTGTCCAATCCGCAGGAACTGATCCCGAATCTATCGAACTTTGGAAAATAATCACTAACGCAGCCACGATTTCTCGAGCCACTTCCTTCAGTACCCTGGGATGTAGACCATCAGGCCCCGGGGACTTATCAACCTTCAGACCTAACAGTCTCTCCAACACCAATTCCTGGCAAATATAAATTCCCCTAAGTTCAGGTCCTTCAGCCACTGTTACCTCAGGGAGATTGCTTGTGTCTTCCCCAGTGAACACAGATCTGAAGTACCAATTCAATTCTTCTGCAATTTCTTTATTTCCCGTAATATATTCCCCTGTTTCTGTCTTCAAGGGCCCAATTTTAGTCTTAACCGTTTTTTTGCCTTTCACATACCTAAAAAAACTTCTTTATATTATTGGCCAGTTTACCTTCGTACCTCATTTTTTTTCTCTGCGTATTTCCTTCTTAGTAATCCTCTGTTGTTCGTTAAAAGCTTCCCAGTCCTCCGCTTTCCCACTTATCTTTGCTATGTTATACTTTTTCTCTTTTAACTTTATATGTTTCTTAACTTCCTTCGTCAGCCTCGTCATTAAGTGTATAACTCTTGCCCTGAATGGTGCGATGTTTCTGGCAAACCCAAATTTCCTTGTCCGAACACCTCCGACATGGGATGGAGCGAGGGTGGGAGGTAAAGATTCCAACCTCAGGACAATGTGGTCTTCCCACGTTGAATGATCTCAATCTCGATGTGGATGTTTGCACATTGCGCGATCGCCTTACCTTGTTCACTGACACTTTCTCTTTTTCTGTTTGCCTCTGCTCTGTGCAGTCAACCATTTCCATTACTGGGGAGTAAAAACTAGTCAAGAAGCTGCAGGATGAAAAGATGGCGCTCCTGCTCGTACCTTCAGGTCCCCACTGCTTGCGCCGGTTCACTCGCGAATCCCTGGCTGCTATTGAGAGGCGGATCGCTGAGGAACAGGCAAACAGCACGCGGAAAGACCACAAAGCGGAGGGTGAGGAGGAAAAGCCCAGCCCTCACGTTGACCTGGAAGCAGGCAAGCAGCTCCCACTCATCTACGGCGATGTCCCGTCAGAGCTCATTGGCCAGCCTTTGGAGGATATCGACTGCTTCTACAACAACAAGAAGGTAGGCTGCAACAGGGCAAGGAAATCAAACCACAAGGCGTCCTGGTGACATGGTGTCAGCCACTGGAATTTACAGTCAAGATTAGAGTGGTGCTGGAAAAACACAGCAGGTCAGGCAGCATCTGAGAAGCAGGAAAATCAACATTTCATCCATTCCTGATGAAGGGCTCCTGCCTGAAACGTCGATTTTCCTGCTCCTCAGATGCTGCCTGACCTGCTGTGCTTTTCCAGCACCACTCTAATCTAGACTCTAATCTCCAGCATCTGCAGTACCCACTTTCGCCCGGTGGAGTTTACAGCAGGGAGTGGCTCAGGGAGCGAGGCAATGGCCTAGTGGCATCATCGCTAGACTCTTAATCCAGAGACAATATGTGTGATGCTGGAAAAGCACAGCAAGTCAGGGAGCATCTCAGGAGCAGGAGAGTCATTTTGAGCATTCCTGATGAAGAATTTATGCTCGAAACGTCGATTCTCCTGCTCCTCGGATGCTGCTTGACCGGCTGTGCTTTTCCAGCGCCACAGTCCCGACTCTGATCTCCAGCATCTGCAGTGCTCACTTTCTCCAATTAATCCAGAGACCCAGGCAATCTTCTGGGCTTCAAATCCCCCCAGTGCAGATGGTGGAACTTGAATTCAATAAATATCTGGAATTAAGAGTCTAATGATGACCATGAACCCACTGTCCATTGTTGGGAAACAAAATACCCATCTGGTTCACTAATGTCCTTTAGGGAAGGAATTTGTCATCCTTACCTGGTCTGGTCTACGTATGACTCCAGGTCTACGGCAATGTGTTTGACTCTTAACTGTCCTCGGGGCAATTAGGGATGGGTAATAAATGCTGGCCTAGCCAGCGATGCCCACATCCCGCAAATGAATGAAAAACAAGTCAGTTTTCCACAGGGAGAGCCTGTGGGGTCCAGTACCACTTGCCTGTTCACACACCCATGGCGATAAAGAGCAGACTCGGGCGAGAACTTGCACAGTTCTGTCCAATGATATGCCAGGCCCTTCCAAAGGAAAGAGACTATATCATTCAAGAATGTTCTAGAACTGCTTGGCAAAGCTGCTCTACGCCTGCCAGAAACAACCATCAACATTAAGTGACACACTATTGGCTACAATCTAGCTCCTTCTATCAGCTAAGGATTGAGATTCAGTGCAGACGGGTTCAGGATCGACACTGAATCATATAAATGGGATAAAAAGGGTCTTTTTCAGGATGGCAGCCAGTGACGAGTGGAGTTCCTCAGGGGTCAGTGTTGGGACCACAACTATTCACGTTATACATTAACGATCTGGATGAAGGGACTGGAGGCACCGTTGCTAAGTTTGCAGGTGACACAAAGGTCAGTGGAGGGACAGGTGGTGTTCAGGAAGCAGGGGGGCTGCGCAGGGACTTGGACAGGCTAGGAGAATAGGCAAAGTAGAGTCAGATGGGATACAGTGTGGGAAAGTGTGAGGTTATGAACTATGGTAGGAAAAGTAGAGGTTTAGTCAATTTCCTAAATGGGGAATAGCTTCAGAAATCTGAAGTACAAAAGGCCTTGCGAGTCCTAGTTCAGGATTCTCTTAAGGTCAATATTCAGGTTCAGTTAGCAGTTAGAAAGGCAAATGCAATGTTAGAAATCATTTCAAGATGGCTGGAATACAATGTACTACTGAGACTGTATGAGGCTCTGGTTAGACTGCATTTAGAAAGAACAGTTTTGGGCCCTATGTCTAAGGAAGGATGTGCTGGCATTGGAGGGGTTCCAGAGGAGGTTCCTGGGGATGAGGGCTTGTTATAGAGGACTCTGGGTCCGTACTCAATGGAGTTTAGAAGGATGAGGGGTGGGGGGGGATATGATTGAAACTTACAGAATACTTTCCACGAGTAGGAGAGACTAGGACCCGAGGGCACAGCCTCAGAGTGAAGAGGCAATCCTTTTGAACTGAGATAAGGGGAATCTCTTCAGCAGGGGGGTGGTGACTCTGTGGAACTAATTGCTGCAGTGGGTTGGAGGCCAAGTCATTGCGTCTACTTAAGACAGAGATAGACAGATTCTTGATTGGTAAGGGGATCAAGGGTTACAGGCAGAAGGCAGTAGAATGGGATGGAGAAACAATTGAACGTGGAAGCAGAATCGATGGGCCAAATGGCCTAATTCTGCTCCTATATCCCGTGGTTTCTGTCAAGTTAATCAGAAGGGCAGGGTGGACTATTACCAACCACTCTTGCCCGAAAGTTCTCTGTACACTCTCACCATTCTGTGATTCGATTACACAACACCAGGGTATAGTCCGACAGGTCCAATTGGAAGCACTAGCTTTCGGAGCGCTGCTCCTTCATCAGGTGGTTGTGGACTATCGGATTGTAAGACAGAATTTATAGCAAAAGTGTACAGTGTGATGTAACTGAAATTATACATTGAAAAATACCTTGATTGTTTGTTGAGTCTCTCATCTGTTCGAATGCCATGATAGTTTCACTTCTTTCATGTGTAAATCACAAAACTTTTTTTAAAAGTTGCATTCTCAGGTTAACTGTAACAATCGGTGTTAGCCAGACAATGTGTTGAGGGTGTTAGCCCCCTGTGTGCTCTGTCTGTGCCATAATGCTTAGACTGATTCTAATCTAAAAAGAGAGTTAACAGAGTCTTAAATGAATTCATGCAGTTTTTGAGCAAAGTACAATGTAACTGCGAGGACAAATTCACCCCACAAACAATTGGCTGACACCAATTGTTACAGCTAACCTGAGAATGCAACTTTTAAAAAAAAAGTTTTGTGATCTACATATGGAAGAAGTGAAACTATCATAGATGAAAGACTCAACAAACAATCAAGGTGTTTTTCAATGTATAATTTCAGATACATCACACTAAACGTTTGCTATAAATTCTGTCTTACAATTGTATACTCCATAACCACCTGATGAAGGAGCGACGCTCCGAAAGCTAGTGCTTCCAATCAAATCTGTTGGACTATAACCTGGTGTTGTGTGATTTTTAACTTTGTACACCCCAGTCCAACACCGGCATCTCCAAACCATGACTGTGATTTGATGAATGTAAGAATTGCACAATGTCAGAGTGTGAAGCAATGTCACGGGATATCAATGTCACAGTAACACATTGTCACAGAATGTCATGTCGCAGGGCCACTGGGGAAGTTGGTGAAGCTGCTGTTGGTTTTAACTCTGTGTGCACTGTGTGAATGACCCTGCCACTGGTTCACCCCGATCTCTATCTCTTTCAGACATTTATAGTCATCAACAGAGGAAAAACCATCTTCCGTTTTAGTGCCACGCCCGCGTTGTACCTGCTGACGCCTTTTCACCACGTTAGAAGGATAGCTATTAAAATTTTAGTACATTCATATCCTTTTACTGATTTGATGTTGGAGCAAATTGTGGTTAATCTCAATATAAAGTCACTGATCTGGACAGTACAATGTCCTTGTACATGGTAAATGGATTGGAGTTGGAACTGTACTCATCGGGCTTTCAGCACATGGTGTGCTCCTTCTCCCAGGCTTATCTTACCTGGAAGTATCTAAAATGTGAACATTTTCAGTGCAGTGAAGGGACAGAGTCATCCAGGATTATTAAACCAATACAGTGCAGGCAGGAGAGAAAACGTCATTAAACGGTGTACAGATTTTAATTTATTTGTCTCTCTGTACTCACTGGGAACAAGAGGTTTAACAGAAGTGAACAAAAGTGTTCAAACTTTCAAAGGGATTTATGTTAAGGCAAAGCAATTGTTTCCCTTTAGCTGGTTTAAGTGGAGGAACATGATACCAGAAGCATACAGAGGGCATTATTTCAGGAATATGGAATCTCGCAATACAAGACAATCTCAGGCACTGAAAGAGGGTAAAATTATTCCATTGGTTAGCCCTCTCAGACAAGGGGAATGGTCATCCATGAATCAGCAGGTGGCTGGTGAGGCTGAGTCAGGATCTGCCGGTTATGTGGCACGTTTTGGGTGATTGGTGATTAGATTAATTTGGGTCCTGGTCTCATTCGGGTCTTTATTCTCGGTTACCCTCCTCATTTTTTCAGCGCTTCAGAGAAAATCTCGGGGGCACCCACACCAATCAACCCCACCGCCCCGTGGCCGAACATTTCAATTCCCCCTCCCGCTCTGCCGAGGACATGCAGGTCTTCCACCTCGGGATCCTTCATCCCCAAGGCATCAATGTGGACCTCACCAGTCTCCTCATTTCCCCTCCCCCCACCTTACCCCATTTCCAAACTTCCAGCTCAGCTGTATCCTGTCCTACCTGCCAATCTTCCTTCCCACCTATCCACTCCACCCTCCTCTCTGACCTTTCACCTTTCCCCCCCTCCACCTACCTATTGCACTCTCAGCTATCTTCCCCCTAAAGCCCTACCCCCTCCCATTTATCTCTCTACCCCCCGAGGTTCCAAGCCTCATTCCTGATGAAGGGCTTTTGGCCTGAAATGTCGATTTTCCCGCTTTTCCGGCACCATTCTAATCTTGACTTGTCATTTTGTCGTCAGGGGTGTCAGAATGCTGGGATTGTCCGCACAGACTCTGCCTCCATCTGGTTCACTCCAAGTTAGAAGGGCCCAGTCAAATAGAAACACAGAAACTGGGAGCAGGAGTACAGCCTTTGAGCCTGCTCCATCACTCAGATCGTCCTGTTCCCACACTCTCCCTGATGACCCTGGGATGCCTTTCGTCTGAAGAACTATATCCAGCTCCTTCTGGAAAACATTAAATGTTTTGGTCTCAACCGCTTTCAGTGTCAGAGAGTTCCACTGATTCCCCACTCTCTGGGGGAAGGATAGGGAGGGGATAGGGACAGGATAGGGAAGGGATAGGGAGGGTATAGGGAGAGAATAGGGAGGGGATAGGGAACAGATAGGGAGGGGGTAGGTAGGGGATAGGGAGGGGATAGGGAACAGATAGGGAGGGGATAGGGAAGGGACAGGGAGGGGATAAGCAGATAGGGAAGGAATAGGGAGGGGATAGAGAAGGGATACAGAAGGGATAGGAAGCAGATAGGGAAGGGATAGAGAAGGGATATGTAGAAGATAGGGAGGGGATGGGAGTGGATGGGGAGTGAATAGGGAGCAGATAAGGAGGTGATAGGGGGGATAAGGAAGGGATAGCGAGCAGATAGGGAGAGGATGGGGAGGGGATAGGGAGGGGATAGGGAGGGGATAAGGAAGGGATAGGGAGGGGATAGGGAGGGGATGGGGAATAGGGAAAGGGAGCGAATAGGGAGGATATAGGGAGGACATAGGAAGGGGATGGGGGATAGGGAGGCGATAGGGAGGTGACAGAGAAGGGATGGGGACAGGATGGGGAGGAGATAGGGAGGGAATAGGGAGGTGATGGGGGGATAGAGAAGGGAGAGGGAGTAGATAGGGAAGGGATGGTGACAGGATGGGGAGGAGATGCGGGGGGATGGGGGGATAGGGAGGCGATAGGGAGGTGACAGAGAAGGGATTGGGACAGGATGGGGAGGAGATAGGGAGGGGTTAGGGAGCAGAAGAGAGCAGATAAGGAGGGGATGGGGGGGAGAGACAGGGTGGGGATGGGGAGGGGGTAGCGTTGGCTATGCAGCACGTGTGTGGCAGCTGATTATTGGTGAAAAGCCAGTTTCAGCGCCTCTGTGACCTCCCTGGATCACATCACACATTGTCGCTGTCACAAGTTTCCATGTCATCTGAAGAGCTTGTCAGTCAGCCCGAGCGTGTCTTTGAGAGCCAGAGAACAGCTCCAGCATGGGGAGCTGTTCGAGGTGACGCTGGAACTGGAAGAGGTCAGGAGCTGATTCGTGATCGAGTCACACTCTGAGCCTGGCACTCTCTGTGAGGATGACTCTGTAAAATCTGCTCCACCAGGGTGATCCTTATTCCCAGCAAGAATTTGCAAGTGAAGTGTTTTGAACATGGGGGTGGGATGGGGGTCCTGTAGCATTGCAGCTCCTGTCCCATCCTGCCTGAGCCTGGCACCTCCTTCTCTCACTGCCTGTGCACATGTATGAGAGGCAGCCTGACAGCTCACCTCTTCAGCTGCACTAAGACAAGCCTATCATTATCATCCAATCTCAAATAGGGACTCACCTTACAAAGCCCCTGGCCAAGGGAGTAGAGACAGCACCTCTGCCGTACACAGACTCAGTATTGAATAAAATATTGAAGATGAGAGGTTATCGAGGGATATATGGAGTTGAGGTTGAAGTCTGATCAGCCCTGATCTTACTGAGTGACAGAGCAGGTTCAAACAGCCAAGTGGCCTATACCTGTCCCTCTTTCACATGTGCATGCAACATCCATTTTTCCAATCACCTCTCCCCCACCCCCCCCACCACAGTTCCTTTCCCACATTGAGATGATTAAATGTGATATATAAATTCAAGCCGCCTTTTTTTTTAAAAACATTCAACAAACATGTATCCATCAAACCAGAGGATATCATGGCTTTGGTGAAGTTGCAGAGGAACTTTACCATGAAGGGACCATGGAGAGAGGACGTCAGCTTTGTGGAGAATCCAGGAAAGCTGGTGTTATCCTCCATCGGGCAAAAACACACATGGGGCAGGATTGAATTGAGGTGTTCAATGTCAGAAAGGACTTCGGAAAAAAAATAATGGGACTTTGTTTCCAATGGCAAAGCAAAGGACACATGGGGAAGATAATTCACAAAAGAAGCTGACATGGGTGAAAATTGAATCGAAATTGAAACAGTAAAGCAGCAGGGCTAAAGGAAAATAGCCTGGGACTAACTGCAGAACTCTTTCAGAGAGAATAAGATTTTGTGATTCTATAAATGAATGTAATGGGAATATGGGTATGTGGTATGTGTGTATATATATATATATATGTGTGTGCGGGTATGCAGGAGGAGTGTGTAAGGGTGTGGCATATGTGTGTGTGTGTCTGTGGGTGGTATATTGGGCGGCACGGTGGCTCAGTGGTTAGCACTGTAGCCCCACAGCACCAGGATCCCAGGTTCGATTCCAGCCTCGGGCGACTGTGTGGAGTTTGCACATTCTCCCCGTGTCTATGTGGGCTTCCTCCGGGTTCTCTGGTTTCCTCCCACAGTCCAAAGATGTGCAGGCCACGTGTATTAGCCATGTTAAATTGCCTACAGTATTAGGTGCATTAGTCAGTGGGAAATGGGTCTGGGTGGGTTGCTGTTCGGAGGATTGATGTGGACTTGCTGGGCTGAAGGGTCTGTTTCCACACTTTAGGGAATCTATTATAATATATGTGTCTGTGTCTGTGTCTCTGTATGTGTATGTGTCTGTATCTCCATTTGTGTGTATGTGTGTGTCTGTATCTCCATTTGTGTGTATGTGTGTGTCTGTATCTCCATTTGTGTGTATGTGTGTGTGTGTGTGTCTGTATCTCCATTTGTGTGTGAGTGACAATGACAATAAGGGCTAGGACAGCTGACCATTATCCCATAACCCACTTGTGGTGCAGTGGTAGTGTCCCTCCCTTTGAGCCATATGACCTTGTTTGAAGTCCTATGTACTCCAGAGGCATGTGATAACATCTCTAAACAGGTTGATGAAAAAATATTCCGTATCCCAATCAGACAACGTACAACAGATGGGAAAGACCAATAATGCAACTCTGCTGGTTTCTGAATCACTAATTCAGCAAATGAATAGCTAAGTGAAACATCATGATGAATCTCACCACTTTCTTATTTAAAAGAAACACGCATTGGAAAACAAGGTCGAGTGTTCTAAAATTTCTCCTTAACTCATGTTCCACATTGTTCAACATATTCATTATGTGCACTATTTTGACCAATTGTGTGTTCATGACCATGTCTGACCCTGCCCCATGGACAAAGAATGTTGAGTGAGTATGAAACCACACTTCTTGCTAATTTATTTTCTGAATTTATTTGTGAACAAACCTTTTATAAACTATGCTCTTTTCTCTTTTGCTACTGCCCCAAATTCCTTAAATAATATTGACCTTTGAACTGTGCCCTTATCTGTCCCAATGAAACGCTTTACCAGGTTTATCTTGCCTTGTGACTGCTAGCTGGAAAGTAAGTTTACATTTTTTGGTATACTCAGTTCATAACTTGCTAGCAACATACGCTCATGCTGCATTGAACTGAAATCATGATACGACCAAAGTTCTATTTCATTCTCGAAGATGGTTTGCTCCCTGCCTGAATTTTCATTAAAGGAATTGAATAAGGATGGTCTTTAATAGTTACCAATGTGACTGAAGCTCTCCATAATTCTACATTACGCTGTTGACATTACCATTGTCACTTCATCATAGCGACATTGCAAGGAATTCTATCAATTCCGCTATGTTAAGTAATGGTAACTGATTAAAAAGGGGTTTGAAAGTTGAACAGCTACAAGTGACTCTTCCTTCCTTTAATGAAGAGGCCTGATTGATGATGTAATTACTCACCTCAGAGGGAGTTTTTGACAATGATGTTTCGATCAAAAGCAGGGGTTCATTGATATTTAGCATGAAATGAACCCTGGGAGTCATTTCTCATCCTTAAAACAAGAGATCAGAGCATACCTCTCAATTCGAAACCTTCAGAATGTGGTACACACAAGGGAGGTTAGTCAGAAACATCTGAGAGAGACCCATTCACAAAATGGAGGCCTGAGACACTTCCGACCCAGCGTTGGTTTCCTCTTATTTAAAGTGAAGTTATGGTCTGGATTGTGCTATCTGGAAATGTGATGGAGGCGGGTTCAGTTGAGAGAGGGCTGGATGATTATTTGGATAGAAATGGAATGCAGGGATATAGGTAAAGGCTGGAGATTGAGCAGTGGGCTGAATGGCCTCCTCCTGTGCCATAAGTATGTAATCACTTGGAATGGTGGCATTTTCTGAGCTGAGATGTCACTTTGTTTTTGTATACTGATAAAACCTTAAGTTATCTCAGTGCTGTAAATCCTGGGATTTACATATTAATCAATCAAAACCTGCATCATTATTCGCGGTGATTAAAGACATCGAGGTTTGTCTAATACATCACATCAATTCTATGACACTTTGATCTTTTACTTATAAATTCTGTGCCTTATGTATCCTGTCTTAGTAGCTACCTGATGAAGGAGCAATGCTCTGAAAGCTTCTGCGTTGGACTATAACCTGGTTGTGTGACTTCTGACAGATATTTATGTTGCCGGCAATTCTGGTATAGCTTGGTCACAGCTGTCAGTCTAAAGCAGGGACCCAAACCACGCAACTAAAAGGTTTTCCATTGTCGGTCACTAAAATTCATCATCTAAGAAAAATAAGACACTTCCTGACTGGGAGATTGTTTGAACATTGTTTTTAACATTGCCAACATTTAGTGGTGGTAAAATGGTCACTGCTGAGGTCAGGTGAATTGGCCATGATAAATTGCCCATTGTGTTAGGCACATTAATCAAAGGGAAATGGGTCTGGGTGGGTTATTCTTCAGAGGGTCGGTGTGAACTTGTTGGGCCAAAGGGTCTGTTTCCACACTGTAGGGGAATCTAATCTAAAATGGTCACCGTTGTGACAGATTTGTGATTCATATTCATTGATGCTGCTTCGGATTCTCTGCAGCAATTCTGGACATGGGGCTCATATCCTCAGTTCAAAACCATGGCCTATCCATGCCTGACAAGCAGGGCTGAAATGGTGAGGCTTGAGGTCATTAAGAACTTGCAGATCCGTAAATGATTGTTTGTATATTCTCCCCATTTCTGTGTCTGTTCCCTCTGGGTGCTCCAATTTCCTTCCACAGTCCAAAGACGTGTAGATTAAGTAGATTGGCCATGTTGAATTAGTTCTAGTGTCCAGGGATGTGCAGGCTGGGTGGATTAGCCATGGGAAATGCAAGGTTTGGTGATAGGGTAGAGGGATAGGTCTGATTGGGATACTCTTCAGAGGGCCAGCTTGGACTTGATGGGCCGAATGGCCTGCTTTCACACTGTAGTGATTCTATTCTATGATCTAATTCAGCATGAAACATTTAAAAGTATAAGTTAAATGCATTTCTGGAGAGATTGGGTGTGAGGTGGACATGGCAATTGGCATGATTTATTAAAAAGGAAGATGATTATCGTTTGGGTCAGATTTTCGCTACTCCTTAACATTCTAATGTCCTTGTTTATGTGGTGGGTTTTTGAAAGTATGTGATAGATTAATTAAGCAGATAGAACAGGCAATTCTTTCACAGTAACACTGTGTGTACCATTTTCTGAACGAAAGTCTGACAGAGCAAACACAATGACTGGGAAAATGATCAGAAAGTGAGCCTTGGCTGAAACAATTGAGAGATATGGTCTACAGTCACTGGTACTGGCGAGAATAATACTGAATGCTTCATATTCTCATTCCTTTCCATTGACTTGGCCGAAGATGCACTCTTTGGTACAAAGTGACTTGCGAAATATTGTCCATCCCTGACTTGACGGCCACCAACTCATCAAGAAATTGTTTTGAAGCTTGCGATCATTGTAAGGCTGACAACCTCACTGCTTCTCCACCTCGCTGTCCGCCATCTTATATCCCTGAGGTATCACATCCGCCATCTTATATCCCTGAGGTATCACATCCGCCATCTTATATCCTGAGGTATCACATGAGGTGGCTCATGTTGCGCCTGAGCCAAAATGCAACAGGACTCCCTTCATCACCTGCTAATGCTGTTTCATTTCCAAATACTTTAACCAGGTATACTTTCACTGGCATTTACACTTTTGAATCAATGATAAAAATATTGGCAAGAGGATTCTGCATTGATGCATTCACCTTCCTTCGAGATCCATGGAATTGGTTGGATTTCAGTGTTATTTTAATGGCGTAAGTAATGAAATAAATTCGACGTAAAAGGCTGACAATTTCCTCATTTTTTTTTCCCCTTCAACTTGCACTGTTTCTGAGAGGAATCTCCAGATGCTTGTTGAATTTAGCAGTTTTTGTCTGTTCTGTCGTGGCCAGCTGATTTTTATTTTTTCCTTAACCCACCTCACCCCTACCCCTCCCCCCAACTGCTTCTAGAAACTTCTCTGTGTCTTTTCAAATCATTTTGTAATGCTCGTGTGTTGATCATCCAGCAGACTGTTTGACGTTTGTCATTAATAAAATAAAACAAAAAAACTGCAGATGCTAGAAATCTGAAGCAAATAATAGAATTTGCTGGAGAATCTCAGCAGGTCTGTTAGCATCTGTGGGACGAGAGCAGAGTTAATGTTTGAAGAAAACTTTAAACTTTTTCAGTTCTGAATGACTCAAAACGTTAACTCTGTTTCTCTCTCTACAGATGCTGCCAGACCTACTGAGCTTCTCCACCTTTTTTACCTGTTTCAAGTTGTAGCATCCACAGTATTTTACCTTTACACAGTAAAGAGAAAAGATCAGGTGAACAGTTTGGGGCCAGCACAGTGGCTCAGTGGTTAGCACTACTGCCTTACAACACCAGGGACCTGGGTTCAAGTCTACCTTCGGGTGACTGTCTGTGTGGAGTTTGCACATTCTCCTCGTGTCTGTGTGGGTTTCCTCCGGGTGCTCCGGTTTCCTCCCATGGTCTAAAGGTGTGCAGGTGAGGGTGGATGCTAGGTGGATTAGTCATGGGCAATGCATGGTTCAGGTAGGATGCCCTTCGAGGGGTCAGTGAGGATGTGATGGGCCGAATGGACTATTTCCACACGGTAGAGTTTCCGATTACAGATATCGATGAGTTGATTTCTCTCAACAACTTTTGCCTCTTAATCAAGGACACCAAGTTGTGAGTCACCTGATTCTTAGTCTTTCTCACTGATTGAGGATTCATATTTTCTGAAGGGGATTTGTTTTTTTACCTTCCTCTTTTTTCTTTCATCAATGGAATTTGCAGAGAAAGGAATTTGCAGGGACATAGCGAGTGAGAACAGCCACCGGAAGATTTTCTGTTATATTTTCACACAGGAGAAAGAGAGAGAGAGAGAGAGAGTGACCTGTTTTATCTTAGCTTGGACATGCTTTTCTGTTGTCTCTATACTGTCTATGGCTGTTGCCACTTGCCCAGAAGTGTTTGTTACTATGGTGAGCCCTCCTAAGCCTACAGCAACTGGTCCTGATTGAAAAACTAATCAAAAGACTTTCTCTGGGGAAAATACTTCTGAGGCATACACATGATGCTGAGGGGGGGCGTCTAGTATCCTCTGTAACTGCTCAAATAAAGCAACATTGTAGATACCACACACACTGAGTTCCAGTAAAACTATCACTTTTTCTTCCAAGGTTTCCTTGGTTTAAAGCAGTATCTTTCCCCCATTTTCACTCCATGGGCCAAAACAAAAATGTGGTCCTTGCATTTCTCCCCACAGATTTCCCTCTTTTTTGCAATCACTTTAAATCTGTGCCCTCTTGCTTTTGAATCTTTTGAGTGCTTTTTTTTCTCTGTATACTCTATCCAAACCTCTCCTGATTTTGAGATCTCATCCCAGCCTTCTCCTCTTCAATGAAACCAATCCCAAACTCTCCAATCTGTCCTCATAACTGAACAGTCCTACTTTGGAACTATTCTTATAAATCTCTTCTGCACCTCCCTCCAACGTGTTCACATTCTTCTGACAGGGTGGTGTCCCGAACTGTACACGATGCTCAAGCTAAGGTTTAGCTTATAGAGATGCAGCAGACCCTCCTTGCTCTTGCACTATATGACCTGTTTAACTAAGCCTAGGATACGAGGTGCTTAATTAGGTGCTCATTTTACCTGTCCGACCATCTTCAATGCTTCATGCTCATATGCACCATGGTCTCTTGCATCCTGCCATCCTTTATAACAGTAGCATTTATTTTATACTGTCTTCCCATCTTCCTGCAGCTGAAGTGTATGCTTCTCTGTAGTGATCTCTGTCTATCACTTTTCTGTCCACTCCACTGACTTGTTAAAGTTTATTTGAAATTCTACGTTGTCCTCCTCGCCGTTGACAATTTTCCAAGTTATGTAGAGTCTGCTTGCACTCCAAAATCATTAACATCTATCAGGGAAATCAATGGTCCCAGTACCAGCTCTGGGCACCTGCAATACAAACTCCCTCCAGACTGAAAAATTGCCATTACCCCTCACTCAGCCACTTCTATATCCATGTTGCTACGGTTTCTTCTGTTCCTTGAGCTGTAGCTTTTATCACATGCCTGTTGTGTGGCTCTGTATTGAATGCCTTTAGAACGTCCATGCACACCACATAACACCACATGGTACCTCCTCAAAGAATTCCAGCGAGTTAATTAAACATGATTCTCCCTCAGGAAATACACTCTGACTGTCCTTAATTAACCTACTTTTGTCCACATGATCATTCATGCTATCCTGAATAACTGTTTCTAGAAGTTTCCCCACCACTGGTCTGTCATTGCTGGGCTGGTCACAGAGTCATACCGCACAGAAACAGACCCTTCTGTACAAACAGTCCAAGCCGAACATAATCCCAAACTATACCAGTCCCACCTGCCTGCTGCTGGCCCATATCCCTCCAAACCTTTCCTGTTCATGTACTTATCCAAGTGTCTTTTAAATGTTGTAACTGGGTCTATATCTACCTCTTCCTCTGGACATCCCACATGCAAACCGCCCTCTGTGTAAAAACTTTGCCCCTCATGTCTTTCTTAAATCTCTCTCCTTTCACCTTAAAAGTATCCTTCCTAGTCTTGAAATCCCTCCATCCTTGGGACAAGATATAGTTAACACTATCTATGCCCCTCATGATTTGATGAACCTCTCTGCTTCCTTTGTAAAGACAGATGTAAAGTATCAATGCCACAGCTTAGCCCTCGGGTCCAAGTGTGAGTCCACCTATTTTGTTGCTAATTAGCTATCTTCCTTTGCCAGCTTTTACTATTTGTAGATATTGGGAGAAAGATAAGCACATTTGGTCTGTCAGTTTCAATAATATGTGAACATTCAGTTACAGTTAACCAACTTAAACATAGCACTTAGCTTGTGGTGCTGAGGTGTACAACCCAGGAAATTCTCAGATCTGTACAGGAGGAGAGTTGATCCCAGTATAAGCACATCATTGGCTGCACTGCCTGTGGGTTAGGAATATAATAAAGAAAATCAACTAGGAATCCTGCTGCTGGTCATGCCCAGTTTCCATTGTTGGAGAGAAAATTGCCTGGTTGAACCATGACGAATCACACTCGCATGAAGTGTCAGGGATATTGAGTATGAGCTATAAGGAGAGGCTAGAAAAACTCAGGTTGTTTTCTCTGGAGTGGCAGAGGCTGAGGGGAGACTTGATAGAAGTCTATAAAATTATGAGATGTATAGATAGAGCTGACGGGCAGAATCTTTTTTCTCAGAGTTGAGGTGTCTAATACAAGGGGGCAAGTATTTGAGGTGAGAGGGGGCAAGTTCAAAGGAGATGTGAGGGGCAAGTCTTTTACACACAAAGTAGTAGGAGTGTGGAACGCACTGCCGGGGTGGTGGTGGAGGCAGGTACGATTGGGGCTTCTAAGGGGCTTTTAGATAAGCTCATGGATATGCAAGGAATGAGGGATATGGACCAAGGGCATAAGGGATTAAATTAATTTGGTGTCATGTTCAGCATAACATCGTGGACTGAGGGCCTGTTTATGTGCTGGGCTATTCTATGTTCTATGATACACAGGAGTATGACAAAGGAGATATTTGGAAAGGACAAAAAAAATCTATTAACAAAAAGTTGAATTTAATCTTGCCAGTATGGCAGAGAGTCGCTGCAGTTTGGAGCAGAAATTATAATTTTGCCTTTGCAAACAGTTAGGAGTTAACCACATTTTGGAATGTAAGGGAGTGTGCTTTATTGCTCTGGATAACTTAATTCCCATACCAGATCAAGAACATTAGCCATCAGAGAGACCTTGATGCTCTTTTCCCATCACTGGTTCAGCCTCAAACAGCCTGAGGCAGCTGCTAGTTTGTTTAAACACAATATCGATTTAAAACTAAAACAAAAGGGGGCATAACAGACACAACAGGGTCAATAGCTGAGGTGCAATATCGTGTTCTGCAGGACTCGTAACAGACAGTAGTCCTTCACAGGGTCATTAAATAATTTACTTATTGTTTCAAACTGAAAATAGTGTTAAGATCAGCCAGAAACTCTCCAAATATCCCACATGTGCTCCAAAAATCCTGATATGTACAGCTTGACTTATTATTTGAAGATAAGCTGACCATCAGTCCTAGCTGGCTAAAGGTGATTGGATTTTCAATTACATACAGACATATAAATATAGTGTTTAGGAGCAGAGGAGACCATTCAGTCTCTTGAACCTGTTCTGTCATTTAGTAAGATCGCGGCTGATCTATAGAACATAGAACATAGAACATAGAAGAATACAGCGCAGTACAGGCCCTTGGGCCCTCGATGTTGCGCCGATCCAAGCCCACCTAAACTACACTAACCCACTATCCTCCATATACCTATCCAATGCCCTCTTAAATGCCCATAAAGAGGGAGAGTCCACCACTGTTACTGGCAGGGCATTCCATGAACTAACGACTCGCTGAGTGAAGAACCTACCCCTAACATCAGTCCTATATCTACCCCCCCTTAATTTAAAGCTATGCCCCCTTGTAATACCCGACTCAATACGCGGGAAAAGGTTCATACTGTCGACCCTATCTAACCCCCTAATCATCTTGTACACCTCAATCAAGTCACCCCTAAACCTTCTTTTCTCTAATGAAAACAGCCCCAAGTGCCTCAGTCTTTCCTCATACGATTTTCCTTCCATACCAGGCAACATCCTGGTAAACCTCCTCTGCACCCGTTCCAATGCCTCCACATCCTTCCTATAGTATGGCGACCAAAACTGCACACAATATTCCAGATGCGGCCGTACCAGAGTCTTATACAACTGCATCATGACCTCAGGACTCCGGAACTCAATTCCTCTACCAATAAAAGCCAGTACGCCATATGCCTTCCTCACCGCACTATTTACCTGGGTGGCAACTTTCAGAGATCTGTGTACATGGACACCAAGATCCCTCTGCTCATCCACACTACCAAGTATCCGACCATTAGCCCAGTACCCCATCTTTTTGTTATTCTTCCCAAAGTGAATCACCTCGCACTTAGCTACATTGAATTCCATCTGCCACCTTTCTGCCCAGCTCTGCAGCTTCTCTATATCCTGCTGTAACCTGCCACATGCTTCCTCACTGTCAACAACTCCTCCGACTGTCAACAACTCCTCTGATTGTAATCTCAATCCATATTCCTAACTACACTCTTGATTCCCAAGAATCTGTCGATCTCTGCCTTAACAGTATCCAAAGACTCTGCTTTCACCACGTTTGGAAAAGAATTCTAAAGACAAAGACCCCTTTCTCCTCATCCCTGTCTAAAATGGGTGACCTTTTATTTTTAAATATCGGCTCCTATTTTGAGATGTTCCCTCTCTGTCAAGACCCTTCAGGATCTTATATGATTCAATCAGCCGCAAGGTAGACTGGTTAATGAGGTTAGATCACATGGAATACAGGGAACACTGGCCAATTGGATACAAAAGGTAGAAGACAGAGGGTGGTAGTAGAGGGTTGCTTTTCGGACTGGAAGCCTGTGACCAGTGGTGTGCCACAAGGATTGGTGCTGGGTCCACTACTTTTCATCATTTATATAAATGATTTGGATGTGAGCATAAGAGGTACAGTTAGTAAGTTTGCAGATGGCACCACAATTGGAAGTGCAGTGGACAGTGAAGAAGGTTACCTCAGAGTACAACAGGATCTTGATCAAATGAACCAAAGGGCTAAGAAGTGGCAGATTGAGTTTAATTTAGATAAGTGTGAGGTGTTGTATTTTGACAAATCAGGGCAGGACTTATACACGTAGTGATTGGGTCCTGGGGAGTGTCACCGAACAAAGAGACTTGGGGTGTAAGTGTATAGTTCCTTGGAAGTGGAGACAGGATGGTGAAGAAGGCATTTGGTATGTTTGCTGTCATTGATAAGTGTATTGAGTATAGGAGTTGGGATGTCATGTTGCAGCTGTACATTGAAGCCAAAGTTAGAAACCTGTGACCAGTTCTGGTCTCCCTGCTGTAGGAAAGATGGTGTGAAACTTGAAA
Source organism: Chiloscyllium plagiosum (assembly GCF_037043375.1). Lineage (NCBI taxonomy): Eukaryota > Metazoa > Chordata > Chondrichthyes > Orectolobiformes > Hemiscylliidae > Chiloscyllium > Chiloscyllium plagiosum. The sequence continues at coordinate 118,930,736 of NW_028270143.1, forward strand.
GGGTTCAGAAAAGATGTACAAGGATGTTGCCAGGGTCGGAGGGTTTAAGCTACAGGGAGAGGCCCAATAGGTTGGGGCTGTTTTCCCTGGAGCGTTGGAGGCTGAGGGGAGACCTTATAGAGGTTTATAAAATCATGAGGGTCATGGATAGGATAAATAGCCAAGATCTTTTCCCCAGGGTAGGGGAATCCAAAACTAGAGGACAAAGGTTTAAGTTGAGAGGGGAAAGATTCAAAAGGGATCAGAGGGGCAACATTGTCACGCAGAGGGTGGTGCGAGTATGGAATGAGCTGCCAGAGGAAGTGGTGGAAGCTGGTACAATTATGACATTTCAAAGGCATCTGGATGGGTATATGAATAGGAAGGGTTTGCAGGGGCATCGGCCGGGTGCTGACAAATGGGCTGTGATTAATTCAAGATATCTGGCCAGCGTTGGGGCAAAGGTCTGCCTCTGTGTTGTACAACTCTGTAAATTGCCTCTTATTCCTCTAAACTCCAGTGGAATGACACCTAACCTGATCAATCCACCCATTCCAGATATTAGTCTGGTAAACCTTCTCTGAACTGCCTGACACACATTCCCATCCTTCCTTAAATATTGTGCTTTCCTGCACTCAGGCAATGCATGACGACTTTTCTCATTAAGGTTTGATGCTTGTTCAACACCAACGTAACTGGGTGTATATAAATAAAACACAGCAGTCGTGCGGTCTTTAGTCCTTTAGAATATATAATCAGCTGCAAATCTGCAATAAAGATTTGGTATCCATCTCACTTTTTATCAGGATTTGACAATTGTGATTCATTTGCATAGTCTTAAGAGGGGTATATGGTTCTGTTTACAATTGTCAGCTTCTCCCAGAACAGGAAGCCTAACAAATCCTGTCTCAGTTGGACTGATAAATCTCATTTACTAACTTTGTTAACACATTCACACAACACTAATTCTTTCCAGAGGTGAATTATCTCTTGGTTCAATTTGTACTGTTTCAGGGAATGACTTGTGCTTGGTACTCCATTTATCTCTGGTGAAAACATTTCTTGAGTTCCCATTCTTATTCTTCACCTCGTGATGTGTGTGTCTGCTCCTCCCATGTCTATGAACCCCTTGACACAATGAACAGTAAAGAACATAGAACATAGAATGTTACAGCACAGTACAGGCCCTTCGACCCTCGATGTTGCGCCGGCCTGACACCCATCTAACGTACACTGTTCCATTATTATCCATATGTGTGTCCAATGCCCATTTAAATGCCCTTAACAGTCTACTACTGTTGCAGGCAGGCCATTCCACACCCCTACTACCCTCTGAGTAAAGAAACTACCCGTGATATTTGTTCTAAATCTATCACTCCTCAATTTAAAGCTATGTCCCCTCATGTTAGCCTTCACCATCTGAGGAAAAAGGCTCTCACTGTACAACCTATCTAACCCTCTGATTATCTTATATGCCTCGATTACGTCACCTCTCACCCTTGTCTCTCTAATGAAAACAGCCTCAGTTCCCTCAGCCTTTCCTCATAAGACCTTCCCTCCATACCAGGCAACATCCTAGTAAATCTCCTCTGAGGAGAAAGTGAGGTCTGCAGATGCTGGAGATCAAAGTTGAAACTTTATTGCTGGAACAGCACAGCAGGTCAGGCAGCATCCAGGGAACAGGAGATTCGACGTTTCGGGCACAGGCCCTTCTTCATTCCTGAAGAAGGGCCTGTGCCCGAAACGTCGAATCTCCTGTTCCCTGGATGCTGCCTGACCTGCTGTGCTGTTCCAGCAATAAAGTTTCAACTTAAATCTCCTCTGAACCCTTTCCAAAGCTTCTACATGCTTCCTATAATGCAGTGGCCAGAACTGTATGCAATATTCCAGGTGTGGCCTTACCAGTGTTTTGTACCTTTGTTAAGACTCAAGGATTAAGTCCATTGGGACTTGGGAAAGCCCATAGTTCCAACAATTTGTTCAGTACCCCTTCCCTGGTGATTGTAATTTTCTAGAGTTCTTCCATCCTTTCCATCTACTGGTTTATCACTGCTGATAAAATGTTACATACAATCTACAGTGAAGACTGATGTAAAATATCCATTAAACTCACTTTGTATTTTCTAATTTTACAGTATTAATTCTCCAACCTGATTTTCCATAAAATCAACATCACTTTGTTATCGCTTTTAAAAGAATTGTTAGAAACTCTTACTTTCTCTTTTTATATGTCTGGCTAGCTTTCTCTTGTACCTTAATTCTTCTCTCTTTATTAAATTTTTGCACAGACTTCACTGTTTTTCATACTCTTTTGACCTACCACCCTCCCATCTTTGCACAAATATTTAACTTTTCTAGTTAACTACAGATATTGGGTCTAGCCTTGTTGGAATGTGTCTATTCTGTGTATTCTGAAATATCCACTTAAATATCTGCCACTGCAACTCTGGGGACCTGGTGACGTTTGCCATAGTCCCACAAAGGAGATTATTGTGCAAGATTAAAGTGCATGGGATTGGGGGAAGTGTATTGAGATGGATAGAAAACTGGTTGGCAGAGAGGAAACAGAGAGTATAAATTAATGGGTCCTTTTCAAATTGGCAAGCAGTTACTAGTGGGGTGTCATAGGGACTGATGCTGGGACCCCAGCTATTCATAATATACATTAATGATGTGGATGATGGAACAAAACGTAACATCTCAAAGTTTGCAAATGATTTCCAAGTTGGGTGGGAGGGTGAACTGTGACAAGGACACAGGCATTCTTCAGCATGATCTGGACAGGTTGGGTGAGTGGGCGCATCAGTGGCAGATGCAGTATAATTTGGATAAATGTGAGGTTATTGTTGTAAATTGGGAGAGGGGAGTGTGCAGTGGGACCTGGGTGTTCTTGTGTACCAACCGCTGAAGGCAAGCATGCAGGTGCAGTAGGCAGTAAAGAAGGTTAATGGTATGTTGGTCTTCATTGAGAGAGGTTTTGAATACAGGAGCAGGGATGTGTTGTTGCAGTTCTCAAGGGCCTCAGTGAGGGGAAAGTGAGGAGTGCAGATGCTGGAGATCAGAGTCGAGAGTGTGGGGCTGGAAATGCACAGCAGGTCAGGCAGCATCCGAAGAGCAGGAGGGTTGACGTTTCAGGTATAAGCCCTGATTCTCCTGCTCCTCCAATGCTGCCTGATCTGCTGTGCTTTTACAGGCCTTGGTGAGGCCACACCTAGAATATTGGGTGCAGTTGGGTCTCCTTTTCTGAGGAAGGATGCTTTTACTCTCAAGGGAGTGCAGCGAAGATTTACCAGGCTTATTCCGGGATGGGCGGATTGACATATGAGGAGAGATTGACTAGGTTAGGGTTGGTTTTTGCTGGTGTTCAAACCAGTGAGGGGGGATCTCATAGAGACTTATAAAATTCCACCAGGACTAGACAGGGTAGATGCAGGGAAGATGTTCCCGATGGTGGATGCATCCAGAACCAGGGGTCACAGTCTGCGGATTCAGGGTGGACTATGTAGGACAGAGATGAGGAGACATTTCTTCACCCAAAGAGTGGTGAGCCTGTGGAATTCATTCCCATTGGAAGTAGTCGATGCCAAAACATTAAATGTATTCAAGAGACGGTTAGATATAGCACTTGGGGCGAATGGGATCAAAAGTTATGGGGAGAAAGCAGGATTAGACTATTGAGTTGGACGATTGGCGGAGAAGGCTTGAAGGGCTGAATGGCCTCCCCCTGCTCTTGTCTTCAATGTTCCTATGTCTCAATGACCTATTGCTAATTCACTTTAGCCAGCTCTCCTGACATGCCCTTACAATTGTCCTCATTTAAATCTTTCAAACAGAGTCTCATACCCACTCCCACTCTTCCTCAAGCTGAATATAAAATTCATGCATATTATAATCACTGCTACCCACGGATGCCTTCATTGCAAATGTCACATCCAGTGTAGCCTACTCTCTGGCTAGCTCCAGAATATACTGTTTTAAGAAGGTATCCTGAGATCACTCTATGAACTCTTCATCTTGTCTTCCTTTGCCTATCTGACCATTCCAGTCAATATGTACATTAAAATCTCTCATGATTATGATGATATTCTTTCTTTCTGCTCTGTCCTCCTGGGTTGTTACTATCAGTAACATCTTGCTTTTATCATTTCACATGGTTACCTAAACGTTTTCCACACTTTAGTTTCCTGAACTTAAGTCCTCATCAATTTTCCTTGTTACTTTCTCAAATAAATTCAATCAAGTTAGTTAGATTGGATTTTCCTTTAACCAATCTATGCTGACCATACCTGATTAATCTGTGTTTTTCCAAATGACCTATCTGTTGGGATTGCTTCCAATTGTTAGTCCACTTCTGAGGTTAGACAGACTGATCTGTGATTATTCAATCTCTCTCTCACTTTTTCAAAGAAAGGTACAACATTAGCAGTCCTCTAATCTTCAGGCTCTATTTCTGTATCCAATGAGGATTGGAAAATGAGGCCTCTAATCTTCAGGCTCTATATCTGTATCCAATGAGGATTGGAAAATGAGGCCTCTAATCTTCAGGCCTTGTACCTGTATCCAATGAGGATTGGAAAATGAGGTCCAGAACCTCTGCTATTTGCTCTCTGATTTTTTTTTAATAGACTAGTGTACCTCTACCTGATCCTGGGTGATTTATTCAGATTCACAAATGCTAATCCCACTAACATTTGTGTTGCTCGCAAGAACAAAGCTTTTCACTGTGCCTCGGTACACGTGACAATAAATTCAATTCAATTCAATTCAATTTCCTCTGTCCATATGTTTACCACATCAATACTTTATACTTCTCTTCCATAGCTATAAAATCTGCATTGTTCCCTATTTTTGGTGTAGACACATGCAGAGTACTGATAAAGAATAATACCAACACATTCTGTCTCTACACATATACACATTGTTATCAGCTTTGCTTTTTGCTTGTTTATCCTCATACAATTAATGCATGGATAATTTGATTTGATTTGAAGTTGTCACCTGTACCGAAGTACAGTGAAACGTTCAGTTTTGGGAGCAGTACAGGCAGATCACAGCAAACAAGGACATACAGGTCACAGGAAGCTTAGATGGAGTGAGGCATACAAGCGAACAGTTGCACACGAGGTCCACAAAACAAGATCAACATTATTTGAAGTTAGAGAGGTCCACTCAGCAGCCTAATTCCACCTTTGACTTCACCTTAAGGTTGCATGCCATATTCTTTCACACCTTCTCTTTGTTTTCTTAATTTCTTTTTTGATTTCACCTTTCGTTTTGTGGCTTTCTGTAGTATTGAACTCTCAGGGTCAGACATGAGCTTTACTTTTTGCCTTATCTTTCCTGTAGGGTCCTTGATATCCAGGGGCTGTAGATTTGGCCGTCTAATTATTAAGCAACTTAACGTTCCCACAGCACGAGTTGGCTTTTTAAAAATTCATTCATCCCTGGGATGTGGATATCGCTGGCTAGGCCAGGATGCATTGACCACCCCGAATCACACAGAGGGCAGTTGACTTTCCTTGCAGGTTGGGAGTTGTCTGGGGTGGGGGGGGCACAGGGAGGGATGAGCAGTCCATCTTCCCCCATACAATGTAGCCTACAAAGAAGGCCCTTTCCTTCAATGTACAATCGTTACTACTGAATCCGGTAGGGAATGCCAGAGAAATGTGCTCATTCGGAGAGCGGATAGAATGTCAAATTCTCTATTGCAAGGAATAGTTGAGGCGAGCAGTGCAGGGGGAGGCTGCACACTGGCAAGAAGGGCAAGGAATGAATGTTATTGGATAAAGAGATTTGGGTGATATGTTAACCTGCACAGACTAGTTGGACTGGCTGGCTCTCCGTGTACTAAATTCTTTGTAACACATTTTGATGTGCACTTGCGATGCCAAGGTATACAAGGTGATAGGCTGAATGCTGAAAGATGGGATTAAAATAGCCAGGTGTTTGTTTTTGACTGGCACAGACTCGATGGGCCAAAGGTTAGATTAGAGTGGTGCTAGAAAAGCACAGCAGGTCAGGCAGCATCCAGGGAGCAGGAAAATCGACGTTTCAGGCAAAAGCCCTTCCTCATTCCTGATGAAGGGCTTTTGCCCGAAACGTTGATTTTCCTGCTCCTCGGATGCTGCCTGACCTGCTGTGCTTTTCCAGCACCCCTCTAATCTAGACTCTGGTTTCCAGCATCTGCAGCCCTCACCTTTGCCTCGATGGGCCAAAGGGCCCTTTCCTGTGCTCTGTGACAGTGTGAAACAAAACTAGGAAAAGGACAGACTAACTGACATGAATTGTGTTGCTATCCCAAATAACTGTGGTTTTATTCTACAGGTACATAACATCATTTGTGCACCTAGGTAATGTTTCAGCTCTTCGAACATTCAGAGTATTGAGAGCGTTGAAAACCATTTCAGTAATCCCAGGTAAGAATTCATTCTGACTCAGCTGCAGACAACAAATGGGGGCTTTGACTTGCTTCTGACCCCCTCCCAGTTCCCTGCAGCTACTGCCTCAGCTGTTCATGGTGTTCTATTGTTGTTCTCCCATTCCTCTTGCATGCTACAGACTTGTGACTGAATTTGTTAAACTGGGTCATGTCTCAACATTATAAACATTTGGGAGCACTTCCAAATTCTGAAAGTGATCTCAACCATTCCAGGTGAGATGTTAAACACTAAAGCTTGCACTGAATTAACTCAGTGCAAAACTGTTGCACAAGTGGAGGGAAATAAAGTAGATTATTGTAATAATAATTTAAATAATTACCAAGCAATGGATTTGATTCTTTTTTGAGCTGTCTGTAGGAGCACCTTGTCTATTTAATGACTTTAAGTTGTTAATGCAAATTTCCTTAATGCCAACAGCAGCTTTCTCATTTTTAATGACACATTCCTTTATCTAATCCCGACCCAATTAGTAAAATAATGAGAGAATCTGTGTTTATAGAGGCATTATCATAGCTTGAAGGGAGTGAACATGTTCCGAAGGTTTTGTATGTGTGAACATTTGAATTGGACACCTCGACACCAAGTTGAAGATTATTTCCAGGATTTGCATTTTAATTTCCAGAAACTGAAATTTCTTTTCCCTCCTGTCTGATTAGCAAGAATTAAGCTTCTGGTTGGGTGAACTGATTAAGTTACTGAGTTAATACACAGGGGGAATGTATGGTCCAAGGTGTGGAATGAGCTGAGTGACTGAGAAGTCAATAAACTCTAACCACAAGGAAAAGGTGTCATAAATTCTGTTTTACCTACAGGTTTATATCCAAATTGACACACTTACATTGTTCAGTGTACATGCGAAGTGTTTTTTTGACCAGACACTTGAAAAAAAACTGAAAAATGTGTTGCTGGAAAAGCGCAGCAGGTCAAGCAGCATCCAAGGAGCAGGAGAATCGACGTTTTGGGAATCCTGAAGAAGGGCTTATGCCCGAAACGTCGATTCTCCTGCTCCTTGGATGCTGCCTGACCTGCTGCGCTTTTCCAGTAACACATTTTTCAGCTCTGATCTCCAGCATCTGCAGCCTTCACTTTCTCCTCCTTGAAAAAAAATCCAGTGCATGATAGAATGGAGTTCAGGGCTATGGGCCCTGGTGGGGTGTGAGTAAGTACTTTATAACCATTGGAACAGTTTCAAAGATTGAATCCTCCAACATTGAATTAGACTCAGACACAATAAGAAGAAACTGTTCTTAACCCTTTTAAGAAGATCAAACCCAGCTTTCCACACGTTGCCAGCCCACAGATCTGTGTAATTTAAAACATTGTTTTTTTCAGATGTCGAATATTGGTGATTTATTTTTCCAGCAAAGTGGAAAGGTTTCATTCAGCTGAATATTTCTCATCTGTGTGGTAAATTAGTGCAGCCTGCTGTACTGGCATGCAAAATGGATACCAGAGAGCAAGCCCCATAGTCATTTCTCAGTCATATTGTAGGTGTGGCTTATATTAAAGTAAATGAATGTCACTCTACGGGCTGCAGAACTAGGCTGGTGGGGAGGTCTACATGCAGAGCTGTCTGACAATGCTATGAACTCCTAAATTTTGAATGCTCTTGGCCTGATGATCACTTAGCACTTTTTTATGGTGTTCCCATGCCTGCTGTTTAACTCAGACGATTTTACCTGTTTCCAATGGGTCATGTATTGTGGACCAGCCCAGACCAGACCCCCTCAAAATATTTTAAGAAGGTAGCTTAGACCCTCATTTTTTCTTATTTACAAAGGCAAACATAACGTGCTCTGTTTCAGGTGCAATTCAACTGATTGGACTGATCAATATTAAGCAAAACGCAATTTATTCAAACGCTATGGTTAAATTCCAACAAGAGAGCAATGAACTTGGAATAACTTAACTCTGTTGGAAAACTTAGCAGAATAATAGATACGGTAATTGTTACTAATTAATTTTTCCAATATAGGAGCATCCCATAAACATAGCATTTGGGAAAAAGACAGATTCAGAAATCAGATTTTCTCACATTCAACACCTGCAGTAGGAAGAGAAACTAAGCAAAAGTGAGGACTGCAGATGCTGGAGATCAGAGTTTAGATTAGAATGGTGCTGAAAAAAGCACAGTAGGTCAGGCAGTTTCCGAGGAGCAGGAAATTCGACGTTTCGCGCAAAAGTCCTTCATCAGGAATGAGCAAGGAAGAGAAACCCCAGCTTCGAGATGTAACAGAGAGATGGGAAAAAAATAGCATCTACTTCTTGAAGACTCCAACAATTTCGGCTAAAAGCTAAAACAAAACTGCGAAATCCTGGTTTGTGAGAGCTGGCCACACCCATCCAGGCTACTTCTATTGTTCCAACCTTTAAAAAAATTTCAAGGCCTCCCAAGCTGTTTACGTTACCACAGACTGCTCATTCAATTACTGTCTTAAAAGAAACCAGGACAAAATACACCTCTTAAAGCCACTGCATCGTCACACATGCTTCCACTAAAGTACCTGACAGGTGATGATGTTGGTGATAAATACAGAGTGGGTTTGCCTGGTATCTAACAGCGTCTGTTGTTACATGTTACAGGCAATGTTGTTCAGTCCCAGTAGCACCACAGATATATGGATGACCCATCTATTGAGAGACTGTCGGCCTACATGAAGACAACTCCAATAAGCAGTGAACTGTGAATTCAGAAACCATTAGTTGATTCTGCCACAATCCATAGGACAGGTGTCAAGTCATCTTGCCTTTCTAATCTGTGGGTAGTATAGTGTCAGAGAGGATGTATCTGCTCCACACACTCTCACTCCAGCGATAACCGCTGAGTTAATGCTCCCATTGATGGTAACGACTTGTAATTGCCCAGTATCATACCACCACATGTAAAGAGTGAACAGGCAATCAGTAGGGAAAGCCTATCTATGTGAAACTAGCCAAGGGGACTTGTAAGGGTCAGTTCTGGTTTTGTGTAACTGTGAGTATGGGGACTTATTATCCTGAGGAAATGGTCAGGAAAAGCTGAACATCCAAGTCGCTATTCAATTCTCTTGTGGTTCTTAATAAGACAGTAATCAATATTGAAGATTCTCAATGCTAGGCCCACTGCTTTTGGCATTTACATACTATTTGGATCCTTAAAGGCAGTTTAAATTTAATAGGAGGTTGGTTAGCTTAGTTGGTTGAGATGTAGGATGATGCCAAAAGCACAGGTTCAATTCCTGTGTGAGCTGAGCTATCCATGAAGGTCTCTCCTTCGCAACCTCTCCCCTCACTTGAGATCTGGTGCCCTTCAGGTTAAACCACCACCAGTCGTCTCTCTCTCTCTCTAATGAGTGGGACAACAGTGACTTTATAAATACAGAGTGAAATTTGCTGATGATGCCAAGCTTGGAGGTATGGCTTAAAGTGAGGATGGTATTAATTGACTACAACTGGGCAGTAGTTCAAGAGGAGTGTTTTGTCCTGGTTTCTTTTAGAGACTGGGGACAGGACAGGTGACGAGCAGTCTACAAGAAGATAAACAACTTGCGAGGCCTTTGGGTTTTTTAAAAGTTGGAACAATAGAAGCAGCCTGAGGAGGTGTGGTCCAGCACTCACAGACCAGGATTTCTACCTTTCTTTAGTTTTTTTCAGGTTTAGTTTTATGCAGTTGCTGTGGGAGTCTCAACATGTTGGAAGCTACAGTAAATGTCTCCTGGCTTCACTGTCTCTGAGTTATCACTTGATATTTTTCTCTCTCTCTGCTGCCAGACTACATGTGAGACAATCTGTTTCTGACTTTGCTTTTTTGGCAAGGGGTGTGTTTAGGAGATTTTCCTATACTGGAACAGTTAATTAGTAATAGTTGTTGCCTCGATTATTCTGTTAAGTTTTCCAAATAAGTTAAGTTATTCCAAGCCCTTCTTTATCTTGCTTGCACTGTAACTGTAGGGTTTGAATAAATTGTGTTGTTTAATGTCGAATAGTTTGACCAATCGAATTGCATCTGGAACACAGCACCTGACATTTACCTTTAAAATAAGACAAAGTTAAGGTCTAGGCTACCTTAAGAAATATTGAGGGGGGTTGGTCCATAACAGTAGGGTGGTAGAATCAGCAGACAGCTGGCAGATAGAAATCCATAGCTGGGAGAGGCAATGTAGGTTTAAAGAGTATGCTAAAACAAAAGGGTTCTGAAGTGTGGGGGTGCTATGTTGGAAGTATGTGGGGGTGGGAGTGGTGGTTTCGGGTCCATGGTTCTTTGAAGATGACATGACATGCCACACTTTATTTGACCCTGATCCAGCTCCCTCAGAGCCAGCTCTCAGAGTGAACAGAACCCCTGACACTCCTGTTATATCTGTCAGCCAGGACTCCCTGATTGATGCAGATTAACAGCCCCAGACAGGGAACTCATATTCTATGAGATCCACCTGCCGACCTCACTCCAATCCCCACTTCTGAGCTTATGATGGAGGGAAGGTCATTGATGAAAGCAGCTGAAAGATGGTTGGGCTGTGGACCCTAACCTGAGGAACCCCTGCAGAGAAGTCCTGGAGTGAGATGACTGACCTCCAACAACCATGACCGCCAGGTCTGACTCCAACCAGCGGAGAGACTTCCCTCTGATTCCCTTTGACTCTGATTTGTTCGGGTCCTTTGCTGTTACACAATCACATGCTGCCCTGATGTTAAGGGCAGTCACTGTCAAAGACAACTTGGGCAGACTTACAGATACTGGTCCAACCAGATACATCCACATCCTGTGAAGAATTAAAATTAAATAGTCAAGTCAGGCGTAATGATTATAATCTGCCACAAGATCTCCCAGGTCCTGGTTGTTTCGACTTTACACAAAAACACTTTCCCTTTGAGCTGCTTGGGCCCTCGGGTGTGTGTCAACATAGATGGGATTGTTGGGGCCTCTCCCATGCCTGTTAAAAATTACAATCTTTGCCTCCTTGTCCTGCTAACCTGCTCCTCAGATCGAGCCATAGGGTCATACAGCACAGAAACAGACCCTTTGGTTCAACCAACCCATGCCGAACATAATTCCAAGCTAAACTAGTCCCACCTGCCTGTATTTGGCTCTAATCCATCCAAAACTTCCATATTCATGGACTTATCGAAGTGCATCCATGGCTTCCACTGGAACTGCATTCCATACGTAATCCATCCTCTGTATAAAGAATTTGCCCCTCATGTCTTTTGAAAATCTCTCTCCTCTCAGGATAAAAACGTGCACTCTCGTCTTGAAATCCCCCACTCTAAGGAAGCGGCATCTACCATTAACTCTATCTATACCCCTCATGATCTTATAAACTTCTATCAGGTCACCTCTCAACCCTCTACGCTCCGGTGAAGAAAGTTCCCAGCCTATCCAGCCTTTTGCGAGCGGGATCTTTCCTGTCACTCAATGTCACTTTGGAAAATGGGACAGCTTTTCCTGAGCAGTATCTATCCAGGGCTGCCCTCTTTGTAAACCGTACGCTGACACATTCCTGCTGTTTGACGGTCCTTTTCCCAGATTAGTTCATCAATAGAGCGAAGTTGTACAGTATTTAAAGGTTTCCGAAATGCACCATTACTTTGTGGGGAAGTCCTTACTGCTGTTGGGGGATTGGTCTGCGACATATATTACGTTTGGCCAATGGTGTAACAAGGATAACATTGGAGCAGCTGCCATTTTCCTTCTAAACAATGTATCCTAATTGTTCGTAACTCTCTGCGATAAATGCCCTGATGGGTTTTTTCAAGCTTATTTTGCCTGGGTAAGACTGCCCCATGGTTTATTTGAAACTGCGCATTCTAATTATTTGCAGAAAGCATATTGCCTTTTTGCTCTCCAGTTTAACCAAATAACTCCCACCTAAAATCTAAACCTCACTTCTACATCTTAGCTGGTTTTGTAATGAGAGAAAAAAACAGGCATCAAAGTAACTAAGACACTTTAGTTACCTTGTCCTATCATACAGTCTTCGGTCCAACTTGTCCATGCTGACCAGATATCCTAAATTAATCGAGTCCCACCTGCCAGCACTTGGCCCATATCCCTCCAAACCCTTCCCACTCATATACCCAACCAGATGCCTTTTAAATGTTGTAATTGTACCAGCCTCCACCACTTCCTCTGGCAGCTCATTCCATACACACATCACCCTCTGTGTGAAAAAGTTGCCCCTTAGGCCCCTTTTAAATCTTTCCCCTTTCACCTTAAAACTATATCCTCTAGTTTTGGACTCCCTGACCCTGGGGAAAAGGCCTGGGCTATTCACTCTATCTTTGCTCCTCATGAGTTTATAAACTTCTCTACAGTCACCCCCAGCCTTTGATGCTCAGGGAGAACAGCACCAGCCCATTCCAGCCTCTCCCTATCGCTCAAACCCTCCCAACACTTGTAAATCTTTTTTTGAACCCTTTCAAGTTTAGAAACATCCTTCCTAAAACAGCAAGACCAAAATTGAACTCAGTATTCCAAAAGTGGCCTAAACCAAGGCTCCTTCAGCTTCTGATTTCAGCAACTTATCCTCCACTGTTTCTGACAACTCTTCTGCAATGTTGCCAACAAACACTCCTTCCTTTGCCGAGCCTTTCAACTTTCCGAGAGAATGTGATCCTTCTGTGACACCCTGGTTGTCCTATTGTCAGTCACCTCCGACACTCCCTCCTGTTCCTGCAGCCATTCCCCTCTTGGGGGAGGTGATGGCCTGTTAATCCAGAAACTCAGATATTGCCTCGGGACCTGGGTTCGAGTCCCACCATGTCAGATGGTGGAATTTGAATTGAGTCAAAATCTCTTAAATATGTAAGAGTCTGATGATGATCATGAATCCATCGCTGATTTTCAGGTAAAGCCTATCTGATTCGTTAATGCCTTTTGGGGTAAGGAACTGCCGTCCTTACCTGGTCTGGCCTACATATGACTCCAGATCCACAGCGATGTGGTTGACTCTTAACTGCCCTCTGGGCAATTAGGGATGGGCAATAAATGCTGGGCCTAGTCAGTGATACCCTCGTCCTATGAATGAATAAAACAAGTTGTAGGAGATGGATCAATTGTCCTTTTCTCACATTCCTGATGAGGGGCTTATTCCTGAAACATCAACTCTGTTGCTCCTCGGGTGCTGCCTGACCTGCTCTGCTTTTCCAGTGCCACACTTTTTGACTCTACTTTGAACACCCTAACCGTGACATCCCCAACCATTCCTTCCATGTGACCTGATTGTACTGCCTTCAGTTTAGTAACATTGATGTGGACTGGGGTGTTGGTTTTGGACTGGGGTGGACAAAGTTAAAAATCACACAACACCAGGTTATAGTCCTTCATCAGGCTTTTGCCCAAAACGTGGGCGGCACGGTGGCACAGTGGTTAGCACTGCTGCCTCACAGCGCCAGAGACCCGGGTTCAATTCCCGCCTCAGGCGACTGACTGTGTGGAGTTTGCACGTTCTCCCCGTGTCTGCGTGGGTTTCCTCCGGGTGCTCCGGTTTCCTCCCACAGTCCAAAGATGTGCAGGGTCAGGTGAATTGGCCATACTAAATTGCCCGTAGTGTTAGGTAAGGGGTAAATGTAGGGGTATGGGTGGGTTTCGCTTCGGCGGGTCGGTGTGGACTTGTTGGGCCGAAGGGCCTGTTTCCACACTGTAATCTAATCTAATCTAAAATCTAATCTTTCCTGCTCCTCGGATGTTGCCTGACGTGTTGTGCTTTTCCAGCACCACTCTAATCTAGACTCTGGTTTCCAGCATCTGCAGTCCTTGTTTTTAACAGGTTATAGTCAAACAGGTTTATTTGGAAGCACTAGCTTTCGGAGCGCCACTCCTTCATCATGTATCTCGTGGACAAGGTTCATAGGACACATTAATATGTTTCTTAAATTATCTCACGAATGTGACTTGAAAGAAGTTCTGGGATTTATATATTACAGAATTGAAATCTGTAACCCATTTGAAAAGACGAAAAACTTAACAGCAAACTAGGTTTGTTCAATACATTGAGGTAAAAACAATGACTGCAGATGCTGGAAACCAGATTCTGGATTAGTGGTGCTAGAAGAGCACAGCAATTCAGGCAGCATCCAAGGTGCAGTGACATCGACGTTTCGGGCAAAAGCCCTTCATCAGGAATAAAGGCAGAGAGCCTGAAGCGTGGAGAGATAAGCTAGAGGAGAGTGGGGTGGGGAGAAAGTAGCATAGAGTACAATAGGTGAGTGGGGGAGGGGATGAAGGTGATAGGTCAGGGAGGAGACGATGGAGTGGATACGTGGAAAAGGAGCTAGGCAGGTAGGGCAAGTCCGGACAAGTCATGGGGAGAGTGCTGAGCTGGAAGTTTGGAACTAGGGTGAGGTGGGGGAAGGGGAAATGAGGAAACTGTTGAAGTCCACATTGATGCCCTGGGGTTGAAATGTTCGGAGGCAGAAGATGAGGCATTCTTCCTCCAGGCGTCTGGTGGTGAGGGAGCGGCGGTGAAGGAGGCCCAGGACCTCCATGTCCTCTGCAGAGTGGGAGGGGGAGTTGAAATGTTGAGCCACAGGGCGGTTTGGTTGATTGGTGCGGGTGTCTCGAAGATGTTCCCTAAAGCGCTCTGCTAGGAGGTGCCCAGTCTCCCCAATGTAGAGGAGACCGCATCGGGAGCAACGGATACAATAAATGATATTGGTGGATGTGCAGGTAAAACTTTGATGGATGTGGAAGGCTCCTTTAGGGCCTTGGATAGAGGTGAGGGAGGAGGTGTGGGCGCAGGTTTTACAGTTCCTGCAGTGGCAGGGGAAGGTGCCAGGATGGGAGGGTGGGTTGTAGGGGGGCGTGGACCTCACCAGGTAGTCACGGAGGGAACGGTCTTTGCGGAAGGCGGAAAGGGGTGGGGAGGGAAATATATCCCTGGTGGTGGGGTCTGTTTGGAGGTGGCAGAAATGTCGGCGGATGATTTGGTTTATGCGAAGGTTGGTAGGGTGGAAAGTGAGCACCAGGGGCGTTCTGTCCTTGTTACGGTTGGAGGGGTGGGGTCTGAGGGCGGAGGTGCGGGATGTGGACAAGATGCGTTGGAGGGCATCTTTAACCACGTGGGAAGGGAAATTACGGTCTCTAAAGAAGGAGGCCATCTGGTGTGTTCTGTGGTGGAACTGGTCCTCCTGGGAGCAGATATGGTGGAGGCGGAGGAATTGGGAATACGGGATGGCATTTTTGCAAGAGATAGGGTGGGAAGAGATGTAATCCAGGTAGCTGTGGGAGTTGGTGGGTTTGTAAAAAATGTCAGTGTCAAGTTGGTCGTCATTAATGGAGATGGAGAGGTCCAGGAAGGGGAGGGAGGTGTCAGAGATGGTCCAGGTAAATTTAAGGTCAGGGTGGAATGTGTTGGTGAAGTTGATGAATTGCTCAACCTCCTCGCGGGAGCATGAGGTGGCGCCAATGCAAGTCATCAATGTAGCGGAGGAAGAGGTGGGGAGTGGTGCCGGTGTGGTTACGGAAGATCAACTGTTCTACGTAGCCAACAAAGAGACAGGCATAGCTGGGGCCCATACGTGTGCCCATGGCTACCCCTTTGGTCTGGAGGAAGTGGGAGGATTCAAAGGAGAAATTGTTAAGGGTGAGGACCAGTTCATTGTATCAGTTGTATGGCACTATGATCTTTTGCGAGATGTTCTGTGTCCTACAATCCTGCCCCACTAGCTACCTGATGAAGGAGCAGCGCTCTGAAAGCTTGGACTTCCAAATAAACCTGTTGGATTATAATCTGTTTTTATGTGATTTTTAACTTCAGTTTAGTACTCTTTAATTGTTGCTTTTAATGCAGTCTCCTCTGTGCATTGTAGGATACCTTGGTTCAGTCTGCAAGTAGGGCCCTGAGTTCCCTGACTCTCGCTATTGTAGTCCTCCCCTGAAACCGAGGGTCGCCATCGAAGGTTATGAGATAAACCATGTAAGACTGAGACGAAGAGAAATTTCTTCAACCAGGGAGTGGTGAGCCTGTGGGATTCTCAATCACAGAGAGCAGTCCAGGGCAAACCATTGTATGATTTCAAGAAGATGTTGGATATAGCATCTGGGGCTAAAGGGATTAAAGGATATGGGGGAAAAGCAGAAACAGGCGATTGAATTGGATGATCAGCCACAGTCATAACGAGTGACTGAGGAGGCTCAAAGGGCCGAATGGCCTACTCCTGCTCCTGTTTTCTATGCCTTTACGTCACGCCTCATCTTTCAACTTGATACCCTTCAGTTCTCAACCTTGAACTCAACGCCTTTCGATCACAGCCCTTTTGTTTCACGTTGTTCAGTTTTTTCCGTTACTCTCTCACGTGAGGTTCAGATGACTGTTATCCTGCCATTCACACCTCACCTGGATACATCGTTTGCTTATCCATTGCCAGTCTCTTTGGCTTCAGTACCATGAAACCTTTTGTACTTCCATTCCCCCACCGTATCACAGGCCTTCTCTTTTGTTCCTTTTCCTTGTTTCTCTCATTTTAAACCTGTTAGAATTTCAACTTCCCTTCAATTCACCTGAAGCATGAACTCTTCTCTTTGGCCCTGATGGATGCCTAGTATTCCCAGCATATTCTATCCACTCATGTAGTCATGACCATTGAAATCTATATTATTTTTCTCTCTCTCAAGATAGGCAAACACCTGAGTGGCCAGTGACAAGCAGTGCCCTTCACATCAAAGGGCAATGCTGTGTGATCAAACATGAAGGGGAGGGTAGGGACTAAATCAAAATAGAGTTGGACCATTGAAATCTATTTTTTTTCTTTTTTTCAAAGGGCAATGCTGTGTACGACCTGGTTATTTTTTTTTTGTAACCCCCCCACACTACCGCCTAACCGCGGTTGTGCTTATTTTTTCCTCAGCATCCATGGTGTGTGTGTGTGCAGGTGTGAGACACAGTGAAAGACACAAAGTGCACGAATTTTTATTCAGTTTCCACCACCAGGAAGATAGGAAAACACCCGGGTGGCCAGTGACTAACACTGCCCTTCACATCAAAGGGCAGTGCTGTGTGAATTGAAATCTATATTTTTTTTTAATGGTGTGTGAACAATTCTGTTTCTTTTTTTTTCTTTTTTTTTTCTCTTTCTTTTTTTCTTTTAAACCCCCACACTACCACCTAAGTGCGGTAGTGCTTTTTTTTCCCCCAGCACCCATGGTGTGTGTGTGTGCAGGTGTGAGACACAGTGAAAGACACAAAGTGCACGAATCTTTATTCAATTTCCACCACCAGGAAGATAGGAAAACACCCGGGTGGCCAGTGACAAACACTGCCCTTCACATCAAAGGGCAGTGCTGTGTGAATTGAAATCTATATTGTGCTAATTGCCTGTTAGCTTGTTCTCTCACCTGCACCACTGTCCTCACCACTGACTGCCCACACATTGACTCATTGCTAATTATCTCTGGGGTGGAAGTGCTTTTTTAATAAAAACAGGTCAACGCTAGTTTTATTTGGAGTTATTAATTAGCAGACCAATGTCTTTGCAGCCTTAAAGATATCAAACCCATGGTTTGATTAGTCGGTCGTTAATGATGTAGTGAAGCTACTTGCTTTAATTAAAAATAGCATTCATCCCCTGGTCTTTCACACCTATATAAAGCTGGGCTCCCACATGCAAACAATTTAAATAATAATTATTTAGCATCTCTCCTACGCTGCTTTTCTGTTGCCTCTTTGCAATCACAGACTGAACCTTGCATACCCATGTCCAGATGCCAACTTGCATTGTCCTGAACCCGTTTTGTACGTTGCCCCCGCAGCCAGAGATACCAGGCTCACCGTCCTGATGCTCAGTGCCAGGAAGATCATCATGGCAGGCCCCTCAGGCAAGTGGGCCACAGCACGGTGGCTCAGTGGTTAGCACTGCTGCCTCACAGCGCCAGGGACCCGGGTTCAATTCCACCCTTGGGCGACTGTCTGTGTGGAGTTTACATTCTCCCAGTGTCTGCGTGGGTTTCCAGGTGCTCTGGTTTCCTCCCACAGTCCAAAGATGTGCCGGTTATGTGGATTGGCCATGCTAAATTTAGGTTCATTCCTGATGAAGGACTTTTGCCCGAAACATCGATTTTCCTGCTCCTCGGATGCTGGCTGACCGGCTGTGCTTTTCTAGCACCACTCTAATCTAGACTCTGATTTCCAGTATCTGCAGTACCCACTTCTGCCTTTGCTAAATTTACCCATAGTGCCCTGGGATGTGTAAGTTAGGTACATTAGCCACAGGGAATGCGGGGTCACAGGGATGTGCTAAGTTTGGGTGGGATGCTCTTCGGTGGTCTGTGTGGATTTGATGGGCTGAATGGCCTGCTTCCACACTGTTGGGATTCTAAGTCGAGAGAGAGAGCCTTGAGTTCGGTGGCCCCAGCTCCATTAAGTCAAGGATATGCTCAAATACCAGTCCAGGGTCTTAGACGTTGTTGGTCAGAGTCAGATTGCTCTCCACAATAAGGAGTGAGAAAACAAATGTCAGGTATCTGATCCCTGCCTTAACTCTCTCTGTCCTGTCATGGGCTGATTTACATAGAACATAGAACATAGAACAAGAAGAATACAGCGCAGTACAGGCCCTTCGGCCCTCGATGTTGCACCGATCCAAGCCCACCTAACCTACACTAGCCCACTATCCTCCATATGCCTATCCAATGCCCGCTTAAATGCCCATAATGAGGGAGAGTCCACCACTGCTACTGGCAGGGCATTCCATGAACTCACGACTCGCTGAGTAAAGAACCTACCCCTAACATCTGTCCTATACCTACCCCCCCTTAATTTAAAGCTATGCCCCCTTGTAATAGCTGACTCCATACGTGGAAAAAGATTCTCATTGTCGACCCTATCTAAACCCCTAATCATCTTGTACACCTCTATCAAGTCACCCCTAAACCTTCTTTTCTCCAATGAAAACAACCCCAAGTGCCTCAGCCTTTCCTCATACGATCTTTCTACCATACCAGGCAACATCCTGGTAAACCTTCTCTGCACCCGTTCCAGTGCCTCCACATCCTTCCTATAGTATGGCGACCAAAACTGCACACAATACTCCAGATGCGGCCGCACCAGAGTCTTATACAACTGCAACATGACCTCAGGACTCTGGAACTCAATTCCTCTACCAATAAAAGCCAGTACGCCATATGCCTTCTTCACCGCACTATTTACCTGGGTGGCAACTTTCAAAGATTTGTGTACATGGACACCAAGATCCCTCTGCTCATCCACACTACCAAGTATCCGACCGTTAGCCCAGTACCCCATCCTTTTATTACTCTTACCAAAGTGAATCACCTCACACTTAGCTACATTGAACTCCATTTGCCACCTTTCTGCCCAGTTCTGCAGCTTATCTATATGCCGCTGTAACCTGCCACATCCTTCCTCACTGTCTACAACTCCTCCGACTTTCGTATCATCCGCAAACTTGCTCACCCAACCTTCTAACCCCTCCTCCAGGTCATTTATAAAAATGACAAACAGCAATGGTCCCAAAACAGATCCTTGCGGAACACCGCTAGTGACGGCACTCCAAGATGAACCTTTGCCATCAACTACTACCCTCTGTCTTCTTCCAGCCAGCCAACTCCTAATCCAAACCTCCAATTCACCCTCAATGCCATACCTCCGTATTTTTTGCAGTAGTCTACCATGGGGAACCTTATCAAACGCCTTACTAAAATCCATATACACCACATCTAACTGCTTTCCCCTCGTCCACCTCCTTAGTCACCTTCTCAAAGAATTCAATAAGGTTTGTGAGGCACAACCTGCCCTTCACAAAACCATGCTGACTATCCTTGATCACATTATTCCTATCCAGATGTTCATAAATCCTATCCCTTACAATTCTCTCTAAGATTTTGCCCACAACAGAAGTGAGACTCACCGGCCTATAGTTACTAGGGTTATCCCTACTCCCCTTCTTGAACAAGGGAACCACATTTGCTAGCCTCCAATCTTCTAGCACTACTCCTGTAGACAACGAGGACATAAAAATCAAGGCCAATGGCTCTGCAATCTCCTCCCTTGCTTCCCAGAGAATCCTAGGATAAATGCCATCAGGCCCAGGGGACTTATCTATTTTCACCCTTTCCAGAATTTCCAACACCTCTTCTCCCTGTTCCCCCCTGAACTAAGAGAGGGAAGCATTAAAGCAGATGGAAGTAGGGGGCACAGCTGTTACTTTTGGTGCTGGTGGTGGGGGGGGGGGTGTCCTGATCGAGTGAGCAAGCAGGGGGCACAAGACTCATGATGCCAGTGGATAGGGTGGGCAAGAAAGAGAGAGAGAGATGTCACAGGCAATAGAACATGAGCCTCTCATATGGGAGCAGGAGAGAAAATGGTGACACTCACTCTGGTAGAGTGGGTACGTTCATTGATGTTGTTACTAGAGTGCTGGGCATTCTTTCAGACAGCTGGCACTGAGCTAACCCAGGCTGGCAAGGTCTCACCTCATGTCCCCCTCTGCTGGTCCCCAGGGGTGAGGAGGATATCCACTGGGATCTCCAGGGCCCTGCCCACAAAATGGAGCACCAATCATGCCTCATCCACCATGAGCAGGCAAATCTCAGAAAAAGTGCAGGGGGCAGCTCCGACTGTCTGGATGCATATTGGGCTTTTCAAGATGGTGTTAGCGGCAAAGGATGTGGTCAATTCTGGGATATCCTGGCAGTGGCAGTGTCCCAGCAACAGCACGTGGAACGAGCAGGAGATAGAATTCGACATGAGGGGTGCCATCGAGGGTGGAGTAGGTAGCTAACGAGGCTAAAGGATTCCTGAGGAAGATTTATGTTCGAAACATCAACTCCCCTGCTCCTCAGATGCTGCCTGGCCACCTGTGCTTTTCCAGCACCACACCTTTTGACTCTGATCTCTAGCATCTGCGGTCCTCACTCTCCCCTAGCTAACAAGGCACATTTGGTGAGAAGTCCTACTCAGAGAAAATCCGTCCAAAAGCCTCGAGGTAACTCCCACAAAAAAAATTGGATTTAGTCCGTCCTAACCAAAATCCCACAGCCGCAGCAATGCTGCGTCGCTCAGTCTGTAACATCCCTGGCTCCACGTCAGACTGGGTAGCGAGCCCCGAGTCACGGATTTTAAGAGCTGGGCCGTACAATCATATTTGATGTCCTGGTTTGTTGGAAGAAATCAATAATTCATGCTCACTGATTTAATTAATAAATAGTCTTGTTATCCAAATCCTAGTTACATTAATGGCAACTTATCTGCCATTTTATACTGAGCACAGATGTGAGGCCAAATGAAATTGTAATTATTTATCTAATGAGAGCCACCCAGTGCAGCAGCAGCAGTTTTTAAATCTGCAACTTGTACCTAAGTTGGTTCTCAACACTCAGGTAGAAATGCGTTGCTATGGAGCGTTACCAGGATCCGGACTGGCCCCTCTTTATCTCTCAGAATGACTGGGAGATTGTTGTGGTGTTGATTGAGCTCTTGTAAGATTTCTCATGCTTCCCTCGTAAACTCGAATATGCTGCGTGATTAACACATTCAGCACCTTACACCTGTTACCAATCTTCAGTTTGGGTCATGGAGTCATAGAGGTGTACAGCATAGAAAGAGACCCTTCTGTCCAACTCGTCCATGTCGATCAGATATCCTAAATTAATCTTGCCCTATTTACCAGCATTTGGCCCATATCCCTCTAAACCCTTCCCACTCAAATACCCATCCAGATGCCTTTTAAATGTTGTAATTGTACCAGCCTCCACCACTTCCTCTGGCAGCTCATTCCATACACATACCACCTTTGTGTGAAAGCATTTCTCCTCAGGTCCCTTTTAAATCTTTCCCCTCTCACCTTCTGGTCTCCAAATTTGAGGAAAGACATTCTGGCTATTGAGGGAGTGCAGCGTAGGTTCACGAGGTCAATTCCTGGAATGGCGGGATTACCTTACACTGAAAGACTGAAGCGACTGGGCTTGTATACCCTTGAGTTTAGAAGACTGAGAGGGGATCTGATTGAGACATATAAGATTATGAAAGGATTGGACTCTCTGGCAGCAGGAAACATGTTTCCGCTGATGGGTGAGTGCCGAACCAGAGGACACAGCTTAAAAATACGGGATAGACCATTTAGGACAGAGATGAGGAGAAACGTCTTCACCCAGAGAGTGGTGGCTGTGTGGAATGATCTTCCACAGAGGGCAGTGGAGGCCCAGTCTCTGGATTCATTTAAGAAAGAGTTGGATAGAGCTCTCAAAGATAGTGGAATCAAGGGTTATGGAGATAATGCAGGAACAGGATACTGATTCGGAATGATCAGCCATGATCATATTGAGTCGCAGTGCAGGCTCGAAGGGCTGAATGGCCTACTCCTGCACCTGTTGTCTATTGTCTATTAAACCTGTGCCCTCAAGCTTTGGACTCCACTGCGCCAGGGAAAATGCCATGGCTATTTACCCAATCCATGCCCCTTATGATTTTATAAACTTCTGTTAGGTCACCCCTCAGCCTCCGTCACTCCTATTCAGACACTCCCTATCGCTCAAACCGTCCAACCCTGGCCAGATCCTTATAAATCTTTTCTGAACCCTTTCAAGTTTCACAACATCTTTCCTATAGGAGGGAAACCAGAATTGAACTGAATGCAATATTGCCAAAGTGTCCTCAACAATGACCTTAGCTGAATGTCCATGCCTCTGTTTAAATTCCTTGGTACTCATCTTTTTTTGGTATTCATTCATGGGATGTGGGCATCACTGGCCAGGCCAGCATTCATGGTCCATCCCTAATTGCCCACTGGGCAGTTAAGAGTCAACCACATTGTTGTGGGCCTGGAGTCAGATGTAAGTCCTTCCCTAAAGGATATTAATGAACCAGATGGCTTATTATAACAATATAAATTGGACTAGCTTTTTATTAAGTTCAAATGTTGCCAGGTGCCATCTGAACCCCTGTGTCCAGAACGCTGGCCTGGCCTTCCTGATGATTAATCCAGTGATATCACCACCAAGTCATCATCTCCCCACCATCATGGATTCCAGCATTTGTCATCTTTCTGGGTTTCTGCTTTCCTTTACCCTTTGTTTGAACTTCCTGATTTTAATCTGAGCCTGCCCCAATTCTAAACTTAAAATGAAAATTACCCTCATTCCAAATTTCTTTCCAGAAGCAGATTCTCTGTGTCGACCCTTAATCATTTCAGACATTTCGATTCAAACAGCTCTGAACTAAGCAGATAGGATCTGAGCAAGTGTTATAACTGTACCATCACTTCACACCCGTGTGGAAAAGGCCAATGTTTCATTAGCCTTTCTGATTACTCCTTGTAGCTGTGCGCTAGCTTTAGTTATCGTGTACAGTTAAAGCCCTTTGCTCTTTATCAGCTGCTGTATCTCTCAACATGAGGGAAGTATTCTCACTTGTCTTTTTCAGATGCACAGTGCATCACCTCACATCTCGCGCATGGAATATAATCAGACAGCTCACTTACATTGCAGCCTCCTCCACCTCCCACACGCCCTGACTCAATATCTCTTTGCATAAATAAACATTCATTCATCTTTCATTCATTCATCCGCTCGGGTTCTCTACAGTCTTCTGGACTCAATGATGGGTTCAACAATTGTATGGCTTGAGACACATACTCCTATGTTCTTACACCAACCCCCACACTTCAGGCCTCATTATCACATGGTTTGCTATTACATACAACCCATTCCGAGCCGTAAGAGTCCCCATTTGGAGCTATTCATTCTCCCCGGCTGATTCTTACCCACTCCTTTGTCTGTCCATCTCTGTTTTTCTCTCTTTGGACTCTATCTTCACCTATCGTTACTCCTTATCCTCTCCCCCAACCCTAACTTCTGCATTAAAAACAACTTTTTCTCAGCTGCCATCAGTTCTGAGGAAGGGTCACTTGACCTATAATGTTAACTTTGATTTCTCTTCACAGATGCTGCCAGACCTGCTGAACTTTTCCAGCGATTTCTGATTTTGTTTCTGATTTCCATCATCCGCGGTTCTTTAATTGATTAGATTGGATTAGATTAGATTCCTGGCAGCGTCTGTGAGAGAAAACGGAGTTAATGTTTCAACTCCAGTGATTCTTCTGCTGAAACTGAAGGGTCTGATTCATCCAAGTCACCAGGATACATGAACACCAACTAACCACAAAAAAGACATGACCCTCTCTCACTAGTACCCTCACATACAGATGAGGAAGGACACCACTTTGACTGGGACAACACATCCATCCTAGGACAAGCCAAACAAAGACACGCATGAGAATTCCTAGAAGCATGGCATTCCAACTGGAACTCTACCAACAAACACATCGAGTTAGACCCCACCTACCATCCCCTGAGAAAAGGAACGGGAAGTGACTTCACCACAGGAAATAATATCACCGCAGGAAATGGCATCACCAACCCAACAAAACCCAAGCATATAAGTAGAAAGCAGGAATTGTCAGCATTGCTTCGCCTGAGGCCCACTGAAGATGTTACCTAGTAGGGTAACGAAACGTCTGAAAATGAACCTTCCAGCTCAGCGAGCAAACCTACATCCAAAACCTCAACCTGAATTACACATCTTCTCAAGACTCGCTTAGACTCAGGCAGAATGTGCAAACTCCACCCAGACAGTCACCCGAGGCTGGAATCGAACCCAAGTCCTTGGCGCTGTGAGGCAGCAGTGCTGACCACTGAGCCACCAGTGGTATTTATATTTATTCCTTTTACTGCCCCCCCAACTTTCATCATGCTGTTCCCTCTACTGCTGTCCATGGCCAATTGTTCTCGGAATCAAGCTTACGGACTGGCTGGACCGAATGGTCTGTCTCTGTGCTGTTTCACCCAATGGTACCCTTCCCGCCTCTCACCACCACCCCCATGCCACCCCAAGTCCGGCCTCCCCGCACTCTCACGAGATCCACTGCACTTCTCTGGCCCTGGAAAGCAGGGGCTGGGATTCCAGGGGCTGCTGGCTGCCCCAGCCCTGGCCACTGCTATTGCTGGGAATTCAGGGCTGCAGCCAATCTGCACTGTCTGACAGCTATCTGACACGGAGCTCCTCCCAAAGAAGGGCCAAAGGGATGCCGATTGCCGACTGAGGCTTCACAGTGAGATGCTGTGGCCAGTGAGGATATGCTCCACAGTCAATGGCTGAGAAAGCCCCTTTACTGAAAAAATCCCAATTTATTTTAATTTTCCCTTCTTCCTCTCAAATTGAATATGGAATTCCATTCCGTTACAGTCATTGTTTACAAAATATTCCCTTACAAGTTGTTAACAAATCTTGCTCCCTTACCCAACACTATATTTAGAGGAGGTAGATTCCTTGATGGTAGTGTTAAGGCATAGAATGGTTAGACAATCTTAGGATAGCACAGACAGAGGCCATTCAGCCCATTGTATTTGTGCCAGCTCTTGACCAGAACAACTCATCCATTCTTTCTCTCAGAGCCTTTTCTTTCCTCAGCCTAGTATTTTTTTTTCTCCTTCAAAATAACTGTTTAATTCTCTTTTGAATGCTGTACTCTCAGACAATGCATTCCAAATCCTAACACCTCATTACATGAAAACAATTGTCTTTTTTGCCACTTTTCTTTTTGTCAATCGCTTCAAACTGGTGTCATGTGTTAATTGATTCCTCGCCGATGTAAATCTCAAAATAATTTGCCCTGTAAAATATCCCACCACGGAATAGAAAGCTAGTCTCGGGCAATAGCGACCATAAAATTCTCCCCGATTTGTCTTAGAACCCCCATCAGATTCTCTAAACTCCTGCAGGGATAGAATTCTTGCCTGGTTTGGCCTACATGTGATTCCAGACCCTGTGTTTGACTCTGAACTGCCCTCCAAAATAGCCTAGCAAGCCACTCAGACCAAGGGGAATTAGGGATACACAACAAATTCTGGTCTCACCTACAATACCCACATCCCAGGAAAGAGTGACAAAGAAGCAAAAGCTGTTCTGAATACATTCTAACAATGTATTACTGTTCTACTTGCAACTATATTGTGCTTTGCCCAGTTGACATGAAAATTAAATTCACTTTTTAGAACCACATGCTTTTTCTCTGTTCCCTGATGCTTGCCTGATCATTATTTAGCTAGGGCTCTGTATTTAAATTACCTCCACCCCACGCATAATCATTTTGTTTGTATAAGAGAAATTGCATCAAAGTTTTGAGGGGGAGAAATGTGCAGACTGCAGCTGAATCCAGCAAAGATTGATATTGCAAACAGTATATATTTTTACATGGTGAGCAGAGTGCAACTTCTGTAGCTTTGAAAAATAAATTGAAAGACAAAGGCTGAGTGTAACATTTTAAAGGAAATGTCTCCTTATAGATATTAACACTATTTTCATCACTTAGTTTACATTTCAATGATTCCAACTAAGACTCTCAGCTATTACCTTAATGCTTGGAGTCAACCTATTATATATTTGATCTGATGTATTATTGTCACATGTCCCTAGATGAAGATCTGAACCCCGGGAGGGGGGTGGGGGGTCTCTCGGTTCCGCGATTGGTTAATAAACACACCTGTAAACGACCCTTTGTCAATCACACAAGCAACCATTTATTCTTCGATACGGCCAAGTCGGGAGATTCTGATCAGCCCAAAAGAATCCGACGACTTACAGAGTTTGCAGAGGGTTCATATATATTGTTCATAGACAGACATAGAGCATGATCAAATAGCAACAATCAATCAAACTCTCCAAAGACTGTGATCCCTTTTTGCCTTAGCCTAGTACAATTTCTTGTTCTCAGAATTGTATTTGTCCTGTCTTGTGGTTAGGGTTAAACCGTTACTTCTGAAATTAATTGGATCTACATCAGTCTGCGATTTCTGGTTTCTGTCTGGTTCAGTGCAATTTAACAATGCAGAAGCCATTTTGTGCAGCTCCTTCAGCCATTTTGTCCTACCTCCCAGATGCCCACATCCTCATAGGTACAGTGCAAAGTTTTGCTTTGCATGCAATACAGGTAGATCATGCCATACAGAGTGCATGAAGGTAATAGAACAGAGCGAGGGATGCAATGTTAGGACTACAAGGAAGGTGCACAGAGAGAGAGAGAGACCAACATTAAATTTAAGGAAGAGGTTGGAAGAGATTATGACAGCTTTGGGGGGGAGGGGGGGGGGGGTGGGGGTGGTGATATTGGTTGCCTTTCCGAGGCAGCGAGAAATGTAGTGGAAGGTTGGCTTGCATGACGGACTCACTTGTGTTCACAATTCTGTAGTTTTTTACGGTCCTGGGCAGAGCAGTTGCTATACTAAGCCGTGATGCATCCAGAGTGCTTTCTATGGTGCATCTATAAAAATTGGTAAGAGTTCTTCTAGACATGCCGGATTTCCTTAGCCTCCTGAGGAAGTAGAGGCATTGTTGTGCTTTCTTGACCGTTGCATCAACATGGGTGGTCCAGGAGAGATTGTGAGTGATTGCCGCTCCTTGGAACTTGGACCATCTCCACCTCATTACCATTGATACATGGTATAAACCTTAAGTGATATCTTAAGTAAGATGGGACTGAACTTCTAGTTATAATACCTGCTGATCATACCAAGCAATAAGGTAAACTCCATTCTCGGGTTTTAATCAATATCAGGCAGGGGATCAGAGAAATGTACTAGTCAGTTTATGCCAGCCCCCCACAGACAGTGATACAATAATGATCAGATAAACTATATGATTAGATTAGATTACTTAGTGTGGATACGGGCCCTTCGACCCAATGAGTCCACACTGACCCGGGGAAGTGCAACCCACCCAGACCCATTCCCCTACATTTACCCCTTACCTAACACTACGGGCAATTTAGCATGGCCAATTCACCTAACCCTCACATTTCTGGACTGTGGGAGGAAACCGGAGCACCCGGAGGAAACCCACGCAGACACACGGAGAATGTGCAAACTCCATACAGTCAGTCGCCTGAGGCAGGAATTGAACCTGGGTCTCTGGTGCTGTGAGGCAGCAGTGCTAACCACTGTGCCAACCTCTGAAGACTGTTAACATCTGAACATGGAGATACATTTTTTGCCTTGAAATGTACACGAAACATGCTGCTTTTGGACACCTAGCTAACCCAAAAACAGTTGCAATAGCAGATAAAATTGGTGATATTCAGCAATGGTGTTAACTTCGTAGGAGTGGGATTTCCAGTTGAAACTACCCATCCCCTTTAGAATGTCATATTTCCATGTGATCACCTCTCACTCTGCTGGACTCTGGCCAGTCAAGGCCCAAGTTACTGAACTGCTTGTTCTATATCATTTAAGAGGAGGCAATTGGCTAATAATCTCAGGTAATGTTCTGGGGAACCGGGTGCATCTCCCACTAGAGTAGACAGTGAAATTTGAATTCAATAAAAAATCTGGAATTAAAGTCTAGTGATGACCATGAAACCATAGTCAGTTTGTCATAAAAACTTATCTGATTCTCTAATGTCCTTGTTGGGAAGGAATCTGCTATCCTTACCTGGTCTCTGGCCTACAAATGACTCTAAACCCAAAAACGTGTTGACTCATAACTGCCCTCTGAAAGGGCTGAGAATGATATTCCATTGAATCCAAGGGCAATTAGGAATGGGCAATAAATGCTAGTGATGCTCATATTCC
The DNA here is from genome assembly GCF_037043375.1 of Chiloscyllium plagiosum. Taxonomy (NCBI): domain Eukaryota; kingdom Metazoa; phylum Chordata; class Chondrichthyes; order Orectolobiformes; family Hemiscylliidae; genus Chiloscyllium; species Chiloscyllium plagiosum. The sequence continues at coordinate 118,959,713 of NW_028270143.1, forward strand.
ATGACTGAATAAAATAGGTTAGTTGAATCATAGAATCCCTACAGTGTGGAAACAGGCCATTCAGCCCAACAAGTCCACACCGACCCTGCAATGAGTAACACGCCAGACCCCTTCCCCCTCCCCTATTATTCTACATATACCCCTGACTGGAGGACTACTTCCCTTCCAAGGGATGAATGCCCATAGACAAGATCCTGGTTTATCCCTGCGTCAGAAGGTTACGAACATATGAGCAAAGGGCAAGAGCAGACCGCTTGGTCCTCCAAGCCTGCTCCACCACACAATAAGACCATGGCTGATCTGTTTTTTAATGTCAACTGTACATTCCTGCATAGCTCCCAGTAATCCTTCAGGTTTGTTAAGAATAGAAGGAATAGGAGCAGGAGTAGGCCATTCAGTAAGATCACGGTTGACTCAGCTCCATGCACCTGCCCACTCACCATAACCTTTTAGTGTTCAATAAGTTATCTATCTTAGTTTTAAAGTTATTCAATGAGGAAGCCTGAGCTACTTCACAGGGCAGGGAATTCTACAGTTTCGTAGAGATGTGCAGCATGGAAACAGACCCTTCGGTCCAATATGTCCATGCCGACCAGAAATCCCAACCCAATCTAGTCCCACCTGCCTCACTTGGCCCATATCCCTCCAAACCCTTCCTATTCATATACCCATCCAAATACCTCTTAAATGTTGCAATTGTACCAGCCTCCACCATTTCCTCCGGTAGCTCATTCCATACACGTACCACCCTCTGTGTGAAAAAGTTGCCTCGTAGGTCTCTTTTATATCTTTCCCCTCTCACCCTAAACCTATGCCCTCTAGTTCTGGACTCCCCGACCCCAGGGAAAAGACTTTGCCTATTTACCAGTGTTGAGGGATAAGAAACCAAGGGGGACAAAAAGGGTTAAGGGACAGAACATCAGTGGGACAGGCTGGAGGGGCTGAATGGCCCTCCTATGTTCTTGAGAAATGAATGCTTATGTCAGAATCAGAATCAGGATGGTGAATTTAAATTCATTAAAACTTGGAGTTAGGAGTCTAATAGTGGCCACTCAACTGTTGTTGATTGTCAGAAAAACCCCTCTGGTTCACTAATGTCCTTTGATGAAGGAAGCTTTATCTGGTCGGGCTACATGTGACTCCAGACCCACAGCAATGTGGTTGACTCATAACTGCCCTCTGGGCAATTACGGATAGACAATAAATCCTGGCCTAACCAGTGACACCCTCATCCCATGAACAAATAAAAAAACTTATAGCATCAGATGCTGTTATGGAAGACTTTGCAGGGACAACACAGCCTGATTTACTGCTATTCTTTCTGGCAGTGAGATCCCTGTAAAGTCTCCTTTACCAACATCTGATGGCTGGGGCTGCAAATTGTTTTATTTGTTCATGGCATGGGGACTTCTCTGGCTAGGCCAGCATTTATTGCCCATCTCTAATTTCCCAGAGGGCAGTTACGAGTCAACCCCATTGCTGTGGGTCTGGAGTCACATATAGGCCAGACCAGGTGAGGATGGCAGATTTCCTTCCCTAAAGAACGTTAGTGAATATTAGTGTAAGTTGAAAAATTTGTCTCATATAAAATTGCCTGAGGAGACTCCATGTGGAGCATAAAGAATTGCATGGTCCAGTGGGTTAAATGGTCAGCAACTTCTCAGCATGTTTGGAGTCATTCATACTTTTCAAAAAATGACAAATAGGAAAGTATCCATCTGGTTTGTTAATCTCAACCCTGTTATCCCTTCATCCCTCCTCTTCCCTCTGTGTTTGACAATAATCAGTGTTGACAGTGTGTTCTCCAGATCCTCGCCTCATCCCTTCCTATTTTCTTCTCTTTAGTTTGGTGCTTAAATCCATTTAATGGACAGCACTGTCTCTAGACACACTTCTAGTACTAACCAGGCTCTCTGAGTGGTGAATTATAAAATGGCAAATTTGTTCATTCCAAACTTGCTTCGATTTTGATATAGGGAGTGAATCGTGCTCTTCGCTTGTATCTTGACTCCTTTTTTAAAAAAGAGAAAGATTTTTCAGGAGGATCATAGAACATAGAACATAGAACATAGAAAAGTACAGCACAGAACAGGCCCATGATGTCGTGCCGAGATTTAATCCTAATGTAAAATATAGTAACTTAACCTACGCACCCCTCAACTCACTGCTATCCATGTGCATGTCTAGCAGTCACTTAAATATCCCCAGTGACTCTGCTTCCACCACCGCAGCTGGCAACACATTCCATGCATTCACAACTCTCTGCATAAAGAACCTACCTCTGACGTCTCCTTTATACCTTCCTCCTAATATCTTCAAACTATGACTCCTCGTACCAGTCAATCCTGCCCTGGGGAAAAGTCTCTGGCTATTGACTCTATCTATTCCTCTCATTATTTTGTACACCTCAGTCATAAATCATAATACCGAGGGGTCAGGGTATCTGAGGGCAGGAGTCACAGGTACAAAAAGCAATTAGCAAAGTAAATGAAATGTCACCCGTCATCATGTGGGAGTTGAATACAGAAATATGAAAGTTATGTTTCTGTTGTATAGGGCGCTGGTGAAACTATATCTGGTGTACTGTGCACAGTATTGATTACCTTATTGAAAGATAGACATAAATATGTTAGAAAGCGTGGTGCCGGAAAAGCACAGCAGGTCAGGCTGCATCTGAGGAGCAGGAGAATCGACGGTTCGGGGCATAAGCCCTTCATCAGGAATCTGACGTTCTATGCTTTTCCAGCACAACACTCTCGACTCTGTTTTCCAGCATCTGCAGTCCTCACTTTCTCCTAATAGATATGTCAGAAGCAATCCAGAGAAAGTTTACTAGACTAATACCTGGAATGAGTGTGTTGTTTTATGAGAAATACTGAACAGGCCTGACTCATATCTCCAGAACTTTGGAGACTAAAAGTTGAATTAATTGAAGCATATGAGATCCTGAGGGGTTTTGGTACAATGAAAATGGAGAGAACATTTTGTCTTATAGGAGAATTAAAAGAGACAGGGTGAATTTTGTTTCTGTCAGTGGGTTGTGAGGTTTTGGCACCCGCTTCCTGAAGAGATGTTGGAAGCAGACACCTTGCCTACCTTTAAAACAGGAGCGGATAGATTCTTGTGAAACCAAGGGGTGAAAGGTTATTGGGAGTAGGTGAGAATATGGGTTTGAGTTTACAATCAGACCGGCCGTGATCTTAAGAAATGACAGAGCAGGCTTGAGGAACTTACAGCTACTGCTGACTCAGACATGCACATGAGAACACACAACTTGGTTCTTGATAATTACTCCCAAAATTAGTCAACGCATGTGGAAAAGGTGGAACTTGTTACTGGGGGGAGTGGATGAGTTGTTTGGTATTGGTGCACTGAAAGAGGAATCTCGATGAGGGCAAAAGGTGTGACAAGGTCAGATGAAGCAGTGTGGAAGACAGCTTGTATAGATCATGGAGCACTTGGGGTGAATGGTCTGTATCTACATGACAATTTCTATTGGGTGTAATTTTGTTGGTTCTGAGTTAAAAATTAACATGCAATCCCCGTCACCCAGACCAGTCATTCACCAATCAGTTCACTACATACTGACAAGTGGGTTTCTTGGCCTATCACAGGCCGCAACACCGGGTCACCACATTCAGGGGTCATCAGCGTCTGGGTCCTGAGGCCCACTAATTGAGGGCTGCTCTTCGAAGGCTGCAGTAGTGAGAAATCTTCTAGACTCTTGTCATGGGTTCGGGGTTACAGGATGAGGGACATTTGGAGGAAAGGGCATGGGGTGGCTATCTGAGTCACCCCCTCCCCCCCACCCCATCTCTGATTAGCCCCGGAATCCCCCTTTCTAGCCCCAGCCAAACCTAGCAGGCGGTGGGGGTTGGGGTGGGGGTGGGGGTGGGGGTGGAATGGGGTCACCCTGGTTTCTGAGTCAGGGAATTAGCCGCAACCTCACAGCAGGTGGGCTGAGGTGGGCTTGATGATGCCCTTAAGGAGCCAGTAACGGATTACTTGAGGCTCTTAACTGGCAGAGATGACAGCCCCTGGACCTCCATGCTCACAAATAACTTGGTGAGATGGCGAGAAGGGGGTGAATATCTTGTCGGGGGTGGTGTGTTGGGGGGGGAGGGGTGGAAATCACACCCGTTGCTATGTAAATAAAATGTGAGCTTTTCCATTCTTACCTCTCTTTTTGAAAACAGTGTCTGTCACAATGTAGTGGAAAGAAATACTGCATCATCAATCAGTTTGAGTTAATTTCCTGATAACGTTGACTGCGTGCTATCTCCATCGAGCTAAATATTCTAATATTTCCTTGCAGGCTTAAAAACCATTGTAGGCGCATTGATACAATCCGTGAGGAAGCTAGCCGATGTCATGATTCTGACTGTGTTCTGCTTAAGTGTCTTTGCACTCATTGGTCTTCAGCTTTTCATGGGGAACTTGCGTCACAAATGTGTGCGAGACTGGCGAATATTTGGCGAGACCGTGATTAATGAGACAGGGGAGTACGTTTGGCCATGGAATGAACCCTTCGAAGAATTTATTAACAATAAAGGTAAGCCAGAGATGTCAAAGCTGTTTACGGTGTGATCAAGATCCATATGAGATGTCTAAGATCAGGGGAAAGCCAATCAGCTCCTTGACACGTTTTGTCGCACAGTTGAGAACGTTTTTTTAGAAACGATTCTTTCACAGGATGAGGGGGCCACTGACCAGGCCGGCTAATTACCCAGAGGGCAGTTAGAGTCACCCACATTGCTGTGGGTCTCGAGTTGCATGTAGGCCAGACTAGGTAAGGATGGCAGTTTCCTTCCCTAAAGGACATTAGTGAGCCAGATGGGCTTTTCCCAGTAATCGACAATGATTTCATGATCATCAGTAGATGTTTAATTCCAGATTTTTATTGAATTCAAATTCCACCATCTGCCAAGGCAGGATTTGACACTGGGTTCCAGGGAACATTACCTGGGTGTCTGAATTAACAGTCCTGCAATAATGCCACGAAGCCATGGCCTCCCATATGGTTGATTTTGACAAGATCATATGCTATAGGTGCAGAATTAGATCATTCTGCTTATTCAGATGGAATGGTGGCTCAGTGGTCAGCACTGCTGCCTCACAACTCCAGGGACCTGGGTTCAATTCCAGCCTTGGGCGACTGTCTGTGTGGAGTTTGTACACTCTCCCCGTGTCTGTGTGGGTTTCATCCTACAGTCCAACGATGTACACGTTAGGTGGATTCAGCATAGTAGGTGTGAGGTTAGAAGGAAAGGGTAGGGTGCCGGGTCTGGGTGCGATGCTCTTTGGAAGGTCGGTGTGGACTTGATGGGCTGAATGGCCTGCTTCCACACTGTAGGGATTCCATGATTAAGTCTGTCCTGCCATTCAATGAGACCACTGATGATCAATTCCCCCAACCATTGATTCCCTTCCTGATTAAATATCTACATGACTGACTCTTAACTGCCCTCTGGGCAACAAGCACTGGGCCAGGTGGTGATACCCACATTCCGTGAATGAATAAAATACATCTCTTCTCCAGATCCAAAAGGAGTTGGTAAATGGTTTTTATACTTTTGACAGAGTTGTGCAAAGAGGTTGTTAATGGTGCAGAAAGAGAAAAGGGGATGTGAAACGGGAGTAAATTGAAATGTGAAAGGGTCGTCTCTACTCAGAGCAAGGTAAACGATGTTTGCGTCTTGCTTAATCATCGACTCTGGAACCTTTGGTTCAAAATCCACCAGAGCCCCCACTCCAAACCCAAGTCCTCGTGACGAGGAGACATTGCACGTGTCCAAATTTGCCAAGGGGCAAGGCCGAAGTTTGGAGGATGCCGCACAGTTTCTGTCTTAACTAGGCAAAGAATGATTGAATACATTTGGATTGTCCTTCCCTCTAGCCTACTCCTCTTCCCCATGCTCCCCCCCACCCCCTCCACCCACAACCTAATCCTAATGAACATATGGGTTATCTGGTTACTTCATCCAAATATTGATATTGCTAAAGCAAACAGACGCTTGAGTAAAATTAAATTTCATGTTTACAGAGGATTTTCTTGCAGCAACCGCAAGGTAAGCTAAGCAGCAGTCAATGATATCTGAATGCTGTATTCTGGGCCCTCTTCCCAATATCTTTTGAGTACAGTGCGCGCCTGTTCCTAGCACAGGAGGGCAATAAAGACAGTGTCACCAAAGGTGCTTCACCCAGTGAAGCCGCCCTTGCTGTGGCCCATGTACTGCAAGTTTTTGCTACCTTATGTTGGGCCGTGTACGTCAAGAGGCCATCGGTTCCTGAAGATATTCACTCGTGTTAAATCATATTGTAAGACTGTAAGGTGTAGGAGCAGAATATAGTCCATTCAGCCCACCGAGGCGGAAGTAGGTACTGCAGATGTTGGAGATTAGAGTCAAAATTAGAGCGGTGCTGGAAAAGCACAGCAGATCAGGCAGCATCCGAGGAGCAGGAAAATCGATGTTTCAGGCAAAGCCCTCCATTAGGAATTCCTGATGAAGGGCTTTTGCGCATAACGTCGACTTTCATTCAGCCCATGGAGTCTGCTCCACCATCCAATCAGATCATGGCTGGTCAGGTAACCCTCAACTCCGCTTTCCTGCCTTTTCCGCAGAACTCTTCATTCCATTTCCTTATTAAAAATCTGAATCTCTGCCTTAATAACCCAACCACGGCAACCCATCTGTTGTAAAGAATTCCACAGTTTCACTACCATCTGGGAGAAGAAATGCCTTCTCATCTCAGTCTTAAGTGAGCAACCCCTTATTCTGAGATTCTGTCTTCTGGTCCTGAGCTCTCTTCCAAGGGAAAACAACCTTTCTCATCGACCCTGTCAAGTCCCCTAAGAATCTGGTGTGTTTTAATAAAGTTGCCTGTCATTCCTTTGTATTCCAATGAGTACAGGTCCAATCTACTCATAGTCATCTGCTTTGTAAAACAATCCCTTCATACCTAGTATCAGCAAAGTGAACCTGTTTGGGTGGCTTTTAACCTTTCCTTAAATAGAGGAACCTGAATATTTTGACAAGTGCTTTGTGTATTTCAAGCAAACATGCCCATCTTCCCCACCAACCCCACTTTTATACTCCATTTCCTTTGAAATAAAGACCAATATTTCCTGCTGAACTTGGATGCTAGCTTTTTGTGATTCATTTCCTATCTTCCAGTGTTTTCCCAAATAGTATTGCTCCACACACCCCCAACTCCACCACTCTTCCTCCCTGGCTCTGTCTCCCTTCATCTTCGATATTCTTAGTAGTGAAAAAAAAACACTCAAAGACAATAGCAAAACAACGCAATGATTCTGATGCAGAGGTTATGCTGCAGTTATACAAAATGCTGGTTAGACCCCACTTGGAGTATTGTGAGCAGATCTCGGCACTATACCTCAGGAAGGAAACATTAGCCTCGGGAGGGAGTACAGTGTAGGTTTACAAGAATGACACCTGGTCTCCAGGGGTTAAGGTTTGAGGAGCAATTCTACAAATTAGGCATTCCTTCTCCAGAATTGAGAAGTTTAAGGTCAAGGTCTTCAAGATATTAACAGGAAAAACCAGGGTAGATAAGCTTTAGCTATTTCCACGGTTTGGAGATTCTAGAATTCCTGACCCCATTACAGCCTTGGTTCGAACATGGATGAAAGAGCTGAATTCCAGAGGTAGGGTGAGAGTGATTGCCTTTGAAATCAAGGCCACATTCAATTGAGTGTGGAATCAAGGAGCCCTAGCTAAACTGAAATCAGTGGGTATCAGGGGACAAACTGTTGGTGTTCTACCTGGCAGATAGGAAGGTGGTTGTGGTTGTTGGAGATCAGTCATCTCAGCTCCTGGCCATCTCTGCAGGAGTTCCTCAGGGTAGTGACCTAGGCCCAAACGTCTTCAGCTGCTTCATCAACGACCTTCCCTCCATCGTAAGGTCAGAAGTGGGGATGTTCACTGATGATTGCACATTGTTCAACACCATTCACGACTCCTCAGACACAGAAACAGTCCATGATGAAATGCAACAAGGTTTGGGCTGACAAGTGGCATGTAACATTTATAGAACATAGAACATAGAATGCCACACAAATGCCAGGCAATAAACCTCTTCAATAAGAGACAATCTAATCACCACCACGTGACATTAATTGGTGCTACCACCACTGGATCCCCCATTACCAACATCCTGGGGGTTACTATTGACCAGAAACGGGACCGGACTCAACCACGTTAATACAATGGCTACAAGAGCAGGTCAGAGGCTAGGAATACTGTGGCTAGTAACTCACCTCCTGACTCCCCAAAGCCTGTCCATCACCTACAAGTCAGGAGTGTGAAGGAACGCCCCCCCCACTTGCCTGGATGGTTGCAGCTCTGACAACACTCAAGAAGCTTGACACCATCCAGGACAAAGCAGCACCCGCTTGATTAGCCCAAGTATCTACTGTCTCCATCTCTTGTGCTCAGTAGAAACAGTGTATACATGTAGAGGATCCTTTAACTGAACATCTAAAACCCAATAAGCTCTGAAATAGGAAGGTTTTGTTTGTGAAGTTTTTTTCTCATTAACAAGGTTGTTCGGCGAGCAGACAGTTAACCCAAGTCGACACCCACTCGATTTATGTTACTCAGATGCGACGTGGGGGGGGTTAATGGCCAAGCATGTTCTTACTTAGAAGTCTGCTTCTCCGCTAAGATGGTTAAAAATTTCACCATTAAACTGTCACTTATCCTGAAAACCGAAAAATTCCGAATTCAGAAAAACAATTGGTCCCGAGCGTGTCGGATAAAGCATCTTTTACATGTACTATCCAAAAAATGCACCACAGAAATTCAACCAAATATCCTTAAACAGAACCTTCCAAACCCACAACCACTCCCATCGAGAAGGACATAGGCAATGGATATATGGAACACCATCACCTGCAAATTCCCCTCCAAACTCATCACCATCCTGATGTAGAAATCTGTCGCCGTTCCTTCACTGCCTCTGGGTAAAAATCCTGGAATTCCCTCCCTAACAGCATGGTGGGTCAATCGACAGTGCATGGACTGAAGTGGTTTAAGCATGCAGCTCACTATAACCTTCTCAAAGGCAACTAGGGTTGGGCAGTAAATGCTGACCAGCCAGCAGTGTCCACAAGTGAATTAAAAAAACGTTGGCACTTCGGAAGGCGAATGCGATGCATATTTTTTTGAGAGGGTTGGAATCTATGAGCAGAGATGTACTGCTGAGGCTTTGTAAGGCTCTGGTCAAAGTGCACTTGGAATATTGTGAGCAGAACATCCAGAGGGTGATCCTGAGATTGAAGGGATTGTCACATGAGGAACAGTTGAGGACTTGGATCTATATTTGATGGAGCTTAGAAGGATTGGGGGAGGGGGGTGTTCTGAATACTGAGTGGATAGAGTGGATGTGGACAAGATGTTTCCCCAATAGAAGAGACGAGGACCTGAGGGCACATCCTCAGCGTGACCCTTTGGAATTGAGATGAGGAGGAATTGGAATTCTTTGTCACAGAGGGCTGTAGGGGCCAAGTCATTTAACACAGAGATAGATACGTTCTTGATTAGCAAAGGGATCAAGGGTTATGGGGAGAAAGCAGGAGAAGGGGGTTGAGAAACTTATCAGCCATGATAGAATGGCAGACCAGACTCGATGGGCCGAATGGTTGAATCTTTGCTACTACATCGAATGGTCTTGCAAAAAGTTATACTGCAGGAGAAAAGGAGACCATTGGTTAACAAATCACCTCTGAATGGCCAAGGAGATGCTGTTGTCACGGAGAATAAATTGCTCTGATTGTATGAAATTTGAAATTCTTGCATTTGTCCTGAAAAAGGAAGTGAATAAAAATGACAAAGCAGCTTGGTTTTCAGAAGGTTTTTGCTCATTCCTCTCTCCATTAGAAGTTCTTCCCAGTTGCCTGTGCTATTTTCAGTCACCCTCTCAACACAATAGGATCTTTGGCACCCTTTACTGACATTTCAAACATTGTAACAGCGTTGCATCGGCATTCCCGGAGACCTTCAATTAAAGACTGTTGGGGGGGAGTCGAGGGTAGGGATGTTGGGAAGAAGAATGGGGGATGGGATGGCTGAGGTCTGCCAAGCTGAGGATTGACTGACTGCAGGAAGGGGGCATTGAATGACCTTGTCAAGGGCATTGGCCTCAGAAGGTGATGGATATTCCAATACCTTGTCATGCAGATAGTCTGATTCTCCTGAGCTTCTACACTGGCCCACTCACCTCCCATTCATTACAGGCGGAGTGATCTACATCCTGCTTGGTGTAGTGTCTAGCGTGTAACATGCTCAAAAGGTTGGTTAGTTGTGTCTTCCTGTGCAAGGGGAGGAAACATCTTTGGAAGTCCCATAACCACAGTTGTTTTAAAATATTTGTGCCCTTTGGGTGACTGATTCAGCTTCAAATCTGGTTGCAATAAATCATGACACAGAACCTGATTCTGAAAGGAAATCAGAATATCAAATGAAACTAAGTAATCACCATATTTCTTATTGCTGTTGACCACAGAGGTCACAACAACGTGTGCACGAGATGTATCTGCCTGTGAATGTATCTATGCATGTGCTTGTGTGTGTGTGTGTTTGTATCTGCGTGTGTGTGGGCGTGTGTGTGTGCGTGTATGTATGTGTGCGTGTGTGTATCTGTGTGTATCTGCATGTGCGTGTGTGTCTTAGTGTGTGTGTGTGTTTGTATCTGCGTGTGTGTGTGTGCATGTGTGTGTGTGTGTGACTTAGTGTGTGAGTGTGTGTGTATATCTATCTGATTGTGTGTGTGCATGTGTGTGTGTCTGTGTGAGTGTATCTGTGAGTCTGTGTGTGTGTGTGTGTGCGCGTGTGTATATCTGTGTGTGTCTGCCCATGCATGTGTATGTGTGTGTGTCTGTGTATCTGTGTGCATGTCTTTATGTGTGTGAGTGTGTGTGTCTGTGTGTCAGTCAGTGTGTATGTGTGTCTGTCTGTGTGTGTTTCTGTGTATCTCTGTGTGTGTCTGTATATCTGTGTGTGTGTATGTGTGCGCGTTTATATGAAAAAGAACAGAAATAGTTGATTCTGGTCCAGAGTGGGCCTGTGATTTATAGCCTGACAAGTGACAATGGCCAAGTGAAAATCCTAACACGCCAACATTAGCCAACACAAATTTCTCATGTAGGGAATGTCAAAAAACAAATCAAATCGCACTTCATTTTTAAAAAAAACATTCTGGAACAGCAATCCAGCTTGCTAAAGGGAATTGATTTCAGCTGAATAATTGCAGAAGAATGTGACTTTAATCAGAGTATAAAAATAAATGCACTGATCCACACTGACTGACAACAGTTGATGCATACTCATCCATCGGCAAAGCTGTGCGATAAATCAATGGATTATGGCTTAAATTGAAGCCTTATCAAAATGCCCCTAATCTGTTTCCATAGCTGATTGTGTCTTACATATGCTCCCTGTGGACAGGTATCACACTATTCTGATTATCCCAATATTGTCAAATACTGTCAATCTTATCCGGATTTTCACTGATAAAAGCCTGTGTGTTCAAGGGTAAAAGCAGGGTGGCACGGTGGCTCACAGCACTAGGAACTTGGTTCAATTCTCACCTTTGGATGACTGTCTGTGTGGAGTTTGCACATTCTCCCCATGTCTGTGTGGGTTTCCTGCGGGTGCTCTGATTTCCTCCCACAGTCCAAAGATGTGTAGGCTGGGTGGACTGGTTAAGCTTACTTGTCTGTAGTGTGCAGGCTAGGTGGGTTAGTCATGGGAAATGCAGGGTTACAGGGAGTGGGTCTGGGTGGTATGATCCTTAGAGGGTTGGTGTGGGCTGAATGACCTGCTTCCACACTGTATAGATTGTATGAAATGCTTGTGCAGTGGTTCTCTTACCCAGTTCTTTGGTGATGGTCTGTCTTTAATGCAGTGGCCGAGTGAGCTGTGCAGGTGACAATGTATTTGACTCAGCAAACACTGAAACCACTGGGAATACAGTCAGCACTGTCAGAAAGGGGAAACTGGAATGGCTATTGTGTCTAAACAATACACCCCACTGTTCATTTGAAGCAAGATGGGGGTGAAGCCCCTTGAGTAGATCAGCAAGCCATTTTAGCAAAGATTGAAATTCCTTAGCATTAAATCTTGACTGGGACAGTAATATGACCTTAACTCACTGCTGACCATTCCCAAAGTTTTCTTCAGCGAACCGTTACAGGTGGGATTGGGGTTAGCCTTTCAGGTGCTTTCGCTCAGGATAGCTTCTGTGATTTTACAGTTTGATTATGGGTCCCATAGCAGGTCAAGGGCAGCTCTCGCTGCCTCTTCTACTGTACATTCAGAAGTCACGACATAGTTTGGGACTGGAGTCAGAAGCTGGGCCAGTGAGAATGTTCCAGAAGACTGTCCATGGTCTGATGAAAAGGCTTGATTGATTCAGTGACCTTTTTTAGCACTACAGGATGCTTATGACATAGAATTAGGCCATTCGACCCCCTGTGTTTATGCTGGCTCTCTGCAAGATGCTCAGTGAATGCCACTTATTCTGCTTTGCTTGACACTGGGATTAAATGGTCTGAAGGGCAGTGAACAGGTCAAAGCCCTGGGATGGTCACATCTGATTCAAGGAAGGAATGATAGTGCGCACACATGCGCGTGCGCACATACATACACACACACACATACACAGACACATGCGTGCACACACACACATACATGCGTGCACACACACACACACATACACAGACAGACATACACAGACACATGTGTGCACACACACAGACACATGCGTGCATGCACACACAGACATACAGACACATGCGTGCACACACAGACATACACTGACACACGCGTGCACACATAGACATACACACACATGTGTGCACACACAGACACTTGTGTGCGCACACACACAATCATGCACGCACACAGACACATGCGTGCACACACAGACATACGCAGACACATGTGTGCACACACAGACACTTGTGTGCGCACACACACAATCATGCACGCACACAGACACATGCGTGCACACACAGACATACGCAGACACATGTGTGCACACACAGACACTTGCGTGCGCACACACAATCATGCACGCACACTGACATATGCGTGCACACACACACACACAGACATACACAGACACATGCGTGCACACACACAGACAAAGACTCATGTATGCACAAACACAGACATACACAGACACATGTGCACATACACAGACATACACAGACACATGCATGTACACACACACACAGACACATGCGTGCACACACACACACACACAGGCACACAGGTATGCACAGACACATGTGTGCACATGTGGCAGGATCATTCGGAACATTGTTATATAGAGGGATCTTGAGGTGTAAGTCCATAGCTCCCTGAAAGTGGCACCACAAGTGGATAAGGTGGTGAAGAGGGCATACAGCATGCTGGCCTTCATCGATTGGGGGCATTGAGTACAAAAGTTGGCAAGTCATATTGTAGCTGTGTAAAAATGGACTTAGGCCACATTTGGAGTATTTATGCGCCGTTCTGGTCCCCACACCGCAGGAAGGATGTGGAGGTTTTGGAGAGAGTACTAAAGGGGTTTACCAGAATGTTGCCGAGATTGAAGTGTATTAGTTATAAGGAGAGGTTGGCCAAACTTGGATTGTTTTCACTCGAGAGTCAGAGGCTGAGGGGTGATCTGATAGGGGTATATAAGTTTGAGGGGCATGGACATGGTGGGTAATCAGATTCTCAAAGTGGAGATGTCAGCTGTTAGGGGACATAGGGTTAATGTGAGGGGGAGAGTTTAAAGGAGATGTGAGAAGATAGTGGTAGGTGCCTGGAACGTGCTACTGTGGGAGGTGGAAGAAGCAGCTATGACAGCAACATTGGAGAGACATTTAGACAGACCTATGAACAGACAGGGAATAGAGGGATACAGACTTTGTGCAGGCAGATGGGATGCGTTTTGAATGACATCATGGTCAGCACAGGCATAATGGGCTGAAGGGCCTGTTCCTGTGCTGTACTCCTCTGTCTTCTATGATTTATCATCCGAGTGTGGAGGTGCCGGTGTTGAACTGGGTTGGACAAAGTCAAAAATCACTCCACACCAGGTTATACTCCAGCAGGTTCATTTCAAACCACAAGCTTCTGGAACCCCTGCTTCTCCCTCAGGCTCTGAAAGATTGCGGTTTCAAATCAACCTGTCGGACTATAACCCAGTGTCGTGTGATTTTTGACTTTATCACCTTAGCATCTACAGGTACGATGATTCCAAAGCTGCAAGCTGAATTCAGTTTGAGATGCAAATGACTTTACAAATAGTAGAATTCTCATTTCCAGATGTATAATAGGACAGTCTGACCCATTGTCCACCATCTTACAGCCTCACCAAAGCTGACAGTGGGTTCCTTTATATCATTACACAACTCTGCATTCATTTTGAAAATAGCTACTGCTCTCCCTATCCCTGTAACCTCCTCCTGCCCCTACAACATTCCCCATCATTATAACCTCTTCCAGTTCTTACAAGCCATCTCAGTAGCCTTCTCCAACCCCCAGAACCCCTCTATCTCTGTAACCTCCTCCAACCCCCAGAATCCCTCTATCTCTGTAACCTCCTCCAACCCCCAGAACCCCTCTATCACAATAACCTCCTCCAACCCCCAGAACCCCTCTATCAAGTAACCTCCTCCAACCCCCAGAACCCCTCTATCACAGTAACCTCCTCCAACCCCCAGAACCCCTCTATCACAGTAACCTCCTCCAACCCGCAGAACTCCTCTATCTCTGTAACCTCCTCCAACCCCCAGAACCCCTCTATCACAGTAACCTCCTCCAACCCCCAGAACCCCTCTATCACAGTAACCTCCTCCAACCCCCAGAACCCCTCTATCTCTGTAACCTCCTCCAACCCCCAGAACCCCTCTATCACAGTAACCTCCTCCAACCCCCAGAACCCCTCTATCACAGTAACCTCCTCCAACCCCCAGAACTCCTCTATCACAGTAACCTCCTCCAACCCCCAGAACCCCTCTATCACAGTAATCTCCTCCAACCCCAGAACCCCTCTATCACAGTAATCTCCTCCAACCCCCAGAACCCCTCTATCTCTGTAAATTCTCCATCATTACAATCCTCTGTATCTTTGTAGTCTCTTCCAGCCCCCACAACCCCTCTTCTCTGCAACATCCTCTAGCCCCAATAATCTTCCATCTCTGTAGCCTCTTACAGCCCCTACAAATCCCTATCTCTGTAACCTCCTCCAGTCTCTACAACATTCAACCACCTCAGTAACGTCTCCATCCCTCCAATCCTCCCCATTGTTCCTCCTCCAGGTATACAGTGCTCCCTTTGCCTTCACCATCTTTAATGCTCCAAAGCAATTGCATTCTCCAAACAACTGGCCTGTAGTGACTCACTGATTTTAATTGCCACACTGTTGGCCACTGTTCTCTTCAGCTGTCCTCTGCACTTCCCAGTTCCACCTCTCTACCTCTTCCTCCTCCTCCTCTTAAGTAGTTTCTTAAAATTTATGTCTATGACCCAGGTATTGGCCACTGTCCTGTTACCTGCTTATGTGGCTCAGTGTGAACGTCTGTCTCATAGCACTTCCCTGAGGCATTGAATGATGGGATAGGTGCTGTATAAATGCAAGTTCTCATTGTTGTTGCTATGATCAGTCCAAACCGGTGCCCGACAAACAAAATAAATAAAATGCAATTTATTTGATTTAAGTTTAATGTTGATCTCGCTCTCTGTGCACCATTTCTGCAGCTTGAACATTATATTCCTCACTCTGTTCTATTACCCTCATGCGCTTTGTATAGTGTGATCTGCCTGCATTGTATACAAAACAAAACTTTTCACTGTACCGAGGTACATGTGGCAACAATAAATCAAATCAAATCAAATAAAGGTTTAGATCATATATATATATATTTTGCTTGCTGGGGGGGCCAAGATAAATTATAAACTAATACTGCTTTCAATTTTGTTTTCATTCAGAAAACCACTTGTATCTCGAGGGCAAGAAGGATGCCTTACTTTGTGGAAACAACACAGATGCTGGGTGAGTGCAATAATTACACTGTCTTCTGAGATTTATACACCAGACAATATCCAGGCCATTGCTGGTCCCAATTACCTCTTCATGTTTCAATGGTCTGTGTAATGGTCTATTTTCTCTGAGAGGGTGGTCCCTTTAAAGTCCTGTGTCCACACCTGAGCAGATAGCGTTTATTACAGAGCATGGCCCGTGCATTTCCTTGCAGGCTGATGCCTGTCTCGCTTGTCTTTGTCAGTCATGATGTAGATTATAAAAGCAGGGACATTACGTTGGAGCTGTACAGAACTTTTATTTGGTCACAGCTGGAGGACTGTGCGCGGTTTTGGTCAGCACACGAGAGGAAGGATGTGATTGCACTGGAAGGGGTGCAGAGGAGATTCACCAGGACGTTGCCTGGGGCAGAGTGATGAAGAGAGGCAGGAGAAGCTTGGGTTGTTTTCTATGGAGCAGAGAAGGTTGTTAGGGGAGGGGGGGACATGATCGAGGTGTGTAAGATTATGAGGCACATGGACATGGTGGATGGAAAGCAGCTGTTCCACACAGTCAAATGGTCAATAACAAAGGAGCAAATTTTAGTGTGAAAGGCAGGAGGTTTAGCGGGCATTGGAGAGAATGCCTTTTCACCAGAGAGTGGTGGGGGGATCTGGAATGCACTGCCTGGGAGTGAAGAAACATTACAACTTTTAAAAAGTCCTTGGAAAAGCACTTGAAATGTCATAACAAATAGCTATGGGCCTAGTGTGGGAAATTAGGAATCAAACTGTCAGTTGATTGACTTTGGAAATCCAGCCATTAGTTTGAAAAGTAGAGAAACAAAGAACAAAGAGCGATACAGCACAGGAACAGTCCCTTCGGCCCTCCAAGCCTGCACTGACACATTTTGCATACTAAAACTGTCTTCACTTCCAGGATCCATATCCCTCTATTCCCTTCCTATTCATGTATTCATCCAGGTGCTTCTTGAATGCTTCCACCTCTGTCAGCGTGTTCCAGGCACTCACCACCCTTTGTGTGAAAAATCTGCCTCACACATCTCTTTTAAACTCCAACTCCCCCTCCTCCCCCGCAACTCGATGAACCTGTGCCCCCTGGTGATTGACCCTCCCATTCTGGAAAAAAGCCTCATACTTTCCACTCTATCCCTGCCATACACAATCTTATAAACTTCTATCAGGTCACCCCTCAAGTTCCTGTGTTCCGGTGAAAACAAACCCGGTCTATTTAACCTTGCTTCATATCTTAAATCCCCCAGACAAGTCTACACCCTAGTAAACCTTTTCTGTACACTCTCCAAAGCATCTACATTTGACTGGACAAAGTTCTTCTTTTTTTGTGCAACGCTTTGACCAGGGTATGCATCGCTGGCTGGCCAGCACTTATTGCCCATCCCTAATTGCCCCATGGGGAGATGGTGGTGAGCTGCCTCTGGGTTCTGTTGCATTCCATGCGGCTGATCGATTTTCCTGATGTGAGTACCTGCGGCTCTCAAATAAAACCAGTTGTCCAATCAATCTCTCCGGTCTCCAGTTGTCAACTGGTTCCAGTTCGGCTGCCTTTCCTCCCAGACTCATGTGAACAAATGAGTCCCATTCATTGTGAGTGAATTGAGATGTTACTGCCATTGTACAATGGAAAGAGTGCTGCAGCCACTTTAAAATTCTTAGCCTCTAAAATCCTTCCATCACTCAGAAAGGCAGGGATTTCTGATTATTTTGAAGCACTAAATTCAATTACCCTCATCAGCTTGTAATATAAACCAAAAATGAATGAGCGAGGCCCCTATTCAGTTGCAGTATAAGCTGACTTCATGTAGGTTTTGTGAAATACATACCCTCTTACCAGATATCAGGGCTTCAGTTGGGAATCTGTAGCGTCCTGATGAGAAACAGAACTGAATGTTTCATAAAATACAATGGCTGCAAGCGCAGGGCGGGCACATAGACTGAAGCGGTTCAAGTTGGCAGTTCACCACCATCTTCTCAAGGGCAACTAGGGATGGACAATAAATGCTGGTCCAGCCAGCGACACCCTCAACCCAGGAGTGAACAGTAAAAGGCAATGGATCCTGCACCTTCCAACACCCCAATGCCTGTCCACCATCTCCAAGGCAGGAGTGTGATGGAATACTCCCCAGTTGCCTGGATGGGTGCAGCCCCAACAACACTCAAGAGGTTTTACACCATCCAGGACAACGTAACCTGCTGGATTAGCACTAACATCCACAAGCAGTCATTCCCCCTGCCACCAACGCTCAGTAGCAGCAGTGTGTACTATCGACAAGATGCACTGCAGAAATTCACCAAAGGATCCTTAGACACCACCATCCAAATCCATGACCACTTCCATCTAGAAGGATAAGGGCAGCAGATAGATGGAAACACCACCCCCTGCAAGTTCCAAGCCAATCTCCTTTTCTTTGTTGATTCATGAGATATGGGTGTTATTGTCCAGGCAAGCATTTTCTGCCCATTCTTAGCTGCCCAGAGGGCAGTTAAGAGTCAACCACATTGCTGTGGGTCTGGAGTCTGACCAGGGATTTCCTTTCCTTGAACACAATGGGGTTTTTTTTGCAACAATCACCAATGGTCACATAATTTTTATTCCAGGTTTTATTGAATTCAAATTTCACTGTTTGCTGAGGTGGGATTTGAACCCTTGCCCCTGGAACATTATCCTGGTATTCTGCATTATTAGGAGAAAGTGAGGACTGCAGATGCTGGAGATCAGAGCTGAAAAATGTGTTGCTGGAAAAGCGCAGCAGGTCAGGCAGCATCCAAGGAGCAGGAGAATCGACGTTTCGGGCAGAAGGGCTCATGCCCGAAACGTCGATTCTCCTGCTCCTTGGATGCTGCCTGACCTGCTGCGCTTTTCCAGCAACACGTTTTTCAATTCTGCATTATTAGTTCATTCACATGGTCATTCTGCCACTGCCTCCCTCAGATGTATATTGGTGTTCCTTCAGTGTCACTGGGTCAAAATCCTGGAACTCCCTCAGAAACAGGGTTAATAGTTATTGACATTAATAACTTACAACACATGGACTGCAGCGGTTCGAGAAGGCAGCTCACCACCACCTTCTCAAGGGTAACCACAGCAATGGGCCCAGCCTGGGTCGCCCATATCCCAGGAAAGAATAAAAAACAAACTGGCAGTATTTGAGCTGATCAGATTCAGTGAGGCATCTAACATGTGAGAATATTAATTGACCATTGGTTGATGTGACGTTGTTCGGAATAGGGACTGAGGCCTACAGGTTGTGGTTTGCAATCCTCATCATTGATGAAGTATTTCTCCATCTCTCTCTGCCTCTGTTTGTGGGAAATGGTGGTGGTTTCTCCTCATAAATGCTCTATCTGACCAGGGAAGGGTTGAACAGACTTCACATATACTAATTTTCCCAAGCAGCAGCTGCCTTCGTTGGTGTTGCCATGGCGATGACAGCTACCTTCATCCATGCAGTGATTATGGGCTACTTAAGCTGTCTGCACTATGGAGAAAAATAAACAGATTCTTATCGTGGCCACCTCAGTTTGCCTTTTTTGTGTTGGAAAAGATTTTAGTTACTTGAGTTTTGATTCCTATGATGATACTTTGCTGCTTTTTAAGGAGCTGAGCCAGAAAACTTTTTTTTAAAGACTGTTTTATATTGTTAATTGTAAGCCTACTCCACCAATCTCATAGCTGGTCTACGAGGGTCTTTGACTCCACGTGCCTGAGCTCCAAGTGCCATTGATAGCAATAAGCAAACTATCACTCTCAGTCTAGAAAGTTCCAGCCTCCACTGGGGATGAGATTGTCACCACCTCCTCTGGGAGAAAGTGCTTCCTCCTCACTCGAATCATGTGTCTTTTTGTCCTGGGTTTCCCCATTGAAGGATGTGGTTTCTTTGCCTCTTCTCTATCCTGATGTGGGTTTATATCCAGTAAGGTGTTTTTACCTGAGGCAACACTGCTCATGTCTTCTCTCACAACATAAGGAACTGGGGATGGATATTTATTGAAAATTCCACAAAGATGTTTATTGTAATTGCCTGTTAAATGCAAGCATTATATTCCTCAGACCCGTAAGTGTCTGGGCTGATATTATGTTATGAGGTTACAGCAGGAGTATGCTCCTAGCAAAATATCATGACACAAATAATTATAGAATTCCCTATAGTGGAGTTAGAGGCCATTTGGCCCATCAAGTCTGCACCAACCCTCTGAAGAGAATCATAGAATCCCTATGGTGTGGAAGCAGGCCTTTTGGCCCATTAAGTCCACACCAGCTCTCCAAAGAGCATCCTACCCCCAGATCCACACCTACCCCACTAACCCTGCATTTCCCATGGCTAATCCATCTAGCCTAAACATTCCTCGACACGATGTGTGATTTAGCCTGGCCAATCCACCTGACCTGCACATCTTTGGATTGTGGGAGGAAACCGGAGCACCCGGAGGAAATCCACACAGACACGGGGAGAATGTGCAAAGTCCATAGAGACAGTCGCCCGAGGCAGGAATTGAACCCTGGTGCCTGGTGCTGTGAGGCAGCAGTGCTAACTACAGAGCTGCTGTATGTCCTGTGAATCCTACTGTTTTTCTGTAACTCCACATTTGCCACAGTTTACCCACCTATCTTGCTCACTGTGGGGAAGTTCAGCATGGCCAATCCACCTAACGGTAACATGTTTGGACTGTGAGATTTTTATACCCTCAGGTATAAAATGCTAAGATAGAGCGATGATACAATGAGTATGTCTCTTAGAGTAATGTTGATATACTGACCATGAAACATGACCCAACATTTTCCTTTCACAAATCACCTAAATCATCCCTCAACCCAACTGTCTCCTTAATGTCATCCTTTAAGCTCTAGGTTTGGTCTGCATCCACCCCTGCTACATCAACTCACCATGATGGAGGATGTAACGTAACATTGTAAGAAACAGGAGGGGGAGTAAGCCCACTGAGTCTCAGTAACATCCTTGAAAATTTTTTTCACACCCTTTCCCGGTAATTAAAATCCTCCCTACAGCAGGGTGATCAGAATTGTAGTCGAAGAGTGTGGTGCTGGAGAAGCACAGCAGATCAGGCAGCATCTGAGGAGCAGAAGAATAACATTTTGGGCATAAGCCCTTCATCAGGAATGATCAGAATTGTGCACAGTACTCCAAATGTGGCCTCACCAATGTCTTGTACATCTACAACATGACTCCTGTACTCGGTGCTCTAACCGATGAAGACAAGTGTGCCAAGAACCTCCTTCACCACCCTAGCTACCTGTGACACTGCTTTCACGGAATTGTGTGCCTGCAGCCCTCGGTATCTTCTCTTGACAGCACCACCCAGCGCTGTAACTGTGTAACTCCTGCCCTGGTTTGTCTTACCAAAATGCAACACCTTGCATTTATCTGCATTAAACTCCACCTGTCATTCTTCGGCCCACTGGCCCAGTTGACTGAGATCCCGTTTTACTCTGAGATAACCATTCTTCACTGTTGACTATACCATCAATTATGGTGTCATCTCTTGTGATGGTGAGGATCACAAATTGTTGGCCACGTGATATGGGCAAAGAATTGAGTGAATCCTGTAACAACTTCACAGAAATGAATCAGGGTTGAGGGAGGGGACTGGGGGTGAGCAATGTACTGAGCCAAAGCTGCACTGTGACAGTAGCTCAGTGAGACAACATGCTTCATAATAGCAGCTCATCAGTACATAGCGATCCGACTAAAACACTTCAAGTTCCCTTCTTTCAACAGAGCCTTCTTTTCTGTAATAGAACAGACACACAGGTATTAATGTTGAAGATTGATTAATTGAAAGTTTGTTTGACAAATACCTGGAATGGGTGGGTTATCTTCTAAGGAAAGGTTGGACAGGCTAGGTCTGTATTCACTGGAGTATGGAAGAGTAAGAGGCAACTGAGAGTTATCGTCATAGGGTTTTTACAGCACAGAAAAAGACCCTTGTGTCTGCACTGGTCACCAAGCATCTCTGTGTTCTAATCCCATTTCCCAAAACTTGATCCTAACCTTGTATGCTATGTCATTTAAAATTCTGGCTTCTGAAGAAGGGTTACTGGACCTGAAACATTAGCTCTGATTTCTCTCCACTGATGCTGCCAGACCTGCTGAGCTTTTCCCAGCAATTTGTTTGTAATTTCTAGTGTCCATTGTCATCGTTGTAACGAGGTCAGCAAAATGGACCTCATAGAATACGGGTTCCCTGATTGGGGCTGTTAACCTGGTCCAGTCAGGGAGTCCTGGCTGACAGATATAAACAGGAGTGTCAGGGGTTCTGCTCACTCTGAGAGCTGGCTCTGAGGGAGCTGGATCAGTGTCAAGGACTCTCCGTGTGTAAATGAAGGGGGAGTTAGTGATGGGATACTGACCTCTGTAGAGTTATTTCATTCAGCTAAATAGTTGTCAAATGTCTTGAGGGTTCCAGCCTCTCCTACATTTTTTGTCAGAAAGATCCAAGTGCCCATCACTGTCTGGGAGAAAGAAGATTTCCCCAAATCCCCTCTAAACCTCATGCTCCTTATTTTAAAATTATGCCTACTGGTTATCAATCCCTGG
The DNA here is from genome assembly GCF_037043375.1 of Chiloscyllium plagiosum. Lineage (NCBI taxonomy): Eukaryota > Metazoa > Chordata > Chondrichthyes > Orectolobiformes > Hemiscylliidae > Chiloscyllium > Chiloscyllium plagiosum. The sequence goes on from NW_028270143.1 coordinate 118,982,343, forward strand.
ACTAAGGGGAAACATCTTCTCCCTATCTCACTGATCTACCTCCTTAGTATACCTCAGTCAGCTCACCCTCCAGCCTTCCCTGCTCTGAGGAAAACAGCCCCAAGCCTATCTAGTCTTTCTTCATAGCTGTCTCACTCCTGCCCAGGCAACACGCTGGTGAATCTCCTCACGGTTAGACTCTTGTCTGAAACATATCAGAACCTGAGGAGTCGTGAGAGCACAAGGAAAAGATATTACTTTTAGTGGGGGATTTTAGAATGAGTGGTCACAGTTGAAGAATAAGGAGATGAAGAGAATTTAATTTCTCACAGTGGGTCAAATGTTCTGTGGAACTTTCTCCTGACTCAACAATGGAAGCAGAATCTCTGAATATTTTTAAGACAAAGACAGATAGGTTCTCCAGAAACAAGGGGGTGCAAGGTTATCGTGAGTATGTAGAAGTATTGAATGACCAGATCAGCCATGACCTTATTGAAGGATAGAACCCACCTGAGGGAATGCATGGCCACACCTCCTCCTAATTTGCATATATCTATCGCTGATATGGCGATCTAGAATTTTTAAGAAGTGCTGGAGAATCCCAGCAATGTCTGTGGAGAGAGAAACAAATTTGACGTTTTGAGCCCGATATGGCTCTTCTTTGGGACTGACAGTTCAGGAAAATGGTGATTTTACACTGTTGACAAAGAGGGGGAAGGAGCGAGTGGAACACATGGTGAAGAAGAGGACAAATGGAGTGCTAATGGTGGTTAAGGAGAGATATAGGCACAAAACAAGTGCTACTGATAGGTGTGAATAATGAAAAATGGATTGGCCTTGCTGGGAGCAGACATTGCGATGCTGTTCCTCCAGTTTGTGTAGGTTTTCACCATAACACTGCAGCATAGAACACTATCCTCCATTTTGATTAACCCCCCCACCCCCATTCCTTGTGTTTTGTTAACATGGGCCTGCTCGCAGCAAGGCTGATTGATTTTTGACTGTGTCGACCCTGTCAGAAATAACAGTCTGGTGTGGGACTTTTGGCTCTTAATGCAACTTGAGGCCAGATCTCTTAGTAACCCCTGTTGCACGATGGTAAGGTGATAGAACAGCAGCCTCAGGGAGATGGAAGGTCCGCTCAGTAGAACGCTGACATGTGGCTACAGAGCTGACAGTAACTTCACAGATTGACTCAAAACCTTTTTCAGCCAAGCCTATCTCTAGAACAGGACAGGAATCCACTCCTTTACTTATCTCTCTCCCTCAACCTTCTGTCTGAAATAGTTGGAAATTTATTTGAACTGAGTGTAATTTATTTTACTTTGGGGTGTCCTTTCGGTTTTGGCAGGAAGTGCCCTGTGGGTTATACGTGTTTGAAAGCTGGACGGAATCCAGATTATGACTACACCAGTTTTGATAACTTCGGCTGGGCCTTTCTCTCGCTCTTCCGTCTGATGACCCAGGATTTCTGGGAGAATCTTTACCACCAGGTTAGTAGCGTTGCTGCCCGCTTGTCCCATTCCCGTGACCTCTCTGTTATGGACTAGACCAGACCCCTTCGAATTATTCAGAAGATACTGTAGACCTAAAGGTGAATGTAAGGCGTTCTATCCTAGATCCAATTCAACAGGTCAAGCTACCGGATTTTAAAGCAAAACACACTTTATTTATCCACTATACTTAAAATACAACAAAAGGAAAGAAGAAATTGGAATAAACTAACTCCATTGGGAAACTTAACAGCATAACGGAAATGAGTGGCGTTCTGGCTCAGTGGTTAGCATTGCGGCCTCACAGCGCCAGGGACCCAGTTTCGATTCCAGCCTCGGGCGACTGACTATGTAGGTTACCGGGTGCTCCGGTTTCCTCCCACAGTCCAAAGATGTGCAGGTTAGGTGGATTGGCCATGCTAAATTGTCCACAGTTTTCAGGGATAAGTTGGTTGGGTGCATTAGTCAGGCGTTAAATGCCAGTGAATGGGTCTGGGTGGGCTACTCTCTGAAGGGTTGGTGTGCACTTGTTGGGCTGAAGGGTCTGTTTCCAAACTGAAGGAATTCTAATTGATATGGTAACTATTACTAGTTAACTGTTGCAATATAGTAACACACCATCAACACCCTCGGCAAAAAGTCAAATTCAGAACACAGATTGTCTCAAATGCAACTCCGGCAGCCCAGGAGGGAAAGAAAGACCAAGAGAAAATTCTGAGAGAGGGTAAGAGCCAGTAAAGAATTACCCCAGCTTCAACCTTGCTCAGATCCCAGCAATAGGTGCTGAAAGCTAAAACTAAAGATCCTATGGGAGCTTGACCTCACCCATCCAGGCTGCTTCTATTGTTCCAACTTTATAAAAGAAACCCCCAATGCGCCATTAACTGTTTATTCTCATGACTCTGGTAGACTGCCTAGCACCTCTGCACTTCAAAAATAAAGCCAAGACAAAATACACTGCTTAAAGCCGCAGTAACACCACATTTCATTCATCTTTCTTTTCTGCCCTGGAATCATAGATTCTGCGATCCGCCGGCAAGGCCTACATGCTGTTTTTTGTCTTTGTCATCTTCCTTGGGTCCTTCTACCTGATTAACCTGATCCTGGCTGTCGTTGCCATGGCCTACGATGAGCAAAACCAGGCCACCATTGCAGAGAAAGTGCAGAAAGAGAAAGAATTCCAGCAGGCGATGGAGCAGCTCCGGAAACAGCAGGAACAGGCAGAACAGGTACTCTTTTCGGTTGACAGCATACCGTATTTGAATAGAGCCGGTATCACCGCAGAGGCATTATCAAAGTGCAACATCAAGCCACAGGTCGGAATGGATGTGACTGGGAGCCTGGGCCAGAAATTTAGATTCTTCAGGAGAGAGGCAGACAGATGAAGGCCCAAGGGAGGGAACTCCAGAGCGAGAGGTAGTGAATTAGTGATGGAGTGCTGGGGTAGTGAGTTAGTGGTGGAGTGTTGGGGTAGTGAATTAGTGATGGAGTGCTGGGGTAGTGAATTAGTGATGGAGTGCTGGGGTAGTAAGTTAGTGGTGGAGTGCTGAGGTAGTGAATTAGTGATGGAGTGCTGAGGTAGTGAATTAGTGATGGAGTGCTGGGGTAGTGAATTAGTGGTGGAGTGCTGAGGTAGTGAATTAGTGGTGGAGTGCTGAGGTGGTGAATTAGTGATGGAGTGCTGGGGTAGTAAGTTAGTGGTGAAGTACTGAGGTAGTGAATTAGTGATGGAGTGCTGTGGTAGTGAATTAGTGATGGAGTGCTGAGGTAGTGAATTAGTGGTGAAGTACTGAGGTAGTGAATTAGTGATGGAGTGCTGGGGTAGTGAGTTAGTGGTGAAGTACTGAGGTAGTGAATTAGTGGTGGAGTGCTGGGGTAGTGAATTAGTGATGGAGTGCTGGGGTAGTAAGTTAGTGGTGGAGTGCTGGGGTAGTGAATTAGTGATGGAGTGCTGGGGTAGTGAATTAGTGATGGAGTGCTGGGGTAGTAAGTTAGTGGTGGAGTGCTGGGGTAGTGAGTTAGTGGTGGAGTGCTGAGGTAGTGAATTAGTGATGGAGTGCTGGGGTAGTAAATCAGTGGTGCAGTGCTGGGGTAGTGAATTAGTGATGGAGTGCTGGGGTAGTGAATTAGTGATGGAGTGCTGGGGTAGTGAATTAGTGATGGAGTGCTGGGGTAGTGAATCAGTGGTGCAGTGCTGGGGTAGTGAATTAGTGATGGAGTGCTGGGGTAGTGAATTAGTGGTGGAGTGCTGGGGTAGTGAATCAGTGGTGCAGTGCTGGGGTAGTGAATTAGTGATGGAGTGCTGGGGTAGTGAATTAGTGGTGGAGTGCTGGGGTAGTGAATCAGTGGTGCAGTGCTGGGGTAGTGAATTAGTGATGGAGTGCTGGGGTAGTGAATTAGTGGTGGAGTGCTGGGGTAGTGAATTAATGATGGAGTGCTGGGGTAGTGATTTAGTGATGGAGTGCTGAGGTAGTGAATTAGTGATGGAGTGCTGGGGTAGTGAATTAGTGGTGGAGTGCTGGGGTAGTGAATTAGTGATGGAGTGCTGGGGTAGTGAATTAATGGTGGAGTGCTGGGGTAGTGAATTAATGATGGAGTGCTGGGGTAGTGAATTAATGATGGAGTGCTGGGGTAATGAATTAATGATGGAGTGCTGGGGTAGTGAATTAATGATGGAGTGCTGGGGTAGTGAATTAATGGTGGAGTGCTGGGGTAGTGAATTAATGGTGGAGTGCTGGGGTAGTGAATTAGTGATGGAGTGCTGGGGTAGTGAATTAATGATGGAGTGCTGGGGTAGTGAATTAATGATGGAGTGCTGGGGTAGTGAATTAATGGTGGAGTGCTGGGGTAGTGAATTAATGATGGAGTGCTGGGGTAGTGAATTAATGATGGAGTGCTGGGGTAATGAATTAATGATGGAGTGCTGGGGTAGTGAATTAATGATGGAGTGCTGGGGTAGTTAATTAGTGATGGAGTGCTGGGGTAGTGAATTAGTGGTGGAGTGCTGGGGTAGTGAATTAATGATGGAGTGCTGGGGTAGTTAATTAGTGATGGAGTGCTGGGGTAGTGAATTAATGATGGAGTGCTGGGGTAATGAATTAATGATGGAGTGCTGGGGTAATGAATTAATGATGGAGTGCTGGGGTAGTTAATTAGTGATGGAGTGCTGGGGTAGTGAATTAGTGGTGGAGTGCTGGGGTAGTGAATTAATGATGGAGTGCTGGGGTAGTGAATTAGTGATGGAGTGCTGGGGTAGTGAATTAATGATGGAGTGCTGGGGTAGTGAATTAATGATGGAGTGCTGGGGTAGTGAATTAGTGGTGGAGTGCTGAGGTAGTGAATTAATGATGGAGTGCTGGGGTAGTGAATTAGTGATAGAGTGCTGAGGTAGTGAATTAAAGATGGAGTGCTGGGGTAGTGAATTAATGATGGAGTGCTGAGATAGTGAATTAGTGATGGAGTGCTGGGGTAGTGAATTAGTGGTGGAGTGCTGTGGTAGTGATTTAGTGATGGAGTGCTGAGGTAGTGAATTAGTGATGGAGTGCTGGGGTATTGAATTAATGATGGAGTGCTGGGGTAGTGAATTAGTGATGGAGTGCTGGGGTAGTGAATTAGTGATGGAGCGCTGGGGTAGTGAATTAGGGGTGGAGTGCTGGGGTAGTGAATTAGGGGTGGAGTGCTGAGGTAGTGAATTAGTGATGGAGTGCTGAGATAGTGAATTAGGGGTGGAGTGCTGAGGTAGTGAATTCGTGATGGAGTGCTGAGGTAGTGAATTAGTGGTGGAGTGCTGAGGTAGTGAATTAGTGATGGAGTGCTGGGGTAGTGAATTAGTGGTGGAGTGCTGAGGTAGTGAGTTAGTGATGGAGTGCTGAGGTAGTGAATTAGTGATGGAGTGCTGGGGTACTGAATTAATGATGGAGTGCTGAGGTAGTGAATTAGTGATGGAGTGCTGGGGTAGTGAATTAGTGGTGGAGTGCTGGGGTAGTGAGTTAGTGATGGAGTGCTGAGGTAGTGAATTAGTGATGGAGTGCTGGGGTAGTGAATTAATGATGGAGTGCTGAGGTAGTGAATTAGTGATGGAGTGCTGGGGTAGTGAATGAGTGATGGAGTGCTGGGGTAGTGAATTAGTGATGGAGTGCTGGGGTAGTGAATGAGTGGTGGAGTGCTGAGGTAGTGAGTTAGTGATGGAGTGCTGAGGTAGTGAATTAGTGATGGAGTGCTGGGGTACTGAATTAATGATGGAGTGCTGAGGTAGTGAATTAGTGGTGGAGTGCTGGGGTAATGAATTAATGATGGAGTGCTTGGGTAGTGAATTAGTGGTGGAGTGCTGAGGTAGTGAATTAATGATGGAGTGCTGAGATAGTGAATTAGTGGTGGAGTGCTGGGGTAGTGAATTAGTGATGGAGTGCTGGGGTAGTGAATTAGTGGTGGAGTGCTGGGGTACTGAATTAATGATGGAGTGCTGAGGTAGTGAATTAGTGGTGGAGTGCTGAGGTAGTGAATTAATGATGGAGTGCTGAGATAGTGAATTAGTGGTGGAGTGCTGGGGTAATGAATTAATGATGGAGTGCTTGGGTAGTGAATTAGTGGTGGAGTGCTGAGGTAGTGAATTAATGATGGAGTGCTGAGATAGTGAATTAGTGGTGGAGTGCTGGGGTAGTGAATTAGTGATGGAGTGCTGGGGTAGTGAATTAGTGATGGAGTGCTGGGGTACTGAATTAATGATGGAGTGCTGAGGTAGTGAATTAGTGGTGGAGTGCTGAGGTAGTGAATTAATGATGGAGTGCTGAGATAGTGAATTAGTGGTGGAGTGCTGGGGTAGTGAATTAGTGATGGAGTGCTGGGGTAGTGAATTAGTGGTGGAGTGCTAGGGTAGTGAATTAATGATGGAGTGCTGGGGTAGTGAATTAGTGATGGAGTGTTTGGGTAGTGAATTAGTGGTGGAGTGCTGAGGTAGTGAATTAGTGGTGGAGTGCTGGGGTAGTGAATTAGTGATGGAGTGCTGAGGTAGTGAATTAGTGGTGGAGTGCTGAGGTAGTGAATTAGTGGTGGAGTGCTGGGGTAGTGAATTAGTGATGGAGTGCTGAGGTAGTGAATTAGTGGTGGAGTGCTGAGGTAGTGAATTAGTGGTGGAGTGCTTGGGTTGTGAATTAGTGGTGGAGTGCTGTGGTAGTGAATTAGTGGTGGAGTGCTGGGGTAGTGAATTAGTGATGGAGTGCTGAGGTAGTGAATTAGTGATGGAGTGCTGAGGTAGTGAATTAGTGATGGAGTGCTGGGGTAGTGAATGAGTGATGGAGTGCTTGGGTAGTGAATTAGTGGTGGAGTGCTGAGGTAGTGAATTAGTGGTGGAGTGCTGGGGTAGTGAATTAGTGGTGGAGTGCTGGGGTAGTGAACTAGTGGTGGAGTGCTGAGGTAGTGAATTAGTGATGGAGTGCTGGGGTAGTGAATTAGTGGTGGAGTGCTGGGGTAGTGAATTAGTGATGGAGTGCTGGGGTAGTGAATTAGTGATGGAGTGCTGAGATAGTGAATTAGTGGTGGAGTGCTGGGGTAGTGAATTAGTGATGGAGTGCTGGGGTAGTGAATTAGTGATGGAGTGCTTTGGTAGTGAATTAATGATGGAGTGCTGGGGTAGTGAATTAGTGATGGAGTGCTGGGGTAGTGAATTAGTGATGGAGTGCTTGGGTAGTGAATTAATGATGGAGTGCTGGGGTAGTGAATTAGTGGTGGAGTGCTGGGGTAGTGAATTAATGATGGAGTGCTGGGGTAGTGAATTAGTGATGGAGTGCTGGGGTAGTGAATTAATGATGGAGTGCTGAGATAGTGAATTAGTGATGGAGTGCTGAGGTAGTGAATTAGGGGTGGAGTGCTGGGGTAGTGAATTAGTGGTGGAGTGCTGAGGTAGTGAATTAGTGATGGAGTGCTGAGGTCGTGAATTAGTGATGGAGTGCTGAGGTAGTGAATTCGTGATGGAGTGCTGGGGTAGTGAATTAGTGGTGGAGTGCTGAGGTAGTGAATTAGTGATGGAGTGCTGAGGTAGTGAATTAGTGGTGGAGTGCTGAGGTAGTGAATTAGTGATGGAGTGCTGAGGTAGTGAATGAGTGGTGGAGTGCTGGGGTAGTGAATTAGTGATGGAGTGCTGAGGTAGTGAATTAGTGATGGAGTGCTGAGGTAGTGAATTAGTGGTGGAGTGCTGGGGTAGTGAATTAGTGATGGAGTGCTGGGGTAGTGAATTAGTGATGGAGTGCTGAGGTAGTGAGTTAGTGGTGGAGTGCTGGGGTAGTGAATTAGAGATGGAGTGCTGGGGTAGTGAATTAGTGATGGAGTGCTGGGGTAGTGAATTAGTGATGGAGTGCTGGGGTAGTGAATTAGTGATGGAGTGCTGAGGTAGTGAATTCGTGATGGAGTGCTGGGGTAGTGAATTAGTGGTGGAGTGCTGAGGTAGTGAATTAGTGATGGAGTGCTGAGGTAGTGAATTAGTGGTAGAGTGCTGAGGTAGTGAATTAGTGATGGAGTGCTGAGGTAGTGAATGAGTGGTGGAGTGCTGGGGTAGTGAATTAGTGATGGAGTGCTGAGGTAGTGAATTAGTGATGGAGTGCTGAGGTAGTGAATTAGTGGTGGAGTGCTGGGGTAGTGAATTAGTGATGGAGTGCTGGGGTAGTGAATTAGTGATGGAGTGCTGAGGTAGTGAGTTAGTGGTGGAGTGCTGGGGTAGTGAATTAGAGATGGAGTGCTGGGGTAGTGAATTAGTGATGGAGTGCTGGGGTAGTGAATTAGTGATGGAGTGCTGGGGTAGTGAATTAGTGATGGAGTCCTGAGGTAGTGAATTAGTGATGGAGTGCTGGGGTAGTGAATTAGTGATGGAGTGCTGGGGTAGTGAATTTGTGATGGAGTGCTGGGGTAGTGAATTAGTGGTGGAGTGCTGAGGTAACACTTACAAACAGATAGTCAAAGTATTCCGAAATAAGTGGAAGTTGGATGTGTAGCAGTGTGGTGTGTTCTGTACTTCCGGAGTTGAGCAGTGCTTCCATGCTGCCTTATGGAGGCTGACACCTATTCCTCAACAAACACATCCATGCCACAAGATAGAACACGCTCTTCAGAAATATGTGATGATTCTTCCAATGACCACAACAAAATTTGTATTTAAAATGGTAGCAATATTTTCGTAACGTTCAGTGTTTAACATACACATACACATATACTCTCTCTCTCTCACACACACACACACATACACTCTCACACACAAACACACTCTCTCTCACATGTATACACGCGCACACTCTCTCTCACACACACTCTCTCACACGTACACACACACACTCTGTCTCTCTCTCTCTCACACACACATACACACCCACTTTCTCACACACACACATACTCTCTCACACACTCTCACACGTACACACACACCCACACATTCTCTCTCTCACACATATACATACGCATACATATACACTCTCTCTCTGTCTCAAACACACACACATACACTCTCTCTTTCCCTTTCTCTCACACACACACACTCTCTCTCTCACACACACACTCTCTTTCTCTCACATATATACACACATACATATACACTCTCTCCCTCTCTGTCTCAAACACACTCAGGCATTCTCTCTCCCTCTCTCACACACACACATACTCTCACACACACACACACTCACATACAAACATACTCACACACAAACTCACACACACATACATACACGTACACATGCACACACACTCTCACACACACAATGACACACATGCGCACACACAGGCAAACACACACAAACAGACACACAGACACACACTCACATGGGCATACACAAACACACACACTCACACACTTACATACATGCACACACAGATAGACACACATATACACACACATTCACACATGCACACAGATACACACTCACTCACACACACACACACACTCACGCACACACTCACACACACTCATACACTTTCACATGCATGGACACACACACATTCACAATCATACACTCTCTCAAACACACATACACACACTGTCTTTCTCACACACACACTCTCTCACACACTCACACTCTTTCTCACACACAATAATATTCAAAACTAATGTATTTTACACCTGAAAATTGGGTCATATGGCCGAGCTCTTGAAAAGTGTTCTTTTCCAATGGTCACGATATACTTGTGTCCAGCCAATAAAATTATAACCTATAGTTCAGATGACACCCCTTCCTAACAAATGACTTATTGCCATTTACACAGCAGTTGAACAGACTAGGGAATGAGACGTTGTCGAGAAGTTCCTCCGAGAGATCGCATTTAAGTTTAAGGTACAGAAGCATGAGGCCTAGGAATGACAAAGAGCTGGGGAAACTCCACGAGGGAATAGATGAGGAAAACGAACTGAGGTCAGCATCAGAAGAAGGCTTACCGAGGAAGGTAAGATTGCACGTACTGTGGAGTTCTGTCCCTGTTCTCGTTTTACATGTTATTCCTTGTGGAGGCCACAATAAACAGGGGCAGGATTAGACTATTTGGCCAATCAAATCTGCTCTGCTTTTCAATCATGGCTGATAGGTTTTCCATTCTCCTGCATTCTCCCTGTAACCCTTGATCCCCTCACTAATCAAGAACCCACCTATCTCTGTCTTAAATGCACTCAATGACTTGGCATCCACAGCCCTCTATGGTAATGAGCTTCACAGTCACCACCCTCTGGCTGAAGAAGTTCATCCTCATCTCAGTTCTAAAGGATCATCCCTTCACTTCTCAGTCTTTCCTAATGGTGGAAACATCTTTTCCATGTCCAGACCACTCGGAATTCTGTAAGTTTCACTCAAATCTCCCTTCACCTTTCGAAACTCAATCGAGTACAGACCCTCAGTCTTCGACCGCTCCTCATTAACGAGCACATCATCCCCAGGATCATTCTTCTGAATCTTTTCTGGACCCCCCCCCCAATGTCAACGCATCCTTCTTTAGATACATGGCCCAAAACTGCTCACAATATTCCATCGGCGGTCTGACCAGAGCATTCTACAGTCTCAGCAATACATACGGCCATAAATGTGTTCCTCATGCAGTAAAACAGAGGAATAAATCCCACAAAGAGGTGGTCAGATTTTAAACTTACAGGATGTAGGTGTCATTGACTGAGTCAGCATTTAGAGCCATAGAGTCATAGAGATGTACAGCATGGAAACAGACTCTTTGGTCCAACTTGTCCATGCCGACCAGATATCCCAATCTACTCTAGTCCCATTTGCCAGCATCTAGCCCATGTCCTTCCTGTTCATATACCCATCCTGATGCCATTTAAATGTTGTAATTGTACCAGCCTCCACTACTTCCTCTGGCAGCTCATTCCATACACGTACCACCCTCTGTGTGAAAACGTTACCCCTTAGGTCCCTTTTAAATCTTTCCCCTTTCACCTTAAACCTGTGTCCACTAGTTCTGGACTCCCCTAGTCTGGGGAAAGGTCCTTGTCTATTTACCCTATCCATGCCTCTCATGATTTTATCAACCTCTACAAGGTCACCCCTTAACCTCCAACACTCCAGGGAAAACAGCCCCAGCCTGTTCAGCCTCTCCCTGTAGCTCAAATCCTCCAACCCTGGCAACATCCTGTAAATCTTTTCTGAACCCTTTCAAGCTTCATGACATCTTGCTTCTAGCAGGGAGACCAGAGTTGAACACAGTATTCCAAAAGCAGTCGAGCCAATGTCCTGTACAGCCGCAACATGACCTCCCAACCCAGAAGTCTCATTCCTGATGAAGGGCTTACGCCCGAAATGTCGATCCTCCTGTTTCTCGGATGCTGCCAGCACCACACTCTTGACTCTGATCTCCAGTGTCTGCAGTCCTCACTTTCTCCTCCCAACCCCTATACTCAATGCACTGACCAATAAAGGTAAGTGCACCAAACGCCTTCTTCACCTTCTTCACAGTTTCAAGAGTAACTACTGAACACATCTCCTAACGGGCATAGTCTCGTCACACAAGTGTGAGGTGTGGGAGAAGGAGGGAGGAATGAGGCAGGCAGGGAAGTGGAGTGGAGGCCACACTCTGACCAGCCATGAATTTACTCCCTGGGAGAGCAGGTTGGAGGGACTGAATGGCCTACCGGAGCTCCTCATCCCAATCTTCCCATGTCCGTGTGGATAACTAACATTCCCTATTTATCTGTTGAGCGTGCCGTCGCCCGCCTGTGGAGACTGAACAGTGTGACCTCTTCCCCCACAGCCTCTCATGACTCCCATCCTCTCGAACCGCCACCCGCTCAGGCGCAGCAGTATTTTCCGATTCCGGACGCATTCCGCCGACGCCGCCATGGAAAACATCTTCTCGGACGACGAGGGCAGCGTCTTCGATGACGCCGAGAGCGCCAGGGGCTCCCTGTGCCTCCCCCAGTTGTACAGGACCAACAGCAACCAGAGCCACGGGAGCCACCGCTCGGTGCTGGCGGTCAGCGGGCACTACGGAGGGCGCAGGAAGCTGCACAGTGCCGTCGACCAGAACGGCGTGGTGTCCGTGGTAGGAGGGCCCCCCATCTCCCCGACCACCCTCCTCCTCCCCCAAGTGACCGTCGACAAGCCAATCGCAGAAGACAATGTAAGGACTGACTTCTCTTAACATGCGTTTCTTTCGAGTTGAGAGCATGAATCGATTAGCAAGGTGAAGGGTTCATCACAAAGGGCTTCTGTAGATTCTTCCACAGGGAATGAAGGCTTCTCTGGTAAGGCTAGCATTGGCTGCCTTAGCCAATTGCTGTGGGTCTGGAGTCACATGTCAGCCAGACTGGGCAAGGGCAACAGACTTCCTCCCCCAGTGAATGAGATTTTTATGACAATTAGGTTAGATTCCCTACAGTGTGGAAACAGGCCCTTCGGGCCTACAAGTCCACACCGACCCTCCGAAGGGTAACCCACCCAGACCCATTCTCCGACATTTACCCTATGTCTGACTAATGCACCTAACATTATGGGCAATTTAGCATGGGTGTGGGGTGATGGGGGAGCCAGAGCACCCGGAGGAAATCTATGCAGACGCAGGGAGAATGTGTAAACTCCACACAGACAGTCGCCCGGGGCAGGAATTTAACCCAAGGCTGGAATTGAACCCGGGTCCCTAGCGCTATGAGGCAGCGGTGCTATCCACTGAGCCACCATGTCATCCTTGACAATGGTTCCCCCACCTCACCCCAGTTCCAAACTTCCAGCTCAGCACTGTCCCAATGACTTGTCCTGCCTGCCTATCTTCTTTTCCACCTATCCACTCCACCCTCCCCCCTGGCCTATCACCTTCATCCCCTCCCCCCCTCACCTATTGTACTCTATGCTACTTTCTCCCCACCCCCCACCCTCCTCTCATTTATCTCTCCACCGTTCAGGCACTCTGCCTGCCTAATGAAGGGCTTTTGCCCGAAACGTCGATTTTACTGCTCCTTGGATGCTGCCTGAACTGCTGTGCTTTTCCAGCACCACTAATCCAGAATCTGGTTTCCAGCATCTGCAGTCATTGTTTTTAACCTAATGGTTACCATAGAGACATAGAAATAATACAGCACAGAGAGGGAACATTCAACCCTGTCTTGTCCATGCTGATACAACATGAGTTACACGTGAGGCTTTAGATTAACCTTTTTGTTAAAATTCAGATTTTATCAAATTTACATTTCACCATCTGGCCCAGTGGGATCCAAATCTCCCACAATATTAGCCCGGGTTGGGATTAATAGCCCATTGACAAGAGTAAATGTATTTCCCTGAAATTGTTCATGGTGTTCAGAAGGACAGATCTATTGTGTCGGTCTTAAGCTCCTTCCTAAAAGACCCTGCTAAAGATAACTTACCTTCTGGGTTGAGAATCATAGAACCATAGAGTCATAGAGGTGTACAGCATGGAATCAGACCCTTCAGTCTAACTCGTCCATGCCGAGCAGATATCCCAACCTAATCTAGTCCCATTTACCAGCACTTAGCCCATATCCCTCAAAACCCTTCCTATTCATGTACCCGTTCTAATGCCTTTTAAATGTTGTAATTGTACCAGCCTCAACCACTTCCTCTAGCATCCCTGTGCCACCCTCTGCATGATAAAGATACTCCGTAGGTCCCTTTCAAATCTTTCCCCTCTCATCTTAAACCAATGCCCTCTAGTTTTGGATTCCCTAACCTGGGAAAAAGACCTTGGCTATTCACCCTGTCCGTGCCTCTCATGATTTTATAAACCTCTATAGGGCCACCCCTTTCGGTCTCCGACAAGAGGGTGAGCAGAGATTGAGTGCAAGAGGCCTATATTCCTTGAGGACCAGAAGAATGAGATTAGATTAGATTTAGATTAGATTACATTACAACGTGGAAACAGGCCCTTCGGCCCAACAAGTCCACATCGACCCGCCGAAGCGCAACCCACCCATGCCCCTACCTTTACCCCTTACCTAACACTACGGGCAATTTAGCATGGCCAATTCACCTGACCTGCACATCTTTGGACTGTGGGTGGAAACCGGAGCACCCGGAGGAAACCCACGCAGACACGGGGAGAATGTGCAAACTCCACACAGTCAGTCGGCTGAGGCGGGAATTGAACCCAGGTCTCAGGCGCTGTGAGGCAGCAGTGCTAACCACTGTGCCGCCGTGCCGCCCATAAGAGGGAATCTAATTGAAATGAAACGAGTCCTTAAGGGGCTCGGCGGGGTGCATGCTGGGAAAATGTAGCGCCCTCTGTTGGTGTGTCTAGAACACATACCGAACAAGAGGCAGATCTGAGCTGGGGGAAATAACTGCACTGAGGGATCATGAGACCAATTTCTCCATCCCAGAACTCTGGGTATGCTCAGTTGAACACATTCAAGAAAAGAGTCAATAGATTTTGGAACATTCAAGGAATTAATGGAAAGTTCAGGGAAGATGGAGTTTGCGGTGGAAGGTCAGCCATGATTTTGTTGTGAGGGGAGAACGGGCTCAATAGAGCTCCCATTGATCATGTGCCTATTTGTGGGTGCCACTTATTTGCTTTGTTGGAATTATAATTTTAACATCGAGGAAGTTTTGTTTGGTGAGCCAAGCAAGGTGAGGAAGGGTAAAGCGATAAGATCTGGAATTTTCTGAATGAAGAGGCTCTGGGAAAGAATACAAACTGGGCTTGCCATGACCATGTCAGATTCGGGGAGCACAAACCCACAGACAAAAGCAAAATTGGGAAACACAGACTGAAAAAAATCTCACAACAGCAAAATAGGAACTTATGGGGATTGGAGGCGTGGAACTGAGTCCCAGTTGCCAAATCGTTCTATCTGGCCGTTTTAATTTTCCTTTAAAAAAACATGATAGCATTTCTCTGTTGGCTAAATAACCTTCAAAATAAAGGGATTGGGGAGGAGCAGTAGCAGGGACACGTTGTCTAGGTAATGCAGCTTTGGTGCTATGGTAACAATTGCTCACTTTGCAAAGCCATCGGCAGAATATTCCACAGTGTGATGCAGACCGTGAGGGGAGGTGGTGGTGGGGAGGGGTGGGGAGGGGTCATTGGGGACCGTTGTAGTGGGGGTGAGGGGGAGCAGGTGATTGTAGGTGTGAAATTGAATGTTCCTGGTCAGTGTCTGGTACAGAGGAAATCAGCTAAATAGTCGCTAAATAATTAGATTAGATTAGATTACTTACAGTATGGAAACAGGCCCTTCAGCCCAACAAGTCCACACCGACCCGCCTGAGCGCAACCCACCCATTCCCCGACATTTACCCACCTACCTAACACTACGGGCAATTTGGCATGGCCAATTCATCAGACCTGCACATCTTTGGACTGTGGGAGGAAACCGGAGCACCCGGAGGAAACCCACACAGACACAAGGAGAATGTGCAAACTCCACACAGACAGTTGCCTGAGTCGGGAATTGAACCCGGGTCTCTGGTGCTGTGAGGCAGCAGTGCTAACCACTGTGCCACCGTGCCGCCCCAAATGGGGCATCAAAATAGGGAAACACAACACAGGTTAACTTCTTATTCATTCATGGACTAGGACAGCATTTATTGCCCATCCCTAATTACCCAGACGGCTGTTAAGAGTCAACCACATTGCTGTGCGTCTGGAGTCTCATGTAGGCCAGACTAGGTAAGGATGGCAGTTTCCATCCGTAAAGGACATTAGTGAACCAGATGGGCTTTTCCCCAAAGATTGACAATGAATTCACAGTCGTCATTAGATTCATATTTCCAGATATTTGTTGAATTCAAATTCCACCATCTGCCATGAGAGAATTCGAACTCAGGTGCTCAGGATATTATTTGGGTCTCTGGATTAACAGTTTCCTGAAGAAGGGCCTGTGCCCGAAATGTCGAATCTCCTGTTCCCTGGATGCTGCCTAACCTGCTGTGCTGTTCCAGCAATAAAGTTTCAACTTTGATCTCCAGCATCTGCAGACCTCACTTTCTCCTCTCTGGATTAACAGCCCAGTGATAATACCACGAGGTCATCATCTCCCCAAAACATCGTTTCCAAAAAAGAACCCACATGTGGAGTTTTCCCAGTGATTAAAGTGAAGATCTTTAGATACTGGAGATCAGGCTTGGAATGGAACAATTGTATAGCTCAGTGTGCTTTTCTGATAACTGCGGGATTGAAATAAATTCTCCATGGCAACAAAGAATATGGGAACCAGTTGGAACAGGAGTTAAGCCTAGAAGATGCTGTGTCAAATCTTGATAAGAGATTTGAACCATAAGGCTTAGGAGCAGACGTAAGGCCATTCAGCCTATTTAGCCGACTCTGCTTTTCAACGAGATCATGGCTCGTTCTGATAATCCTCAACCCGCTTTCCTGCTTTTTTCCCCCTTACTGATTAAAAATGTGATTATCTCACAAGCTTTTAGTCTGCAAGGAAGAATGAAAGGATTGCATTTATTTAGAGTCATAGAGACGTACAGCATGGAAACAGACCCTTCGGTCCAACCCGTCCATGCCGACCAGATATCCCAACCCAATCTAGTCCCACCTGCCAGCACCCGGCCCATATCCCTCCAAACCCTTCCTATTCGAGCAGAAGATTTGAATGGAGCTGTTTTTGTAGGGTGTGTTCAGGAAGGTTTCCTAACTCAGTATGTTGACAGGCCGACGAGGGGAGAGGCCATTCTAGACTTGGTGCTCGGCAATGAGCCGGGGCAGGTATCAGATCTTGTGGTGGGAGAGCATTTTGGTGATAGTGATCACAACTGCCTCACATTCTACATAGCTATGGAGAAGGAGAGGATTTGGCAAAATGGGAGGATATTTAATGGGGATGAGGAAACTATGATGCGATTAGACATGAATTAGGAAGCATGGATTGGGAGCAATTGTTCCATGGTAAAGGCACTATAGACATGTGGAGACTGTTTAAGGAACAGTTGTTGCAAGTGATGAATAAATATGTCCCTCTGAGACAGGTAAGAAGGGGTAAGATAAAGGAATCTTGGATGACGAGAGCGGTGGAGCTTCTCGTCAAAAGGAAGAAGGTAGTTTACATAAGGTGGAGGAAGCTAGGGTCAAGCTCAGCTCTACAGGATTACGGGCAGGCGAGGAAGGAGCTCAAAAATGGTCTGAGGAGAGCCAGGTGGGGCACGAGAAAGGTTTGGCAAAATGGATTAGGGAGAACACAAAGGCATTTTACACTTATGTGAGGAATAAGAGAATGGTCAAAGAAAGAGTAGGCCCGATCAGGGATAGCGTAGGGAATTTGTGTGTGGAGTCTGAGGAAGTAGGGGAAGCCCTAAATGAGTTTTTTGCTTCTGTCTTTACGAAAGAAATTAACTTTGTAGTGAATGAAACCTTTGAAGAGCAGGTGTGCATGCTGAAATGGATAGAGATAGAGGAAGCTGATGTGCTGAAAATTTTGTCAAACATTAAGATTGACAAGTTGCCAGGCCCAGACCAGATTTGTCCTCGGCTGCTTTGGGAAACGAGAAATGCAATTGCTTCGCCACTTGCGAAGATCTTTGCATCCTCGCTCTCCACTGGAGTCCTACCTGAGGACTGGAGAGAGGCAAATGTAATTCCTCTCTTCGAGAGAGGAAATAGGGAAATTCCCGGCAATTACAGACCAGTCAGTCTCACGTCTGTCGTCTGCAAGGTGTTAGAAATGATTCTGAGGGATAGGATTTATGACCATCTGGAAGACCATGGCTTGATTAAATGCAGTCAACAAGGCTTTGTGAGGGGCAGGTCATGCCTCACAAACCTTATCGAGTTCTTTGAGGATGTGACTAGAAAAGTTGATGAGGGTCGAGCTGTGGATGTAGTGTATGTGGACTTCAGCAAGGCATTTGATAAGGTTCCCCATGGTAGGCTCATTCAGAAGGTCAGGAGGAATGGGATTCAGGGGAACATAGCTGTCTGGATACAGAATTGGCTGGCCAACAGAAGACAGCGAGTGGTAGTAGAAGGAAAATATTCTGCCTGGAAGTCTGTGGTGAGTGGTGTTCCACAGGGCTCTGTCCTTGGGCCTCTACTGTTTGTAATTTTTATTAATGACTTGGATGAGGGGATTGAAGGATGTGTCAGCAAGTTTGCAGACGATACAAAGGTTGGAGGTGTCGTTGAAAGTATAGAGGGCTGTTGTAGGCTGCAGCGGGACATTGACAGGATGCAGAGATGGGCTGAGAGGTGGCAGATGGAGTTCAACCTGGATAAATGGAAGGTGATGCATCTTGGAAGGTCGAATTTGAAAGCTGAGTACAGGATTAAGGATAGGATTCTTGGCAGTGTGGAGGAACAGAGGGATCTTGGTGTGCAGGTACATAGATCCCTTAAAATGGCCACCCAAGTGGACAGGGTTGTTAAGAAAGCATATGGTGTTTTGACTTTCATTAACAGGGGGATTGAGTTTAAGAGTCGTGAGATCTTGTTGCAGCTCTCTAAAACTTTGGTTAGACCGCACTTGGAATACTGCGTCCAGTTCTGGTCGCCCTATTATAGGAAAGATGTGGATGCTTTGGACAGGATTCAGAGGAGGTTTACCAGGATGCTGCCTGGACTGGAGGGCTTATCTTATGAAGAGAGGTTGACTGAGCTCGGACTTTTTTCATTGGAGAAAAGGAGGAGGAGAGGGACCTAATTGAGGAATACAGATAATGAAAGGCATAGATAGAGTCGATAGCCAGAGACTATTTCCCAGGGCAGAAATGGCTAACACGAGGGGTCATAGTTTTAAGCTGGTTGGAGGAAAGTATAGAGGGGATGTCAGAGGCGGGTTCTTTACACAGAGAGTTGTGAGAGCATGGAATGCGTTGCCAGCAGCAGTTGTGGAAGCAAGGTCACTGGGGACATTTAAGAGACTGCTGGACATGCATATGGTCACAAAACTTTGAGGGTGCATACATGAGGATCAGTGGTCAGCACAACATCGTGGGCTGAAGGGCCTGTTCTGTGCTGTACTGTTCTATGTTCTATGTTCTAGGTTCTATTCATGTGCCCATACAAATGCCTTTTAAATGTTGCAATTGTACCAGACTCCACCACTTCCTCTGGCAGTTCACTCCATACACGCACATCTGCATGAAAAAGTTGCCTCTTAGGTCTCTTTTATATCTCACCCTAAACCGATGCCCTCTAGTTCTGGACTCCCCCACCCAGGGAAAAGACTTTGTCTATTTATCCTATCCATGCCCCTCACGATTTTATAAACCTCTATAAGGTTGGTGTGGCTCTGGGCATCTCACCCATTCTCTCCTGACACTCCCATCCCTGCTGATGCTCAGTGGCACCACCTACAGGCTGGAGGAGCTCCTACTCCAGCTCAAACATTGTGTGGTGGGAAACCATCCAGCACTGGTCACTCGCCTTGTGATAAGGAACAGGAAAAGACCCCTCATCCATCCCCTCAAGGCTTGCTCTGCCATTCAATAAAGTCATGACTGACCTATGATCTAACTATGCCCACAACCCTTCTTACCTTTGGTTTGTAAAGTGTCTATCAATCAGTCAAAAACGAACACTTTGAAAACAATTGCTGTTTGTGGAAGAGGATTCCAACTTTCTTCTTGTGTGTAGTATTGATTTGGAATGTCACTCCTATATTTATCAGCTTGCATTTTGAAATTGTTTTTTCCAGTCCACAATGGGCTTTTTCCCCTCCACTGATCACTCCAACTATGTTGAAAGCGTCGATCAAGCTTTAAATTCTCAGGAATACAGTCATCATTTGCCTAATCTCTCTTTTGTCAATCAATGTGTGGAATCTAAGTAGTGTTTTGGCAAGCCATCTCTGCTGTAGTGCCCCTGAATGTTCCCACATGGGCAACACAGCTAGAGTGTCAATCGTGAGTGTTAACTTGGTTGGGGGGTTGGTAGGATTTGTACCTATGAGCATTAGTCTCAGAGGTGAGAGTATTACCCACTGAGCCAAAACTAACACGTATATGTAATGACCTCCCAGTGACAGAATTATAGTAACACAGAGAAGTTAAACCTCCCCCTCTCCACCACCTCCCTGTATCCACCATGTTACAGTGATCAAGCCATTTACTGGGTGCTTGTGAATTATGGTAGATTGGATTCTTGGAATGATCTAGAACATTTAAGTTCTGCTTTTATTGGCCATTTAGGGAGGTTTGAACTGCGCCTGCAATGAGGCATGCTTTCTCGTTTATTTTTAAGTAAACTTTCTCCACAAAGAAAATTTATAGCTGCACACACAGTGATGCCAACAAGAGGAAGCTGTATTTATGTAGCGCCATTAACATCGTCATATGTCCCAAGGCTTTTCCTCGGGATGTTAGCAGAAAAAAAACCTTGACTCCGAACTACGGGAGGAGATATGAAGACCGGTGAGAGGTAGATTGGAAGGAGAACAGAGAGAGATGCAAAAGGCTGCAGAGATTTCGAGAGGGCATGCCAGAGACTAGGGCCTCGGCAGATGTAGGCAAGAATTGGGCAAAGAAAATCAGTAGTGTGCGAGGGATCAGAATTGGATGAGGGTTGAGATTATCGAATCATACAGGATAGAAGACACCATTTGACCCATCAAGTCTGTCCTATCAAAGTAGACTACTACCTACATCTGTCGCACTTGGCTCATGGCCTTGAATGTTATGATGTTTAAGAGCTCACCTTGGAGGTTAATGCAACTAGAGAAAGGAGCAAGGTACAGGGAGGATGAGGCAACCATGGCTGGCTGGGGAAGTCAGGGGTAGCATAAATGTAAAAGAGTAAGCATGTAATGTGGCCAAGGGCAGTGGAAAACCAGAGGATTGGGAAGCTTACAAACACCAACAGTGGGCAACAAACGAAGAAATAAGGAGGGAGAAGATTAAATATGAAGGTAAGCTAGCCAGTAATATAAAGGCAGACTGTAAGAGTTTCTTGAGATAAATAAAGAGCAAAAGAGAGGCAAGTGTGGACATTGGGCGCCTGGAAAATGAAGCTGGAGAGGTAGTAGTGGGGAACAAGGAAATGGCTGAGAAACTGAATAATTACTTTGTGTCAGTCTTCATGGTGGAAGACACCAGTAATATCCCAAAAATTCAAGAGTTACAGGGGCCAGAGCTGAGTGTGGTGGCCATCTTCAAGAAGAAGGTGCTAGAAAAACTGAATGGTGGATAAATCACCTGGACCAGATGGACTACACCCCAAAGTTCTAAGGGAGATAACTGAAGAGACAGAGGCGGTGTAAGTGGTGATCTCTCAGGAATCGCTAGAATCAGGGAAGGTCCCACAGGACTGGAAAATCGCTAACATGATACCCCTGTTTAAAAAGGGAGTAAGGCAAAGGATGGAAAATTATAGACCGATTAGCTTAACCTCGGTCATGGGTATGATCCTGGAATCTATTGTGAAGGATGAGATTTCTGAATACTTGGAAATGTACGGTAAAATAGGGCAAAGTGAGCATGGTTTAATCAAGGGGAGGCCATGCCTGATAAATCTGCTAGAACTCTTTGAGGAAGTAATGAGCAGGTTTGACCAAGCAGAGCCAATGGATGTTAACTATCTGGACTTCAAGAAGGCCTTTGACAGACAGGAGGCTACTGAGTAAGATGAGGGTCTATGGTGTCAGAGGCAAGGTGCTAGCATGGATAGAAGCTTGGCAGTCTGGCTGAAAGCAGAGAGTGGGGATAAAAGAGTCCTTCTCAGGATGGCAGCTGGTGACAAGTGGTGTTCCGCAAGATTCGGTGTTGGGACCACAACTTTTCACTTCATACATTAATGATCTCGATGAAGGAACTGAGGGCATTCTGGCTAAGCTTGCAGATGATACAAAGGTATGGTAGAGGGACAGGTAACACTGAGGAAGCGGGGAGGCTGCAGAAGGATTTGGACATACAGTATTTTCTGCCATAGAAAATCCCAGTTGGCCTACTTATTCAAAGACCGCAATTTCTCCTCCCACATGCCTCATCATTTCCCCAGCCCCCACATTATCCCAGTCCCAAGCCTCCAACTCAGCACTGCCCTCTTGACCTGTCCACCACCTTTCCCATCTATCCGCTCCACCCTCCTCTCTGACCTATCACTTTCACCCCCCACCTTCATCTACCTATCGCATTTTCAGCTTCCTTCCCCCCATCCACACCCCCCTCTCATTTATCCCTCAGCACCCTTGGCCCACAAGCCTAATTCCTGATGAAGGGCTTTTGCCCGAAACATTGACTCTCCTGCTCCTTGGATGCTGCCTGACCGGCTGTGCTTTTCCAGCACCACACTTTCGACTCTGATCTCCAGAATTTGTAGTCCTCACTTTCTCCTTTGTAATACACTCTCTGTCAATATACTTCAGTATATATTCACTTGGATGTTGGCTAGTTCAGTTGGCTAGATGCCTGATTTGCAATACAGAGGGACACCAACAGCATGGGTTCAATTCCTGCACTGATTGAGGTTGCTGTGATAGTCTTTCCTTCTCAAACTCTCCCCTTGTGTGAGGCATGGTGACCCTCAGGTTAAACCACCGCCAGTTGTCTCTGTCTGATGACAGAGCAGCCTTATGGTCTGGTAAGACTGTGGCAACTTTATATATACCCCCTCTATCATCTTACATTCTTGTCTCCTCCACTATTTACAGCCGGTCAAATAGAAACGACCTTGGATAGTTCTGCCCTCTGCTTTCTCCCATTATTCTCAATCTATGGTAGTGTATTCAATCCAAGTCCATGAAACTAACTCTCTGCAATTGCTTATTGTGGAGCACCTTATTAAATGCTTTTTGAAAATCCAAAGATACCACATCCACCGGTCCTCCCTGATCTATCTTGCTAGTTATCCAGACAGCCCCAATCCTGAACGAACTTGTCAAAGGTAGTTTCCCCTTCATGAATTTCAGTTCACTCTGTCCTATTATATTTTAATTTTCCAAGTGCCTTTTATCCATGTTCCCAGTGGTAGGTGTAACATCTTGTCTCTTACTGATTGCCATGAGTTCCCTGTTTTGCTGTCTTCCTCCTTTAACAGGGTTAAATTTGTGATCTGGACCTATCACAGGGATTATTCTAGATTCTAAGACGTGCTGGAAGATCAAAACTAACTCATCCACTACCTTTGAAGACCATGTCATAAGGGTGCAGGCTGTTAGGTTAAAGGGATAGAGCAGTTTTTAATGCCATTAATTTCTCCAGTCCTGCTCCTTAATTTGCTGAAACAACAGAGACATTTCATTCTACACTCATTAGGACAGACACAAGAATTCCAAATTTCAAATTATTTATCCAGCATGAGAACAAAGTGCTGCTTGTTTGGCAAGTTAATTCTGATTGGCTGCAGTGAGCTGAGAATTATATTTAAAACTAGTTTAAGATGATTGCTGTGTGGTGCACTTACTAATACTTTTGTGAATAAGTAAAGTCACCATTGTCTGCTCTCTCATTAGTGAGAACTGTATGTATTCCTAGACAGCAACCTTCCCTCGATAGTTAAAAGGAAAATATCCAGCCATTGCATCATTTTTGAATGAAACAAAATTGTGGGGGAAGATCGTTTCCCTGTGTATTCTCCACTGCAACACCTTGATAAATTAGAGTCAACTCTTCTTTCATCCAATTTCTTGGCCATCTTTCACAGATTTGAAGCTTTCCTTTTCTTGTGTTTTCAGCAGATTTATAAGTCTCCACCTTTAATCTGGTACTGTCTTAAATACTTTTGATTTGATTTACTGTTGTCATGTGTACCTAAGTACAGTGAGAAATTTTGTTTTGCAAGCAGTAAAGGGAGATCATAGCATACAAGGAGATTCAGATCATAAAGTATTTAGACAGAGCGAGACACACAAGGTTATGGCTACACAGGCGGTGTACAAAGCAAGGTCAACATTAGATTTGAAATTTGAGAGGTCCATTCAGAAGTCTAATAACAGCGGGGAAGAAGCTGTTCTTGAGCCTGTTAGTACATGTGTTTAAGCTTTTGTATCTTCTGCCTGATGGAAGAGGTTGGAAGAGATTCTAACGGGGTTGGGAAGGGACTTTGATGATGTTGACTGCCTTTCCAAGGCAGTGGGAAGTGTAGATGGAGCCAGTGGATGGAAAGTCGGCTTGTGTGATGATCTGGGCTGTGTTCACAACACTCTGCAGTTTCGTACTGTCCCAAACAGAGCAGTTGCTGTTGTTAAACACAGTGAACTACTCTTTCCATTTGGTTTTGATTTCTGAAGGAGTTTATATTTGTTGTGAATTATGAATTGATTACTTAAATATTTACCATATTTAAATATCAGCATATACTTTAATCCAGTTTCTCAGTTTTCCTTCATCCACTAATTCCTCATAAATACATGGTTTGGTTTGTTCCTGGTTTCACACTGAACTAAAAAAAAACTCTCAATCTCAAATATAAAATTCCATTATGTTATGATCACTCTTCCCCAGAGACTCCTTAACTTCAAGGTTAGTAATTAACTAGTTTTGTTGCATAATTTCAAATCTAAAATAGTGTGTTCACTCATTTGTTCCTTGACATATTGACATAGAAAATTAACTTGAATGCATTCCATTAGTAAAAAGGTTAAATTAAAATTTAATTAAAGCAGAATGGGAATGGATGAAGGAGCAGAACTGAAGCCAATTTCACCAAATGCAGAGCAGACAAATAGGCCTTTTTGGGCCCATCTAGTTACCGTCAGTATTCACGATCTTCCTCCCATCCTTCTTGCCAGAACCCAATGGCAAATACTTCCATTAGTTCTCCCTCATGCATTTATCTCGCATTCCCTGTTCCATTTCCTTCAGCCCTTCCTTGTAGTTATCAGTTCCACGTTTCCATTGCTCTGGGTCAGGGTTGAAAAGCTGCATTTTCCAAGTCATTGCTACATAGTAATAACCTCACACGCTGCCTGTGCATGGCTGAAAATTGGAGGAAAGGAACATCTCTCTGGTCCCTCTTTCTCGCACAACTCAGGCATATTTATGTTTCATGTAGAATGTAGAACGTAGAACAATGCAGCGCAGAACAGTTGCGTCGACCTGTAAACTAATCTAAGCCCATCCTCCTACATTATCCCATCATCATCCATATGCTTATCCAAGGACAGTTTAAATGCCCTTAATGTGGCTGAGCTAACTACCTTGGCAGGCAGGGCATTCCATGCCCTTACCACTTTGAGTAAAGAACCTGCCTCTGACACCTGTCTTAAATCTATCACCTTTCAATTTGCAGCTATGCTCCCTCGTACAAGCCAACGTCCCCATCCTAGATGAGCAAAAGATATTCAAGTTACCACCATAGCCACCTTCAAAGCAATTGGCCTTACTTTAGAATTCAACCAGACAGTTTCAGTTTTAACATCCGTGAATGTTAAAGATAAGCATTTTTGATTTGCCAGATCTAACATTTACACTCTGGACGTTTTGCCTCTTACGACCTCAGGACATCTCAATCTGCTTCCTCGCTGGTGGAAGCATCATTTGACTCTTAATGCCACAGTCAACACTGTTCCAATGGTGACACAATCTTTTTTAAGTCTTGACGGATGAATATTGGCTAGGACACCAGGGATACCTTCGCTGCTGTCAGGCAAATAGTGCCGAGGGATCTTTGAACGTGCAGGTGGGACCTGGTTTCTGCACTTTGGCTGAGAAATGAAACCATTGACAGTGCAGCAATCCCTCAATACTGCACTGGGAGTGTGAGTTGTGCCCTGGGATGGGACTGTGCGCCCATGGATCCATGATTGAGAGAGCTGACAATGGAAGTGTAATTCCATTGAAGGCCAACAAATACAGCGTGGAAACAGGCTCTTCGGCCCAACCAGTCCACACCAGCCCTCCGAAGAGTAACCCACCTAGACCCATTTCCCTCTGACTAATGCACCTTACACTATGGGTAATTTAGCATGGCCAATTCACCTGACCTGCACATCTTTGGATTGTGGGAGGAAACCGGAGCACCCGGACGAAACCCACACAGACACGGGGAGAATGTGTAAACTCCACACAGACAGTCGCCCGAGGCTGGAATTGAACCTGGGACCCTGGTGCTGTGAGGCAGCAGTGCTAACCACTGAGCCACCGTGCCGCCCTGATTGATGTTGTGGATGCAGCCCTCATTGATGTTGTGGGTGCAGTTCCCCAGAGAACAGGAACTATGGCTTGTCCCCGGGCTTTTTCAGCCCCTATCATTCTACGTATCGATTAATTAGAATTACACCAGCAAAACATTTGAGCCAGCTCTGCCATTCAATAGGATCATGGCTGATCCTTTTGTGGCCTCAGCTCCACTTACCTCCCCCGCTCACTGTATCCCTTAATTTCTTTAGTGTTCAAAAATCTCTCTTTGCCTTAAAAACATTCAACGAGGCAGCCCCAACTGCTTCACTGGGCAGAGAATGCGACAGATTCACAACCCTTTGGGTGAAGAAGTTCTTCCTCAGTTCAGTTGGAAATCTGCTCCCCCTTAGTTCGAGGCTGTGCCCCCTTGCGGTAGTCATCCGCCAGTGGGAACAACCTCCCAGCTTCTGTCTTATCTATTCCCTTCATAATTTCATATGTTTCTATCAGACCCCCCCACCCCCATTCTTCCAAATTCCAATGAGTATAGTCCCAATCTACTCAGTCTCTCTTCATAAGGTGACCCTCACAACCTCAGAATCAGTCCTTCGCCTGCATGACTTTTGATTTTCACCAACAACAGTCCGAAACTACATAGAGTCAGTGAGATAGTAAAACGTCCCAAGCTGCTTCGCAGGAGCACATGAGGGAGATAGATTCTTGGGTGATCAGGGGTTATGGGGAAAGGTCAGGAAAGTGAATGTGAAAATGTTGGATCGGCCATGATGCTATTGAATCATGGGTGGAGCAGTCTTGAAGGGCTGAATGGCCTACTGCTGTTCCTTTTTCCCCATGGCCTTATCAAGCAAAATTCAACACTTAAGGACAAATGTGGACAAAAGCTAAGCCAAAGAGGTCGACTCTAATGAGCGGCAGAAAGTAAGGTGCAGGACATGGAGAGACAGACAGATCTAGGGAGGGTTGAAGACAGAACTGAAGACCCATGCATTGTTCCATTCTACTTGTTTGATGCAAATGTACAAATCATACAGAAGGATTGGCAAAATAATCATCTGTGCCATTTATTTATTAGACAATTAAACTGGGAGACTATATCTGACCTTGATCATAGCTTGCAGGCTGACTAAAAGTCATGGGACTATTACATCATATCCTGCATCATTGTGAGCGATGATTGACATTCTGTGAAAGACGCATACACATCAAATCACAACAGCCTCCACTGCCAGTGACAGACCGATTAAAATTAGAGCTGGCGAGAAGCTAAAAGTGGAAGGAGGTAGATATCATGAAGAGTTGTGGGGCAGGAGGATGCTATACAGATTCAGGAGGGGGTGAGGCTGGGCATTTTAAAATCAAAGCATTACTGGTTCAGGGTGCAGGAGGTGTTTGTGAGGTGACGGGCCTAGCAGAAATTGGTGCAAAATGATTTACAGGCAGCAGAGGTTTGAATGAATTCGTGTTAATGGACAAATTGAGAAACTTCTCTGGATTTCACCATCTATAGAGGCAGCCAACACATGCACAAGTTGTAGATAATTACTGAAACATCCAGGTGTCTGGGGGTTGGAGGAGATAAAGAGAATTAGTTTTTACAAAGTGAGATGTTACGCTGTGTCCCACCCCTCCATGTCTTTGTGTCAAGGGATCACAACAGTTATATAAAAGCAAATTGAACTGCCTGAGTGATGGCAACATTCTGCATCCTCCGTAGTGCCTACCCTGACTGAGGGAGTCCAACTGAATGCATTGCCTGAGAAGATGGTGGTGGAATATTCAATAGTAACATTCAACAGGGAATTGGAAAGCATGCGGGGTTGTGGAAGAGAATAAGATGGTGTCGTGCAAAACACAGCTCTTCTGAAGAGCAGGAATTGGCATTATGGATATGGTGGCTGTGTTTTGAGCTTAATTAATCTGTGGCTCTTTGTCCTGCTGGTGGACAGAGTGACATTGTGGCTGGGCTTATAATTCAGATGGCCCAGAGTATTGTCCTGGGAGCATGGGTTCAAATCTCATCGTGGTGGCTTGTGGGATTAATAAATGGGGGAGAGGGGGGATGTTAGTCTCAATAATGGTGAGTGTGCAGCTAACAACCCCCAAGTTTACTCCAGTCCTTTCAGGAAGGAAATCTGCCATCTATCGCCTAGTCTGGCCTACATGTGACTCCAGACCCACAGCAATGTGGTTGACTCTCAACTGCTCTCTGAGAAGGCTTGAACAAGTCACTCAGTTCAAGAGAGCAATTAGGGATGGGAATCAAATGCTGGTCTTCCTGGTGCCACCCCCATCCTTTGAAAAAATAATTAAAAACTCAAACCGGGGTCAAAGTGTTTGACTCTTTGCTAATTAATCCCCTAATAAAGTCTCTTGACTGTTGGTATTTGTCAAACATTTTCCTTCAGGACCAAAGCACAGCCATCACTTTTTTTTTAACCACATCCGGTGGTCCCTCTGCCACATTTTCCTGACTCAAGCGAGATTGGCGCCTGACCATCTGGGAATTAGGAATGAAAGGCCACGTCCCACAAGGGGAGTTGATGGCCTAGTGGTAATACCACTGCTCTGTTAATCCAGAGACGCAGGGAATGTTCTGGGGAGCAAGATTTGAATTCCCCACCATAGCAGCTGGTGGAATTTAACTTTAATAAAAAAAATCTGAGATTAAGGGTCTAATGATAACCATGAATCCATTGTTGATTGTTGGAAAGACCCACCTGCTTCACTAATGTCGTTTAGGGAAGGAAACTGCCAGCCTTACCTGGTCTGGCCTCCATGTGACTCCAGACCCACATGTGGATGACTCTTAACTGCCCTCTGGGCAACTAAGGATGGGTAATAAATACTGGCCGACTCAGTGACACCCTCATCTCCTGAATGAATTAGAAAAACCTTCTGTGTCAAGGGATTACAACAGTTATATCAAAGCTAATTAAGCTGCCTGAGCGATGGTGACATTCTGCATTCTCTTTAGCACCTGTGCTAAATGGAAGAATCCAACAGAAAATCGGTCTTTATTGGAATGTGGCAAAACCCAGAATTGGGGCGGTAACAGCAAACACTGAATCAAAACAACGATCAGGGTACAGCTGTCCCACACAGGTTCCTGGTGCTAACATAATCCTCTGAGGGAAAGTTTGGGGCAAAAGGTAGTGAAACACAAAAACCAATCAATATTGAAAATGGGTTTGATGGTAGCATAGCCGCAATGTTCCTGGCACAGGAAGGCAGAGGTCCTAGGTAGCTGCTTTCAGGATCTGGTTTCAAATCCCACTATTCCGATGGAATTTAATTTCAGTCGATGAACCTGGAAACATAAAAGTAATTGTGTCAATGAAGCTGCTATTGCTTTTCTTCTGCAGAGAGTCATCTGCATCAGCCATATGGCCCTTGAAGGAAAGGACCTGAGAGAAGCTAGGATCAGGTGTAGGCCATTCAGCCCTTTGAGCCTTCTCTGCTGTTCAACATGATCGTGGCGGATTGTCTGTTTCAATGCCATACTCTGCTTTCTTTCCATACACTTTAATGCCTTTAATATCAGAAATGTTATCAAACTCTTTCTTGAATATACTCAGTGACCCAGCCTCAATAGCCTTCCATAGTAAGGAATTCCACAAGTTGACCAACCTCTGATTAAAGAAATCTTTCCTCACCTCAGTCTTAAATGTTCCAGCCCATATCCTGAGATGGCGTCCCCTAATTCTAGGCTCCTCCAATCAGGAGAAGCATCCTCCCTGCATTTAGTCTGTCTAGCCCTGTTAGAATTTAATACATTTCAATCAGATATCCTCTTCATTCTTCTAAACTGTAGTGAATGCAGGCCTTATTGAACCAATCTCTCCAAATACACCATCCCTGGTAACTACCCAGTGAATCTAGCAGTCTCTATCTGGCAACTATATTGTTTCTTAGACAGGGAGACCTAAACTGCACTCATTACTCTGGGTGTGATCTCACCAAGGCCCTGTACAAATGCAACAAATCATCCCCACAGTGTGGAAACAGACCCTTCAGCCCAACAAATCCACACTGACCCTCCAAAGAGTATCCCACCCCAGCCCATTCCCCATTGGTCTGCATTTACCCCTGACTAACACACCCAACCTACACATCCCTGAACACTATGGGCAATTTAGTATGGCCAATTCACCCTAACCTACACATCTTTGGACTGTGGGAGGAAACTGGAGCAAACCCGGGGAGAATATGCAAACTCCACACAGACAGTCACCCGAGGATGGAATCGAACCTGGGACCCTGGCGCTGTAAGACAGCAGTGCTAGCCACTGAGCTACTGTGCTGCCCTACTTCTGACTCAAATCCTCTTGCAATGGTGGTCAGCTTTTTGCCTTTGATCTAACCCAATTCGTAAAGTTCGATCACATGGGATTCAGGAAGCGCTTGCTAATTGGATACAAAATTGGTTTAACAGTGGAAGACAGAGAGTGGTCATGGAGTGTTGTTTTTCCAGACTGGAGGCCTGCTACCAGCGGTGTTCCACAGGGATCGATGTTAGGTCCACTTTTGTTTGTCATTTATATAAATGATTTAGATGAGAATATAGAAGGTTTGCTAATGACACCAAAATAGTGGACAGTGAAGAAGGTTATGTAAGATTACAAAAAGATCTTGATCATTTCGGCCAATGGGCTGAGGAGTGGCAGATGGGGTTTAATGTGGATAAATGGGAGGTTTTGCGTTTTGGGAAAACAAAGAAGGCAGAACGTATAAAATCAAAAATAGGGCCTTGGGTAGTATTGTAAAACAGAGAGTGGAGGGATTCAGCTACATAATTCTTTGAAGTTTGCATCTCATGAGGATAAGGTGGTTAAGGAGGCATTTGGCACGTTTGTCTTCATTGCTCAGACTTTGGAGTGTAGCAGTTGGAACGTTATGTTGAGGTTATTACAGGACATTAGTGAGGCCATTTGTGTGTGGAATGAACTTCCAGAGGAAGTGGTGGATGCGGATACAGTTATGAAGTTTAAAAGACATTTCGATAAGTGCATGAATAAGAAATGTTTCGGAGGGATATGGGCCAAGAGCAGGCAGGTGGGACTAGTTTAGTCTGGGATTATGGTCGGCGTGGACAGATTGGACTGGAGGGACTGTTTCTGTGCTCTATGACGCTGTGATTGGCTGACAGTAATCTGGGTGACTCTGAGCTACAACGCAAGGGATGAGTAACCACTGTTGGATTTCCCAGTGAAACAATAAAGATTATTAAAAGCCTCCAAAATATTCATTCCATCTCATACCTTCAATATTTAGGTAACATTTCAGCTCATGTTGTAGCAACAATGAAATGATTGTATCTTGCAGAGTATTTGATCATTTCCCACCCATATTTATCTCTTTAGTCAGAACCTGAGATAATTCAGGTCCTCTTCAAGGGAGAATTCATTTCATCTCTCAACTGTTCTTTCTCAGTCGACTGATGTAAATTACAATTTCAAAAGGGCAAGATGAAGAAAGCAAAATCCAGAATGCGATTATTTAAAATCATGTCATTAAGTCAACAAATGCCCCCGATCAGCCGTGAGGGGTATCCTTTGTTGCAAATGCTCTGAGAAATGGACAGTTTCTAATTTTGACAGTTTCTAATTTTAATGAAGCAGCTCGATATTAAATTGGACTCTGTCTTGCATTGCAGAGTGCAGCACAGAAGGTCATTCGGCCCCTCTGCCTACAGCGTGCCTATATTTTTAATTAAGTGCTGGGAACCGTGTGTCACCCATAACTGCACTTGAACTAAATAGCTTTCTCAGCCAATGTTATGGGAAAGTACACAATTAATGGCAGGATCCTGAACAATATTGCTGCACAGAGGGGATCCTGGGGTCCTAGCCTAAAGCTCCCTGAAGGTGGCCACACAAGTAGAGAGGTTGGTAAAGACGGTGTATGGCATGCTTGCCTTTATCGGTCGGGGAATTGAGTACAAAAGTCAGGATGTCATTTTGAAGCTTAACGCCATGTTACAGGCAGGATGTGGAGGCTTGGGAGAGGGTGCAGAAAAGGTTTACCAGGATGCTGCCTGGATTAGAGGGTATGAGCTATAGGGAGAGGCTAGAAAAACTCAAGTTGTTTTCTCTGAAGCGGTGGAGGCTGAGGCGAAACTTGATAGAAGTCTATAAAATTATGAGATGCGTAGACAGGGTTGATGGTCAGTATCTTTTTCCCAGAATTGAATTGTCTAAAACTAGGGGGCATGCATTTAAGGTGAGAAGGGGAATGTTCAAAGGAGATGTGAGGGGCAAGCTTTTACACAGAGAGTGGTAGGAGTGTGGAACCACTGCCAGGGGTGGCAATGGAGGCAAATATGATTGGGGCAATTAAGGGGCTTTCAGATAAGGACATGGATATGCCAGTGATGGAAGGATATGGACCAAGGCAGCCAGGAGGGATTAGTTTAACTTGGAGTTATGTTTGGCGCAATATCGTGGGCTGAATGGCCTGTTCCTGTGCTGTACTGTTCTGTGTTCTATGTTCTAGTTCAGAGGGCCATTAAGGGTCAAGTTGCAGAGGTCTGGAGTCACTTGTAGGCCAGATGGGGTCAGGATGGCAGATTTACATCCCCCAGAGGGCACCAATTGACCTGACGGGCCACATTTATTTACAAACTATATTAACGACTCGAAAGGAGAAAGTGAGTGTACTGCAGCAACGTTTGCAGGTGATACAAAAATAGAGGGAAAGGCAAGTGGTGAGGATGACCCAAAGTTTGCAGAGGGATACAGACCCATTAAGTGAGGGGGGAAAAGCCTGGCAGATGGAATATAATATGGAGAAATGTGTGATTGTGCATTGCTCTAGGAAGACAGGAGGAGTTGAATATTATTTAAATGGTGAAAGACTGCAGAAGGCTACAGAGGGATTTGGGACTCCTCATGTATGAACCACAAATAGCTAGCATCCAAGTTCAGAGGGTAATAGAAAAAGCAAATCAAATGTTGGCTTTTATTTCAGAAGGAGTGGAATGTAAAAATAAGTTTTTGCTGAATCTGTACAAGACACTTGTTTGACCATAGCTGGAACATTGTAATCAGTTTTGGTCCCTTTATCTAAGGAAAGATATACTGGCATTGGAGGCAGTCCAGAGATGCTTCACTAGGCTATTGAGGGGCTGTTTTATGAGGAGAAATTGAATTGGAAGGTGAGAGGATACTTTACTGAAATGTGCAAAACTCTGCAGGGGCTTGACAAGGTAAATTAGCAAAGTTTCTTCCCTCTATTTGTGGGACAGCCTAAGGGCTCTCCAAATAAGGAGTCACCCATTTAAGACAGACATAAGGAGGAATTTCTCCTCTGAGCATGCTGATTGTGAGAAATTCCTTACTGAGATTTGGGGCTTGAGGTGTATTCAAGACTGAGACAGGCAGATTGGTAATCAGGAAGGGAATCAACCGTGATGGGGAAGTGGTGGAGGCTGGTACAATTACATCATTTAATAGGCATCTGGATGGGTATATGAATAGGAAGGGTTTGGAGGGATATGGGCCGGGTGCTGGCAAATAGGACTAGATTAGGTTAGGATATCAGGTCGGCATGGATGAGTTGGAGCGAGCGGTCTGTTTCTGGGTTGTAAACTCTACTCTATGACAGGAAAGTTGAGCTGAGTATAATCAGATCAGCCATGTTCTCTCTGAATGGCAGTGGAGATTCAGTGGGCTGAATGGCCTATGTCTGTTCCTGTGTCTTGTGGATTTGGGGATGGGGGGAGATCAAGCTCACCATTAACATTTGAATGCAGCTCTTTCATTGATTGAATATAAGTTCCACCGGCTCCTATGGTGGGATTGAAGCCAGTGATCTCACCCCTGTGCATTAACCTGGGATTCTATTCCAGTGACCTTAGCACCACATCGCCACCTCCTTGTCCACCTGAATGCCAATGTGGCTCAGACTAATTCTATTCCCTCGGCTGATTTGTTAGTGCGTCACCGAGAGCTGGCCTATTTTCCGTGGGACAACTACATTCTGTGATTTAGGGAAAGACATGAAAGCAAACCCAGGCAGGCAGTGGGATGAGTTGCTCTTTGGCACCAGGCTGTGGAGAGGAATATTGATTCACTGCTTAAATAGCTCATTAAGAATGCCTGTGATACCAGATATAAGCAGCAGCTCCATCCTCAGGGGGATCCTGGTCAGTTAGTCAGCACGGATGTGAATTCCTCTCCGTCTTGGCACGTTGAGTGGAGCAAGAAGAGATTTTGGATACATGGCCCCCCTGTTGTCCGATCCTGATGGGCTCGGGGCAGCAGTTGACCGAGTTCAGTGACGATTTGCTGGTCATGGAGAAAGGGCACTCAGTGTTTCCACGGTGATGCTCTTCAGCAGGAGCATTGCTGCTGGGGGCCTTCAGGGTTCATTGTGTTTCCTGCAGGGCTGACGTCGACCACTAGGGGCACCCACACACGTCCACTCATTCAGGAACACGCACAGCTCGCGTAGACTCTGTGTGACGTCATGCTCAAATGCAGCACTACACTTACACAGGGAGGCGCGGGTGGGTTTGATTCGATGGTGGTGAAAGGGGATGAGGGAGGATGAGTTAGGGAAGAGGATGAAGATCCCAAGCACAAGAGCTCCCCCAGTTCCCAACTCATTATCCTTCAACAAGCACTGCCAGCAGGTAATCCAATGAGTTACATACCAACACTCAACTTAGGGGCAGGATGAGGCCACTCAGCCCCTCCAGCCTGCTCCGCCATTCAATAAGTTCATGGCTGATGTAAATTTGAATTGCAGCTTCTTATTGTGTGTCAGCTGGCCTCCTTGTTTCCCACTTCATAGTAGCTACACTTCAAAACAAACTTTCTGGTCTGTTTGGAAAACCTTACTTATTTTAATCAACGAGTTGAGGCACATTATGACATGTCTCTAATGGCTCTTGAACCTTCGGATCCAACGGTAGGGGCATTATTCACTGCACCACGTGGAATGAGGTAGCACATTGTGTCTCCAACAGCTCTTTGAACAAGCTCTCCAATCACAGGGGGCTCCCCAATTTATGAATATCTGACTTACAAATACTTGTATTTAGGAATGCGATCTCACACAGGGGTGTAATTTTAAAGATCCAACATACAAACATTGCTTGTACTTATGCACGGCTGCTTTAGGTTGTCCTCCATTGTGTTCCCTCTCATATACAAGTGGATTTGTGAGCAGACTCCAGAACAGAAACCATTTGCAACCTGAGGACTGCGTGTGGTCCCACTCCCTTATTCTTCCCCAATAGTCCTGCAGTTTATTTTCATTTTCATGTATTTACCTCATTCTCTCTAGAATATCGTAACAGAATCTGCCTCCTCCATCCTTATTTGATTTGATTTTTGTTGTCACATGTACCTAAGTACAGTGAAAAATTTTGTTTTGTGAGCAGATCGTAGCAAACAATGGCCGACAGATCATAGACAGAGTGAGGTGCACAAGGTAATGGCTGCACTGGATGTGCACAAAGCAAGATCAATATTAGCAAGATCAACATTATTTGGAGGGGTTCATTCAGCAGTCTAATAATGGCAGGGTATTGGACAATACATTCTGGATTATAACCTCTCACTGCAAAGGTGAATTCTTCCTTATGTCAAATTTGATCACATATAGGAGCAGCAGAACATAGGAGCTGAAGTAG
This sequence comes from Chiloscyllium plagiosum, assembly GCF_037043375.1. Lineage (NCBI taxonomy): Eukaryota > Metazoa > Chordata > Chondrichthyes > Orectolobiformes > Hemiscylliidae > Chiloscyllium > Chiloscyllium plagiosum. The sequence continues at coordinate 119,017,901 of NW_028270143.1, forward strand.
GTCACTGGGTTCCTTTATCCTGCTCTATCATTCCAACCGTAGCTGATCATCTACCTCAACACTATATTCCCGTGCTTTCTTGGTAACCCTTGATGTTATTAGTATCTTGGAGTCTATCTCTTTTTGTCTTGAACGTACTCAATGACTGAGCCTCCATCACCCTTTGAGTGAAGAAATTCCTCTTCATCTCAGTTTCAAATGGATTGCCCTGTGTTTCGAGACTGACCCGACCCGACCCTCCCACCAGGTCCTCCTCGCCAGGGGAATGTCCTTGGTGCCTGTAAATGTAGAATCTTACATTTCGAATGACTGTCCCTTATTCTTCTAAGCTCCAAAGAATATAAGCCCATTTCACTCAATCTTTCCTCAAGGAACAGTTTTGCCATCCTAGAAATCATTCTAGTGAACCTCTTCAGTACTTCATCTCGGGCAAGTACATCCTTTCTTGGGTAAAAGGACCAAACTATGTACAATACACCAGCTGCACTCTCGCCCACTCTCTATGGGACTGAAGTATTGAGGTTGTTATGGACCAGTCTGATCCAGAACCCCTCAAAATATTTTACAAAGGTAGCCCAGAGCCTAACCTTTCCAGTTGTTTAAAGCAGATGTGAGGTGAATATTCCAGCAGCAACACAGCTGGCCAAACCACTCAGTTTTAAACAAAGCAGAATTTATTTGCACACGAACAAAGGAAGACCCAATTTAGAATAGCCTAACTATTTGAAAACCCAGCCGACATGGAAACGCAACTTAACAAAGAGCTGTTCCAATTTCCTGCCACATCCCATAAACACAGCCCTTGGCAAAAAGGTAAATTCAAGCACAGGTTCTTACAGGAGAGACATGTCGAAGAGAGAGAGGATCAGCATGGAGCTGTTTCTTCAGGTGCCCAGCTATAACTAACCCAAAACTAGAAAAATCCCTGAACTGGGAGAACTGGCTACTCTCCTTTCATTGTACAAGTGCTTTTCATAAAAACCCTAAATGCCTTTTCAAGTGGATATTTCCAGACATATCGGATCCTCTGCCTTTATGACCCCTCTTGAAGGAGAAACCTTGTTAAAGGAGCAGCATAGTCACAAGGTGATGGTCTAGTGGTATAATCGCTAGAGTCATAGAGTCATAGAGAGGTACAGCATAGAAACAGACCCTTCGGTCTAACTTGTCCATGCTGACCAGATATCTTAAATTAATCTAGTCCCACCTGTCAGCACCTGGCCCATATCCCTCCAAACCCTTCCTATTCATATACCCATCCAGATGCCTTTTAAATGTTGCAATTGTACCAGCCTCCACCACTTCCTCTGGCAGCTCATCTCATCCACGTACCACCCCTACAGAAAACGTTGCCCCTTAAGTCTCTTTTATATCTTTCCCCTCTCACCCTAAACCTATGCCCTCTAGTTATGGACTCCCCAACCTCAGGGAAAAGACTTTGTAAGAAAGCGATGCCCACTTTGCAATAGATTTTCTGTAAGATTGCTGTGTGAAGATGAATTCTGAACACCAAGCAGGCTGCATAAAAATACACTCATATGACTATTAATTCAGAGACCCAAATAACATGCTAAGGACCTGGGTTTGAATCCCTCTTTGAATTCAATAAAAGTCTGGAGTTAAGAGTCTCATGAATGTCAATTGTCAGAAAAGAAACTCATCTGGTTTACTTAGGCCCTTTAGGGAAGGTCATCTGTTGTCTGACCCACGTGTGACTCCAGACCTAACTTAACTGCCCTCTGAAATGTCTTAGCAGGCCATTCAATTCAAGGGTGCTTAGAAATGGACAATAAACACAGGCCTAAACAGCACTGCCCAAGTGCTGTGAATGGGATAAATGTTGAGGAGAGATAAATGGGTCTTTCTCAGGTTGGCAGGTTGTGTATAGGTGGGTACTGCAGTGCTTGGGCCCCAGCCATCCAGAATCTACATCAATAACTTGGATGTGGGAACCAACTGTAATACTTTGCTAGAATCATACAGTCCAGAAGAGGCCCTTCAGCCCATTGATTCTACACTGACGACAGATTGGCACTAGTCCCACTTTCCCACACCAGGCCAATAGACCTGAATGTTGTGACCCTTCAGACTTTTCAAGGTTGTCAGGTTACTCACTCAACTCCGCTCCCAGACAGTGCGTTCCAGATCTCCAACATCCTCTGGGTGAAAAGGGTTTTCCTCAAATCACCTCTAAAACACATGTCTTTCACTTTAAAATAATTCCCCCTTCAACTAAGAGGAACAGCTGCTTTCTATTTATCCTCATAATCTTACACACCGCTATCAGGTCCTCCCTCAATCCTCTGTGCTCCAAAGAAAACAACCTGACCTTATCTGGCCTCTCTTCATCGCTGAATTGCTCTATCCCAGGCAGCATCCTGGTGAATCTCCTCTGCGCCCTCTTGAGTACATTCACATCCTCCCTCGAGTGCGTGGTGACCAGACCTGCACACAGTACTCCAGCTGTGGCCTCACCAAGGTCCTGCACAGCTCCAACACAAGCTCCCTTCTCTTATAATCTGTGCCATGGCTGACAGAGACAAACCACCCATGGGTTTTCTTAACCAGCCTATTCACCTGTCTTAGATAGACAGGCTGGGAGAACACAGCAAGCCAGGCAGCATCAGGAGATGGAGAAGTCGATGTATCGGGTGTAACCCTTCTTCAGGACTGGGGGTGGGTGTGGGGGGAGCTGCAGATAAAGGGGGTGGCGGGGGCAGGGTGCTGAAGTGGGGATAGGTGGAGACAGGTAGAGGATACGAACTGGTTGGTCAATGGGAGGAAGGAATCCAGTTGGTGGTAAGGAGCAGTGGAAGGGAGGGGGAGGGACTGGGAAGGGAGGTTATTTGAAATTGGAGAACTCAATGTTGAGTTCTGTTTTTTGTATTAACCTGTCTTGCCAACTTCAGGGATCTGTGACATGCCTTCCCTATGAAAAGACATACCAGATTCAAAATGTTAACTCTGTTTCTCTCCCCACTGATGCTGCCAAACCTGCTGAGTTTCCGCAGCAGTCCCTCCTGATTTTATGTCTAATATCTTGACCCTGATGGCTGAAGTAGGGATTGCTTCAGGTGCTGTCACACTCCAGCTTTAACATTGTTGCTTGTTTCTCCTTCGCAGTCTTCCCCATCGGAGAATGAAATGAGTAAGAAGCATTTGCTGACAGACCATCGGGTCTCTGTGAGTTACCTGGAGGAGACATACCAAAGGGAGCGAGCTGTTAGTGCAGCTAGTGTTCTCACCAATACCATGGAAGGTAAGACACATAGGGAGGGCAGAAGTTGGAAGCAAAGCCCTGTCTGGAGGTATAGGAGGCAAAAGAAAGATGTTGCACTTAACCAGACTTTAGCCAGCCACAGTGGCTCAGTGGTTAGCAATGCTGCCTCACAATGCCAGGGACCTGGGTCGATTCCCACCTCAGGCAACTGTCTGTGTGGAGTTTGTACGTTCTCCCTGTGTCTATGTGGGTTTCCTCCAGGTTCTCTAGTTTCTTCCCACAGTCCAAAGATGTGCAAGTTAGGTGGATTGGCTGTGCAAATGTGCCCAGAATATCCAAGGATGTGCAGTCTAGGTGGATTAGCCATGGGAAATGGAGAGGTGGGATGCATTTTGGAGGGTTGTTATGGGCTGAATGGCCTCCTTCCACTCTGTCGAGGCTCTATGTTTAATTCCACTTCCCTGTTGTAATATTCCTCTGTTGTGGATGTTATTCTATTCAATGCTGAATCAATAGCGAATGTTCTACAGCGCCCTGCGTTGTGTATTCATTTGACAATGTGGCCAAGCAGGCCATACCCCTGTGCTCCTCTACCTTTTACAATCATGACATGTGGATGTCACTGGCTGGGCCAACATTTATTACCCGTCCCTAGTTGCCCCTTGAGAAGGTGGGGGTGGGCTGCCTTCTTGAACTGCTGCAGTCCACCTGCTGTGGGTTGACCCACAATGTCCTTAGGGAGGGAGTTCCAGGATTTTGACCCAGTGACAGTGAAGGAACAGCCAATATATTTTCCACGTCAGGAGGGACCTGGAGGGGAACTTGCAGGAACCTGGAGAGGTGTTCCCATGCAGCTGCCATCCTTGTCCTTCCAGATGGAAGTGGTTGTGGGTTTGGAAGATGCTGTCTGAGGATCTTTGGTGGATTTCTGCAGAGCATCTTCTAGACAGTACACCACTGCTGCCAGTGGTGTAGAAAGTGAATGGCAAAGGTGGTGAATGTGGTGCCAATCAAGCGGGCTGCTTTGTCCTGGATAATGGCAAGGTTCTTGAATGTTGTTGGAACTGCAGCCATCCAGGCATGTGGGGAATATTCCAGCACACTCCTGACTTGTGCCTTGGAGGTAGTGGGGAGTCAGGAGGTGAGTGACTTGCTGCAGGATTCTTAGTTTCTGACCTGCTCTTGTAGCTTGCTATCCAGTGAGGTCTTTTTGAAAAATATCTTATAGATGAATGGCAGAAGAGGAACTGGACAGGATTGCATTTGACTGTAACCAACAATAGTTTGCCCAATTTACCATTTGGAGCTTGTATCCTGCCAGAGCAAGCCCACAGCACCCCTCCCAGAATGATCCTCCAACATGATTTGGAAACAGGCACTATAAGACAGAGAAAGATGATGCAGGACATAAACAATTAATAGAGAAAGCTCAATAACAGACAATATTGTCAATGGATACATGGAGAAGGTGCGAGAATGCTGGAGATCACAGTGGGTCAGGCAGCATCCATTGAGAGAGAGAAGCTAATAAGAAGCAGGAGTGGAAGTAAGGCCATTCGGCCCATCAAGTCCACTCCACCATTCAATCATGGCTGATGGGCATTTCAACGCCACTCACCCGCACTCTCCCCGTACCCCTTAATTTCTCGGGAGATTAAGACTTTTTCGAGTTGTTTTGTCCCGGATAATGTTTCGACTCTCGATGGCTCTTCAAAGAAATTGCTCTCAGTTCTGTTTTTTTTTGACAATCGGGTACCTTGTTGGTGGAATTCTGTCCTTTGAACTCCTCAGTCGTGTTAGCCACAGCGCTGCTACAGATGGGGGGTTCATTGGATAAAAGCTGGCTGACCTGGCATGTGCTTTGAATGCTGGGGAGATAGCTGATGGAGGCCGCGAGCACAGGGCGTTACTAACCAACATTTCAGTTGATAAGACAGCGAGAAACAGCAATCAGCAGAGCAGACAGTTCAACAATGTTGTCATGTCAGTATGGAGCAGATTTGTCAGAGTGAGATTAACAGGGCTTGTGCTGATCTCACTGTGCCAATACTCGACTATATTTATAAATCCGGCAACAATGTGAAGTACGCCACATTGCTGTTGCTCTGATAGCTTTGGTTAATTTTTAGGGTCAACAGAGTTAATGGGTTAATAGAATCTGTAGGTACTTGACTTGTCTGTAAAGACACAGTAGCAGCCACTTACTCTTGCTGGTACTTATCCTGATCTATATATCATTCCTGAAAGGTTCACCTGGCACTTGGGGATTCTGAGTGTCGCGCAAACACTTCCAGGAGTTAGCAGCTTCTAAAGATTTGCTTGAAGGTTGGGAGATAACAGAGTGCAGCTATATTGGGATGAACTGCCATTGCCAGCTGCATAGCCCGCAGTGGGGCTCGGACTCTGTGAGGGACACACTAAACATTGACTAAAAGATGCAGGTGTGTGTGAGTGCGCAAGAGTGTGTATGTGTCTGTGTGGGAGTGTGTGCATGAGAATGTGTATGTGTGTGTTGGCGAGTGTGTGGGAATGTGTGTGTGAGAATGTGTGACTGTGTGTATAAGTGTGTGTGTGTCTGAGTGTGTGTTGCTGTGTATGAGGTTGTGTATGTGTGTGTGTATACGTGAGAATGTGTGTGTCTTTGTGTGTAAGTGTGTGTTTGTGTAAGTGTGTGTGTGTGAGAGAGAGACTGTATGTCTGTGCAACTGTGTGTGTATGGGAGTGTATATTGCACAAACACTGAAGGGTATGATTGGAGAAAATGTCAGGATATGATTACTTGACACTTCATTTGCCAGGAAGGTAAGGGTGATGAGAGATGAAATGTTTTCACACAGTGAGTCGTTAGGCTCTGGAATGCAATGCTTGGAAATGTGATGGAGGCAGGTTCAACTGACACATTCCAGAGGATATCGGATGGTTATTTGGATAGAAATGGTGTGCAGGGAAATGGAGAAAAGGCAGGAGATTGACACGAGGAACAATGGCTTTTTGAAGAGCTGGTGCATGTTCTATGAGCTGAATGGCCTCCTTTTGCATGGTAACGATTCTGTGATTTGGAAAAAATGCACATTACATCAAGAAGATGACTTCTTTGAGTTCCTAAAAATCTCTTAACTGCAGGACAGGGAAGGCTGAGCGGTGGGAATCAAGTCCATGTAGGGGGCGGGAAAACACAATATCCAGGAAACTGAGAGTTAGGGAGGAGGCCATTTAACCCCTTGTACTTGGTCTGGCACCATTCAGTTAGAAAGTAGCAAGCTAACTCCATCTTCCCACTGAAATCACTCTACAGAGTGATGTCCCATCATTAAATCCCCCTTTAGTTACACACGGAGAGTCCTTGACCCTGATCCAGCTCCCTCAGAGCCAGCTCTCAGAGTGAACAGAATCCCTGACATTCCTGTTTATATCTGTCAGCCAGGGCTCCCTGATTAACCAGGTTAACAGCCCTAATCAGGGAACTCAGATTCTATGAGGTCCACCTGACTGACCTTGTTGCAATCACTGTACCTACCGTTCCTCTTATCCCTTAATACCTGGATAACAAGAGGCTCAGCCTTAACATTTACATTAATTGCCTTTTGCAGAAAAGTGTTCCACATTTCTCGGAATGGACCAGTTCCTGGATATTCCATGTTTTTCTAAACAAGTGACAGAAAGCTGAAGACAGCCAGCTTCATTTGTCATTTAATTAGCGACTGTCACTTTCCTCTTCCGTAAGGCACTGCCTTTGTTGAGCTGAATGGTCAGTGTGAAAGGGGAAAGATATAAAAGGGACCTAAGGGGCAACTTTTTCACACAGAAAGTGGTGAGTGTATGGAATGAGCTGCCAGAGGAAGTGGTGGAGGATGGTACAATTACAGCATTTAAGAGGATTTGGATGGGTATATGATTAGGAAGGGTTTGGAGGGATATGGGCCAGGTGCTAGCAGGTGGGACTAGATTGGGTTGGGATATCTGGTCGGCATGGACAGGTTGGACCGAAGGGTCTGTTTCCATGCTGTACATTACTTTCTGTGATTACATTAAGACTAAGCACATGCAGCAGATACATGGGAACACCACTCCCTGCAAGTTCCTTTCCAAGCCACTCACCATCCTGACTTGGGGATTTACTCCCATTCCTTCACTGTCTCTGGGTCAAAATCCTGGAACGTGCTCCCTAACAGCACTCTGAGTGTCCCCACACCTAATGGACTACAACAGCTGAAGAAAACAACTCCCTACCACCTTCTTAAGGGCAGCAATGGCCTAGTAGTTTTATCACGAGACCCAGGTAATGTTCTGGGGACCCGGGTTCGAATCCTGCCATGGCAGATAGTGCAACTTGAAATAAAAACAAATCTGGAAATTGGACTCTAACGGTGACCATGAATCCATTGTTGATTGTCAGGAAAAACCCATCTGGCTCACTAATGTCCTTTAGGGAAGGAAACGGCCATCCTTACCTGGTCTGGCCTCCACATGATTCCAGACCCACAGCCATGTGCCCTCGGGGCAATTAGGGATGGGTAATAAATGCTGGCCTAGCCAGTGATACCCTCATCCTGTAAATTAATTAAAAAACTAGGCATGGACAGTCAATAATGCCTGGCTAGCAACGTCCAGCAATGATGTTTTTTAATCATTTAAACTCAGTAATTACCTTTTCGCTTTTTACTTTCTTTTACTCATAAGCCTTTTAAAATCTGTGTCCCCAAGAAATAAAGACATGAATATTATGAATATCTCATATTACCAGGATCAATACCGTGAGGATGCACAGTGTTTATGGGTGTGCGTTTTACAGAGTGCCTGGTCTCTGTCTCCAACCCCAGAATCAATAGGAATAGTAATGGGCGGCACGGTGGCACGGTGGTTAGCACTGCTGCCTCACAGCGCCGGAGACCCGGGTTCAATTCCCGCCTCAGGCAACTGATTATGTGGAGTTTGCACGTTCTCCCCGTGTCTGCGTGGGTTTCCTCCGGGTGCTCCGGTTTCCTCCCACAGTCCAAAGATGTGCAGGTCAGGTGAATTGGCCATGCTAAATTGCCCGTAGTGTTAGGTAAGGGGTAAATGTAGGGGTCTGGGTGGGTTGCGCTTCGGCGGGTCGGTGTAGACTTGTTGGGCTGAAGGTCCTGTTTCTACACTATAAGTAATCTAATCTACTGGCTGTCAAAACCAATAAAGGCTGTCCTTCATGATTGTAACTGAATACTGTTCCCTGGATGGCCAGATTATCTCGTGACGAGTGACTGAGTAAACTGACCACGTATTCTCCAGATTTTGTGGTTAGCACTGCTGCCTCACAGCGCCAGGGTCTACAGTCTAATTCCAGCCTCGGGTGACTGTCCGTGTGGAGAATTTGTACATTCTCCCCGTGTCTGTGTGGGGTTTCCTCTGGGTTATCCGGTTTCCTCCCACAGTCCAACATTGTGCAGGTTAGGGTGGATTGGCCATGCTAAATTGCCCCGTGGTGTCTACGCAAGGTGGATTAGCTATTAGAAACGCAGGATTACAGGTAGGGTAGGGGGGTTGAGTCTGGGCAGGATCGATGTCGACTTGATGGGCTGAATGGTCTGCTTCCACACTGTAAAGAATCTATGAAGACAATGAGGCCTGACCTCCCTGAAACCTCGACAGGAGACATATAGGAAGGATATTTGCCCAAGTTGTTTTGTTCCTGAACCAGAGGTCACAGTATCAGAATAAATGGAGGCCATTTTAAGATTGAAGTGAGGAACAATTCCTTCACTCAGCTGGTGGCAAATCTTTGGAATTCCCTTTCCCAGAAGGCTGTGGAAATCTGTCATGCCCAAGACTGGGATGGATAGATCTCTAGATATCAATGGATATGGGAATAGTGCAGGAAAATGGAGTTGAGGTGAAAGATCGGCTATGATCTCACTGAATGACGGACCAGACCTGATGGGCTGAATGGCCTACTGATGCTCCTAGATCCCAATTGATACGCGGCCAACTAAATGCTGCATGATGGAAAAGTGAGTTGTCGGTTGTGATATGAGAAAAATGTCTTGGTGAGGTTGGTACTGGGCACACAGCAGATGATTGCAGAAGAAATATAATCTGTGGATCCAGGATCTTCTGCCAGCCAAGAAGCTAAAGTCACCACATTTTGTGGAATCGTAGGAGGGCATCAAAGCATAAAAGGTGGCAGAAATCAAAAATAAAAGGCAATTGCAAATAGATTCTGGCAGGATGTCTTTATCTGGAAAATGGTCAGAATGCAGTGTCTGCTACAGTTCACCCTGAGATGTTAAACCCAGGAGAGGGAGGGATATAGCGCACAGCCGCAGGTTGGATGGAGGAAGGCAGAGGCTGCTTCGTGTGGAGCAACCCTGGTGTAGACCAGTCAGACTCAGTAACCACATCACGGGGCAAAATGGGGTCCTGAATGAAAACATTTGGAGACATCTGCCCAGAGGCTTTAAAGAATTTGTTTGTGGAACAATTAGCAGCTTTGAATGATTAGCAGAGGGGATCATGTTTTCAGAATGAGTCAAAGCTCTGTCCCTCTATCTCCCCACTCTCTCTCTCTCACACACACACACACCCTCTCTTTCTTCTTCCCTCACTCCCTTTTCCATGTGTTCCTTGTCTATTTATCACTTTCTCTCTCTCCTGTACGCTCCCTCTTTTTATACCTCTCTCGTCTCCTGCCTCTGTTTCCCAGTCTCTCTCTCCCTCTCTCTCTCTCAATCCCCTCTCCTCTCTCTCCATTTCTGTTTCTCCAGTTCTCTGTCTCAACACCCCCTTTTCTCTCTCTGTTTCTGCCTCTTTCTCATACCGCTCTCCCTTCTCTCTCAACGCCCACTCCCCTCTTTCTGTCTCTGCCACTCCCCCCTCTCTCAATATCCTTTCCCCCTCCCCTCTTCTGTTTCTCTGTCTCCTCCTCCTCTCTCTTTCCCTTTCTCTCATTTTCTCCCCTCCCCATCTCTCTCTGCATTTCCTCTCTCTTAATCCCCTCTCTCAACTCCCCTTCCTTTCTTTAGCTGTCTTTCCTCTTCCTCTGTCTCCCTCTTCCTCTCTTTGTCTCCCACTTTCTGTCTCCCTCTCTCTCTCTCTGACATCCACTTCCTCTCCCTCTTTCTCTGTTTCCCTCTCTCTTTCCTGTCATCCCCAGTGCTTGTCGGTAAGGGATTCACTCCCTGCTGTGAAACTTGGCAGTGGAAAGCAGGGACGACTGTAATTGCTGAAGACTGGGGATAAAAACCGAAAGAACTGTGGATGCTGTAAATCAGAAACAAAACCAAAAATTACTGGAAAAGCTCAGCTGGTCTGGCAGTGTCTGTGAAGAGAAATCAGAGTTAATGTTTCGGTCCAGTGACCCTTCCTCAGAACTCTGGGAATGTTTTGCTGTTGAAGTAGGGGGAAACTTGGAACGGTACAGGAGGACATTATTGAACCTAAGCTATTCTGCAGTGGTGCAGTCCAATTTGGTCCGACAGCCCTTCCCTTTCTCAATAGGCCTGCAATTCGTTGCATCAGTATCCAGCGCCCCCCAAACAACTTCAAAGCTGCTGTCCAGTCTGTCTCTATATTGCTAACTAATAAAATTCCAGTTTCTTAGCCTGGGAATCTGAGACCCTGACAGGAACGTGGGAAGAGCTGACACTCTGCAGGCAGTGGTAGCTTGACCTGGGCATATCGATCAAGGTTGATCCTCCGCTGCAGTGTTGAGGCAGTGCTGCACTGTCAGAAGTGCCACCTTTCAGGTTAATATTGTAAACGGCCTGCTCCCGGAGATGTAAAATAACCCATTCAATGAAGGTCAACCCGGTGTCCGGATTGATATTTATCTGTCAAAAGATATCGCACAAAAAATCAAGGTTAGAGTCAAAATCAGAGTAGTCAAGGAGCAGGAGAATTGACGTTTCGGGCAAAAGCCCTTCATGCTCCTCGGATGCTGCCTGACCTGCTGTGCTTTTCCAGCACTACTCTAATCTAGACTCTAATCTCCAGCAGTACCCACTTTCACCTGAAAAACTAAGGTTGTCATGTCATTTGCACAGAGCTGTTTGTTGGAGCTAGCTGAATGCAGATTGGCTGCTGTATTTCCTACATCACAATAATGACTTCACTTCAAAAATACTTCATTGGCTGTGAAGACTTTGAGAATGTTGTTAATTATGCAACAGACTATACAAGTGTTTGCTTCCTCCATTAGCGTCAAAGAGTCATAGAGATATACAGCACAGAAACTGACCCTTCAGTCCAATTCATCCACATCCTAAATTAATCTACTCCCATTTGCCACATTTGGTCCATATCCCAGTAAACCCTTCCTATTCATATTCACATCCAGATGCCTTTTAAATGATGCAATTGTACCAGCCTCCACCACTTCCTCTGCCATCCCGTTCTATACAAACACTACCTTATGCATGAAGAATTTGCTCCTTAAGTCTCTTTTAAATCTTTCCCTTCTCGCCTTAAACCTATGCCCTCTAGTTTTGGACTCCCCTACCCTGGGGAAAAGACCTTGGCTATTCACCTTATTCATGACCCTCATGATTTTATAAACCTCCAAAAGGTCACCCCTCAGCCTTTGACACTCCAGGGAAAACAGCCCCAGCCTGTTCAGCCTCTCCCTACAGCTCAAAGCCTCCAACCCTGGCAACAATCCTTGTAAATCTTTTCTGAACCTTTTCAAGTTTCGCAACATTCCATCATGGCAGACAGTGCAATTGAGGGTGGCATGGTGACTCAGTGGGTCACAGTACCAGGGATCTGGGTTCGATTCCCACCTCGGGTGACTGTCTGTGTGGAGTTTGCACATTCTCCCTGTGTCTGTGTGGGTTTCCTCTGGGTTCTCTGGTTTCCTCCCACAGTCCAAAGATGTGCAGGTCAGGTGAATTGGCCATGATAAATTGCCCGTAGTGTTAGGTGCATTAGTCAGGGGTAAATGTAGGGTAGGGGAATGGGTCTGGGTGGGTTACTCTTCAGAGGGTCATTGTGGACCTGTTGGGCCAAATGGCTTGTTTCTATACTGTAGGGAATCTAATCCTTCCTATAGCAGGGAGACCAGAGAGAGGACTAAATTTTTTAGATATTCAAGGCATCAAGGGGTGCAGAGAGAAAGCAGCAAGATGTTATTGAGATGGAGGATCCACCATGAACGTATTGAATGGCAGAGACAGCTCAAAGGGCTGAATGGCCTACTGCTACTTTCTATGATTCAATGAAATGGCTGCCATGTTTGCTTTCAGGCCCAGTCTGCCGTTAGACACCATTTGGGATGTGGACCTCAATGGGCATTGGGTTCAATGTTGTGCAGAATGTCACCATTTGGGTTCCAAGGCATGGAGACTGTAGGAAAGTCATTGCATTTCCATAGCACCTCTCATGTGCTCAGACACTCAATGCCTTTTGCGTGCCTTAGCTGAAGTGGGGTTTCCATGAGAAACATACATAAAATCATAGAATGATAGAATTTTATGGATCAGTAGGAAGCCATTGTGTCTGTACTGATTCCTGAAAGAGTTATCCAGCCAGTTCCACTCTCCAGTCCCATCTTCGTTGTCCTCTAAATGCATCCCTTTCAAATATAGCTCCAGCTCTCTTTTAAAACCTCCTATGGAATCCACCTCCCCCACTCTCCCAGACAGCGCATCCCAAATCCTAACAACTCTCTGAGTTCTCATCATCTCACTCCTCATTCTCTTGCTGACAATCTTGGAATTGTGACCCCGAATTACTGAGGAGAAAGTGAGGTCTGCAGATGCTGGAGATCAGAGATGGAAATGTGTTGCTGGAAAAGCGCAGCAGGTCAGGCAGCATCTAGGGAACAGAAGAATCGACATTTCGGGCATTAGCCCTTCTTCAGGAACCCCGAATTACTGACCAACCAACTAGTAGGGACAAAATATCCTTCTTTCCCTGTTAAACGTGTTAATCATTTTGAATTCCTCATGAGGTCACTTCTGCTTCAAGGAGAGTAAGCTCCATCTTTCAAAATCTTTTTTTGCATCTAAATTCCCTCATTCCTGGTATCATTCCAGTAAATCCCCTTTGCACTCTCTGCAGGGCTTTGACATCCTTTCTTAAATAAGGTGCCCAGAACTGAACACAATATTCCAAATGTGGCCTGACCAATGATTTGTAGATATGTAGCATCAAGTCCTTGCTGTTACATTCTATGCTTCTATTTATAGAATCCTATAAGCCTTTTTAACAACTATCCCAATGTGCCTGGTCACCTTCAGAGAATTATGCACATGAACTGGGAGGTCCCTCTGTTTCTGCACTTCCTTCAAAGTTGCATCAATGAGCCTGTATTGTCTCTCCATGTTGCTTCAACCAAAAAAAATTACCTCACATTTCTCTGCATTAAAATTCATTGCCAGGTGTCTGCCCATTTGGCCAATTTGTCAACGCCCCTCCGAAGTCCCTCAGTTATATTTTCACAATTCACCATTCTCCCTAACTTAATATCATCTGCAAATTTAGAGATTTTGCCCTTAACTCTCATCTCAAAATCTTCGATATAAATCAGAAAATCCCAACAGCGATCCCTGGGGATCACCATTTTCAACTAGTCTCCAACCTGGGAAGTTCCCATCTATACCTTCCCAGTTTCCTACATTTTTAGCCAATTTCTAAATCCATGCTACCCATCAATCCCAGACATTACTAATTTGCCATGTGACACCCTATTAAATGCTTTCTGAAAGGCTGAATATACAAATCAATAGTACTATCCATATTCACTGACTGTATCATCTTGTCAAAGAACTCAATTATATTGTCAGACATGACCTGCCTTGACAACACCATGTTGACTGCCTAATATTAATTTATTTTTATGTAAGTGTGTATTTACCTTGTCCCATATTACGGCTTCCATCAGTTTTCCCACTATTGATGTCAGGCTGACAGATCTCTAGTTTCTTCAGTTATCCTTTCTCCCTTTCTTAGACAGCGGTGTCACGTTTGCAATCCTCCAGTACCCCAGAACTAATCCTGTGTTCAGTGGGGCCTGGAAAATGTCTATCCACAGTTCCGCAATTTGCTCCCTCAGGAATCTAGGATGATCCCATCCAGGCCTGGTGGATTCTCTACCTGGAGTGCTGCCAGCCTTTTCAGTGCCTCTTCTTTATCTATCACTATACTGCTCAGCTCCTCAATGCCCAAGTTTTCGACTCGGCCATTGTCACCATCTCCTTATCTGGTAAAAACATTAGCAAAATATTCATTTCGAACCTCTGCCATATCCTTTGTTTTGATGAGCAACTTTCTCTGCTTGTTCCTTATTGATATCACTCTATCCTTCGCTATTCTTCTAATATTGATATATTTGAAGAATATGTTACTGTTTGTTTTGGTGCAACTTGCTATCATTTCCTTAAGCTTCCTCTTAGTCTTCCTTATTCCAGCCTTAGCCTCTCTCCCGGATTTCAGATACTCCTCCTGATTTCTATTGCTCTTATTATTCCAGTGTGCATCACATGCCTCCTTTCACTTCCTTACTTTCTCATCAACCCTAACTCTTAGTCCTTCAGTGTGCTCTAGCTTTAGACACCCCTTATACATGAGTGTGTCCCCAGCTTGCACCCTATTCTTCTCTGTTTTGAAATTTTCCCATTTTTCATCTCCCGTTTTATTTACCGCAATGCGTTCCCCATCATTGTCCTGCAGTTCAACTTTTAGACCTCGAAAATCTGCCCTTTTCCAGTCTGGGATCGTAATCATTGACTGATTTTTATCCTTTTCCAACTTAACATTGAACCGTTAAACCAAGTTAATATTGAAACTGTTCTGAGGAAGGGTCAACGGCCCCGAAATGTTAACTCTGATTTCTTTTCACAGGTGCTACCAGACCTGCTGAAATTTTCCAGCAATTTCTGTTTTTGTTTCTAATATTGTGTTATGATTACTATTTCTCAAATGCTCCCCTCCTTTGATGTTCTCCACTTCGCTTCCCTCACTTAATAGGACCAAATCCAGAACATTTCCCTCCCTGGTAGGGCCGGAAATATATTGTTCCAGAAGATTCTTCTGCACACATTGCAGGAATTTTTCCCCTTCCATGTCCTACATACTCCTGTTTTCCCAGTCTACCCTAGTGTATCTGAAATCACCAACTATCTGAACTCTACTTGTCCTGGAAGTTTCTATAATCTGCCTGCAAAGGTTCTTTTTTTTTAAGATTAGCTTCCCTACAGTATGGAAACAGGCCCTTCAACCCAACAAGTCTACACCGACCCTCCGAAGAGTAACCCACCCAGACCCATTTCTCTCTGACTAATGCACTTCACACTGTGAGCAATTTTAGAATGGCCAATTCACCTGGCCTGCACTTCTTTGGACTGTGGGAGGAAACCAGAGCACCCAGAGAGAATGTGCAAACTCCATACAGAGTCTTCCGAGGCTGGAATCGAACCGGGGTACCTGGCGCTGTGAGGCAGCAGTGCTAACCACTGAACCACTGTGTCATCTCTTCTACTCCAGCCCCACTATTTGGAGGTCTATAATAAATATTCAACAAGACCACTGCTCCCTTCCTGTTTCTCACCTCCTATCTTTCAGAAACTGCATTTTGTACTACACCTCCTCCTTTTACCCACCCTGTTTCTACTAAAAGCCTTATATCCTGGGATGTTAAGTAACCAGTCTTGTTCTGGCTTGAGCCACATTTCTGTCAATGGTACTATATCATATCCCGAGAGCAAATTCTGTTTCTAGTTCCCCAGTTTTGTTCACTATACCCTGCATTTACATATATACAGTTTGACTCTGCCTTTATCTCTCACTTGCCTATCGGTAGGTGACGATTCATTTGTTCAGTGTCAACACTCCAGCCTTCTGTCACTGCCTTTTCCCCATTTGCCATCTTCCCTCTCTGGTACTTCCAAAACTAGGCCCATTTGTTAAGCCACACCCCCTGCCTTTCAAGTTTAAATCCATCACCACTACGTTGTGATTTAAGAAGGCAGCTCACCACCAACTGCACAAGGGTGACGAGGGATGGACCAGAAATGCTGGCTCAGCCAGTGACGCTCACATCCCTCAAGTGGACAAAGTTAAAAATCACACAACACCGAGTTATAGTCCAACAGGTTTATTTGGAAGTACTGGGTTTTGGAGTGTTCCACCTGATGAAGGAGCAGCGCTCCAAAAGCTAGTGCTTCCAAATAAACTTGGCGAAAGTGAAGACTGCAGATGCTGGAGATCAGCATCTAGATTAGAGTGGTACTGGAAAGGCACAGCAGGTCAGGCAGCATCCGAGGAGCAGGAAAATTGATGTTTCGGGCGAAACGTCGATTTTTCTGCTCCTCAGATGCTTCCTGACCTACTGTGCTTTTCCAGCACCACTTCTAAATAAGCCTGTTGGACTATAACCTGGTATCGTGTGATTTTTAACTTTCCAATACCGGCATCTCCAAATCATCCCTCAAGTGAATTAAGAAAAGAAAGTACTGTCTCCCTTCCCCAGAAGACTTGTTCCTTTTCTGCACAGTCAAGCACACCTCTTCTCAACAGTTTTCTCCTTTTCCAAAATGATCCCAATGTCCCAAAAAAAGTCTGAATCCCCTTCTTCTACACCATTCCTCAAGCCACTCATCTACCTCCAGGAAAGTTGTAATCCTGAACCACGGGGTGGCATGGTGGCTCAGTGGTTAGCACTGCTGCGTCACATCACCAGGGACCCAGGTTCGATTCCCGTATTGGGTGACTGTCTGCATGGAGTTTGTACATTCTCCCCGTGTCTGCATGGGTTTCCTCTGGGTGATCCGATTTCCACCCACAGTCCAAAGATGTGCTGGTCAGGTGAATTAGAGTCATAGAGTCATAGAGATGTACAGCATGGAAACAGACCCTTCGGTCCAACCTGTCCATGCTGACCAGATATCCCAACCCAATCTAGTCCCACCTGCCAGCACCTGGCCTGTATCCCTCCAAACCCTTCCTATTCATATACCCATCCAAATGCCTCTTAAATGTTGCAATTGTACCAGTCTCACCACTTCCTCCGGCAGCTCATTCCATACACTGGCAGCTCATTCTATACATGGCCATGCTAAATTGCCCATAGTGTTAGGTGCATTAGTCAGGAGTAAACATAGTTGGGGGGGGGGGTGTTGCTCTTCGGATAGTCATTGTGGACTTAGTGGGCCGAAGAGCCTGTTTCCATACTGCAGGGAATCTGCAAAAAAAAAACCCAAGCAGTAATGTTACATTAACAGATATCCAAGAGAGCAAGGTTTGTGAAGGTTTGTAGCTCAGGTTGAGGTTTAGGGTGTAGGTTTGCTCGCTGAGCTGAAGGTTTGATATCCAGACGTTTCATTACCTGGCTAGGTAACATCATCAGTGGCAACCTCCAAGTGAAGCGAAGCTGTTGTCTCCTGCTTTCTATTTATATCTTTCTCCTGGATGGGGTTCCTGGGGTTTGTGGCGATGTCATTTCCTGTTCGTTTTCTGAGGGGTTGATAGATGGCATCTAGATCTATGTGTTTGTTTATGGCATTGTGGTTGGAGTGCCAGGCCTCTATGAATTCTCTGGCATGTCTTTGCTTAGCCTGTCCCAGGATAGATGTGTTGTCTCAGTCGAAATGGTGTTTTTTTTCATCCGTGTGTAGGGCTATGAGGGAGAGGGGGTTGTGTCTTTTTGTGGCTAGCTGGTGTTCATGTATCCTGGTGGCTAACTTTCTTCCTGTTTGTTCTACATAGTGTTTGTGGCAGACCTTGCATGGAATTTTGTAGATGACGTTGGTTTTGTCCATGGGTTGTACTGGGTCTTTTAAGTTTGTTAGTTTTTGTTTGAGAGTGTTGTTGGGTTTGTGTGCTACTAGGATTCCAATGGGTCTCAGTAGTCTGGCTGTCATTTCTGAAACCTCTTTGATGTATGGTAAGGTGGTTAGGGTTTCTGGCTGTGTTTGGTCTGCTTGTTGTGGTTTGTTCTTGAGGAATCTGCGGACTGTATTTTTTGAGTATCCGTTCTTCTTGAATACGTTGTATAGGTGGTTCTCCTCTGTTTTCCAAAGTTCATCTGTGCTGCAGTGTGTGGTGGCTCGTTGGAATAGTGTTCTGACACAGCTTCGTTTGTGTGTGTTGGGATGGTTCCTGGTTTTAGTTAAGTATTTGGTCAGTGTTTGTCGGTTTTCTGTACACGCAGATTTGTAGTTCTCCGTTGTCCCTTCTTTCGACTGTGACGTCCAGGAATGCGAGTTTATTGTCGGTTTCTTCCTCCTTGGTGAACTTTATGCCTGTGAGGGTGTTGTTGATGATGTTAAATGTCTCTTCTATCTTGTTTCGTTTTGTGATGACAAAGGTGTCATCTACGTAGCGGACCCAGATTTTTGGTTTGATGGTTGGTAGGGCTGTTTGTTCTAGTATTTGCATTACCGCTTCTGCTATGAATCCTGATAGCGGAGATCCCATGGGTGTGCCATTGGTTTGTTTGTAGATTATGTTGTTGAAGGTGAAGTGGGTGGTGAGGCACAGGTCCACTAGCTCCATGATGTTTTTGTTGGTAATGTGATTGATGGTGGTTGGGGTGTGTGTGATGGTAATGAAACGTCTGGATATCGAACCTACAGCTCAGCGAGCAAACCTACACCCTAAATCCAAGAGAGCGGTGACTCTTTGCAAACAGTGCACAAAACAATACGTTTCACTGTATTTCAGTACACATGACAATAATAAATTTCATCTAATACAGGGTGTTGGTGCTGGGTATGTATGTCGAGACATATCTTGAGAGGTTTATCAGAGATTAGTGCATATTAGTGTGGCTATGTACTTTTGAGTGTGATGTTAAGGATTAGCAGTAATATCCGAGAGTTATTTAATGAGCTGGAATTGCCATGTACTCTGAGCAACTGTTGAGGGTCGTTCGAGATTTGCAGCATTTAACCCTTTGAACAGAAGAGAGTTGTGTGTCTGACAGACCCTTAGTATCTACCTCCCTGATCTGCCTTTGTCTAAATGGTGGCACAGGTAAATGTTTCTGAGATCACTGCCCTGGAGGTCTCGTGTTTCAACCTACTCTGAAACAGATTCTGTGTAGCCCGCCAACTATCCCTGCCAATGTTGTTGGAAACATACCACTGTCGGAGGCTGAGGGGTGACCTTATAGAGGTTTATAAAATCATGAGGGGCATGGATAGGATAAATAGACAAGGTCTTTTCCCTGGGGTGAGGGAGTCTAGAACTAGAGGGCATAGGTTTAGGGTGAGAGGGGAAAGATATAAAAGAGACCTAAGGGGCAACTTTTGCATGCAGAGGATGGTACGTGTGTGGAATGGGCTGCCAGAGGAAGTGGTGGAGGCTGGTACAATTAAACATTTAATAGGCATCTGGATGGGTATGTGAATAGGAAGGGTTTAGAGGGATATGGGCCTAGTGCTGGCAGATGGGACTAGATCATGTTAGGATATCTGGTTGGCATGGATGAGTTATACCAAAGCTTCTGTTTCTGTGCTATACATCTCTATGACTCTATGGTTGTTCACCCTCCCTTTCCAGATGCCTATTCAGCCATTGTATTATGTCCTTCACCCTTACACCCGGGAGGCAACAGACCTTATGAGACTCATGACTTTGGTTGTCTGCCCCTCGGACTATTGAGTCACCCTCTATTACTACCTTACTAAGCTGTCTCCCAGCATCCCTCTGTCTATCCCCAGAGTAGTCGTGCACCATGGTACTATAGTTTTTGCTCAAGTCACCCACAGTCATGTTGCTCACTAAATAAGTATTGGACATCTCACACCTGCTGTAGCAGCAATGCAAAAAGATCCCATGCTTCAGCAGATGATTCTTGACTGGTGTCTCTCTCTGAACTCTCTCTGGCCTGTAAGAACCTGTGTTTGAGTTTACCTTTTGCCAAGGCGTGTGTTTATGGGATGTTGTGGGAATTGGAACGGTTCCTTAGTTAAATTGCTGTAACTAGTCGGTCAAGTTTTCCAGTATTTAAGTTATTCTAAATTCTGTTTTCTTTAGTTTGTGTTTTCAACTGTGGTGTTTAAATGAATTCTGTTTTGTTTAAAGCCAAGTGGTTTGAGTAGCTGCATTGTACCTGGAATATTCACTTCACAACTGCCTTTAAAATAAGAACAATTTAGGGTCTGAGCTACCTACTTAAAATATATTGAGGGGGTCTAGTCTGGTCCGTAACAATCTGTACACTCCTTCTTGCATGATGTGGAGTGAGGAGCGTCGCTGGTCCACGTGTTTTGCCTAATTTCTGAATACTGATCCTGCTCTCCTGTTTCACTCCTAGAACTTGAAGAATCCCATCTGAAGTATCCTCGCTGTTGGTATCACTTTTCCCAAACATTTCTCATCTGGAATTGCTGCCCTATGTGGATAAAAGTGAAGAAAATATTGAAATATATCATGATGGATCCTTTCCTGGACCTGGCGATTACCATCTGTATCGTCTTGAACACCGTGTTCATGGCCTTGGAACACCGTCCCATGTCCAAGGAATTTGATAACATGCTCTATGTTGGGAATCTGGTAAGCAGCCAATCATATTTTACTTTAAGATCATCACAAAGGGAATCTTGAAATTTAATGTTTAATTCTAGGTTTTTGTGCATCCATGTCTATGTTTATGTGTGTCTTTGTGCGTGCGTGTGTGGGTGTGTATCTGTGTGTTTGTGTGTCTTTGCCTGTATGTGTGTACAAGTATGTGTGACAGCATGTCAATGTGCTTGTGTGACTATATGTGTGTGTAAGTTTCTGTGTCTGTGTTTGTATGTATGTGCATCTATATGTATTTGTGTGTGTATTTGTGTGTATGTCTGTGTGTGTATTTGTGTGTGCATGTGTATTTGTGTGTATGTCTGTGTGTGCGTGAGCATTTGTGTGTGTATGTGCATTTGTGTGTATGTCTGTGTGTGTGTGGGCATTTGTGTGTGTGTATGTGCATTTGTGTGTATGTCTGTGTGTGTGTATGGGCATTTGTGTGTGTGTATGTGTATTTGTGTGTATGTCTGTGTGTGTGGGAATTTGTGTGTGTATATATGTATTTGTGTGTGGGCATTTGTGTGTGTATGTGTACTTGTGTGTATGTCTGTGTGTGTGGACATTTGTGTGTGTGTATGTGTATTTGTGTGTGGGCATTTTTTTGTGTGTGTGGGCATTTGTGTGTGTGTATGTATACTTGTGTGTATGTCTGTGTGTGGGCATTTGTGTGTGAGTATGTGTATATGTCTGTGTGTGTGTGGGCATTTGTGTGTGTGTATGTGCACTTGTGTGTAAGTCTGTGTGTGGGCATTTGTGTGTGTGTATGTGTATTTGTGTGTATGTCTGTGTGTGTGTGGGCATTTGTGTTTGTGTATGTGTATTTGTGTGTGGGCATTTGTGTTGTGTATGTGTATTTGTGTGTATGTCTGTGTGTGTGTGTGCATCTGTGTGTGTATGTGTATTTGTGTGTATGTCTGTGTGTGTGTGTGTGGGCATTTGTGTGTGTGTATGTGTATTTGTGTGTATGTCTGTGTGTGTGTGGGCATTTGTGTGTGTGTATGTGTATTTGTGTGTATGTCTGTGTGTGTGTGGGCATCTGTGTGTATGTGTATTTGTGTGTATGTCTGTGTGTGGGCATTTGTGTGTGTGTATGTGTATTTGTGTGTATGTCTGTGTGTGTGTGGGCATTTGTGTGTGTGTATGTATACTTGTGTGTATGTCTGTGTGTGGGCATTTGTGTATGTGTACTTGTGTATATGTCTGTATGTGTGTGGGCATTTGTGTGTGTGTATGTGTACTTGTGTGTATGTCTGTGTGTGTGTGGGCATTTGTGTGTGCGTATGTGCACTTGTGTGTATGTCTGTGTGTGTGTGCCGTTCCTGATGTCTATGTCTGTTCGAGTATGTGAGTCAGTGGGTGTAGGTGTCTGCACATGTGTCTTTCTGTTCAGGTGTGTGTGTGTGTGTGTGTATATGTGTGTGCATGTGCGCGTGCGCACATATTTGTGACTGCACACATCTCTCTGTGTGTTGTGATCGTGTTCCTGCACCCATGTATGTCTGCATCTCTGTGTGTGTCCCTCTCTCTCCTATATATATGGATGGGTGGAGACATGTTTTGTGTGGGGATTCATTTTCTGTGCAGGCAGATCTGTGAGTAAATGCTTCAGTATTTGTGCAGGTACTGATTTGTGTCATTGTGTGAATGCATTGATATCGGTGTGCTCTTGGGTATATGTATTTGCGTAGGTGGTCTTACACAAATACACATGCAGATACACGTACACACACAGACATGCACACCAATAAAAATACACACAAATACATGTACAGACACATGTATGCATGTGGACACAAAGGTCCACACACATGCACACACATACATATACAAATATGCACACACACAGACACAGACACACATCAGATGAGGAACAAGAGGAAGGAAATCCAAAGAAATCACAGCTGAGTGGGTGAGCAGAAACTGATCTATTAGACAAACAATTGGATACTGAGAAAAAAAGAAAAGTTGGAATATTAAGCCAGAAATACCAAAGTTATTACAGTAATGTAATGTTAACAGATATCCAAGAGAGCGGTGACTCTTTGCAAACAGCACACAAAACAACACGTTTCACTGTATTTCAGTACACGTGACAATAATAAATCTCATCTAATACAGGTGTTGGTGCTGGGTATGTATGTTGAGATATATCTCTAGAGGTTTATCAGAGATGAGTGTATGTTTGTGTAGCTGTGTACATTAGCTGTAATATCTGAGAGTTATTTAATGAGCTGGAATCGCAATGTACTCTGAGCAACTGCTGAGGGTTGCTCGGGATATGCAGCATTTAACCCTTCGAACGGAAGAGAGTTGTGTATCTGAGAGACGCTTAGTGTGAGCGAACAGCATACATGTTCATCTAACACGAATCACATCGGCAACTTTTTCATTTAGATCTTTCTCTGCTTTTGGTGAAGGGGGAGTTGGGATGTGGGAACAGGGATGGTCTTAGTAAAACCAAGGAGAAAATGGTACTTTCTCTACAAACACACACTGAGTGAAGATTTGCACACGAGAGGAGAGAGTTTCCTACTTATTCATTTACACTGCAGACAGCAATCATTCAGCTCGGCATGTCTATGTCAATGTTTATCCCTGTGCACCATCCCACTTTGTCCTGTTCATTATTACAACGTGGGCATCGTTGGCTGGGCTGTTGCCCTGGAGAGGGTAATGGGGAGCTGCCTTCTGTAACCACTGCAGTTTGCTTGGGCTCCTGGACTGAGGGTGGGAGCTCCAGAATTTTCACCCGAACAACAGTGAAGGGTCAGCTGTATCCCTCCAACTTGGGATGGTGTGTGACTGGAGGGGAACTCGCCAATGCTGGTGCTCCCATGTATCTGCTGCCTTTGTCTGTCCAGGCGGTAGAGATTGTGATTATGGAAGGTGCTGTCGGAATAGCCTTGGTCAGATGTCATAATGCCACTTGCACATGGTAGAAACTGCTGCCACTGGACGCCAACGGTGAAGGGAGTGTAAGTGGAAGGTGGTGCCAATCTAGCAGACTGCTTTGTTCTGGATGGTGTCAGGCTTTTTGAGTGTTGTTGGAGCTGCACCCATCCTGGCAAGTGGGGAGTATTCCATCACGTTCCTGACTTGGGCCTTGTAGACGATGGAATTTGGGGAGTCGGGAGGTGAGCCGACTCCTATCCTTACATCATCTGACTGTAGGCATATGGGTGTTGTTGAAGGAGCCAACACTTGTTGCCCAGCCCCAGTTGCCCCGGAGGATCACAGAGCAGTGCAAAGGGAGGCCTTTCAGCCCATTCTGCCTGTGCTAGCTCTTCAAACAAGCATCATTATCTAGTGCCGAGCTCCTGCCTTTTCTCCACATCCCCAGCACACTCTACCCATCCAAAAGATCATCCAATGCCCCTCTCGAATGCTTCAGTTGAACCTGCTTCCAGCACAATTCCAGGCAATGTATTCTGTCCCCTAACTGCTCACTGTGTAAAAGAAAAGCTCACAACACCCTTGCCTCACTTTAAATCTATACCTTCTCATTCTTTAACAAGGTGGTGGTGAGCTGCCTTCGAGCTCTGCTGCAGTCCACATGCTATGGGTACACCCAATATGTACGTTACTGTATGTATTTCTGCGTGTGATGGTGCGTGTGTAAGACTTTGCACATGTCTGCATGAGTGTGAAAGAGAGAGAGGAAGATGGTATACATGTGTGTGTGTCTGTCTGTCTGCATGATGGTGTGTGCGTGTGTCCGAAATAGTGTATTTTTGTGTGTGTGTGTCTGTCTGCATGATTGTGTAAGTGTGTGTGTATGTGGATTAGAGTGGTGCTGGAAAAGCACAGCAGGTCAGGCAGCATCTGAGGAGCAGGAAAATTGACGTTTCGGGCAAAAGCCCATCAGGAATAGAGGTCTGCAGGCTTCCTGCCTCTATTCCTGCTCCTCAGATGCTGCCTGACCTGCTGTGCTTTTCCAGCACCACTCTAATCTAGACTCTGGTTTCCAGCATCTGCAGTCCTTGTTTTTACCCTGTGTGTGCGTATGCATGTCTATGATTGTCTGTCTGTGTATAATGGTGTGTGTCTGTCTGTATTTCATAGAATCCCTACAGTGTGGAAGCAGGCCATTCGGCCCATTGAGTCCACACCCTTCCTCTGAAGAACATCCCACCCAGACACATCCCCTCCCCTATCCCTATAGACCTGCATTTCCCACAGCTCAACCACTTAAACTGCACATCTTTGGACTGCGGGAGGAACCCGGAGCACCTGGAGGAAACCCACACAGACATGGGGAGAATGTACAAGCAGATGGAATGGAACCCGGCTCCCTGGCACTGTGAGGCAGCAGTGCTAATCACTGAGGCACTGTGCCATCCCGTGTGTGTATAAAATGATGTGTGCCTGTGTTCATGTCGGTGGAGGTTCTGAGTTTGGCAGGTGCCTTATGAGCTGCCTGCTAAGGAGCCAAGACACTCACTCTCACTGGGAGCTCAGCTCCACAGGCACTTAAGTGGACACCAGTGGTCCTTCCACCCAACTGAGGACCCCCAGATCCAATGTCCCTCATGCTTGGAGCTGCTGGCCAACCAGAGGCTGGCAGTGGTTGAATGTGGTAACACCACAAGAGGAGCTCCTGGTTCTTGCAGGTACAGCAGCCTCTGGACCTCCAAGATGGAGGACAAAGCTAAAATACCATAAGACCATCAGAAGTGGGAACAGGAGTAGGTTGTTTGGCCCCTCTAGCCCACTCTGCCATTCAATTGGATCATGGCTGTTACAACATTCCTCATGTCCATTTTCCTGCCCATTCCCTGTAAGCCTTAATTCCCCGACTGATCAAGAACCTATCTATCACAGCCTATCCTAAGTATACACAAGGACTCTGCCCCTCCAGCTCTCTGTGGCAAGGAGTTCCAAAGACTCACAACCCTCTGAGAGAAGAAATTCCTCCTCATCTCAGTCTTAAATTGGTGCCCTTTATTCTGAGACTGTACCCTCTGGTCCTGGACTCTCCCATGAGGGGTATCTTCCTCTCAGTATTGAAGCTGTTACACCCCGTAGGAATCTTCTATGTTTCAATGAGATCGCTTCTCAGTCCTCAAAGCTCCAGTGAGTAAAGTCCCAACCTATTTAGCCTTTGCTCATAAGACAATCCCTCCACATCTGTGATCATCCTGATTTGGACTGCCTCCAGTGAAGTAATATCTTTCCTTAAACAAAGGGACCAAAACTGCTCGCAGTGCTCTGGATGTGGTCTCCCCAGCACCTTGTACGGCTGCAGTAAGAACCTCCCTAATTTTATACTTAAACCCCCTTGAAGTAAGGACCAACATTCCTTTAGCCTTCCTGATTACCTGCTGTTTAGATTAGAGTGGTGCTGGAAAAGCACAGCAGTTCAGGCAGCATCCGGGGAGCAGTAGATTACCTGCTGTGCCTGGGTGCTAGCTTTCTGTGTTTTCTTGCATAAGTTACCCCCAGCTCCCTTTGCGTAGCAGCTTTCTGCAGTTTGTCTCCTTTTAAATAATCTGTTATTTTGTTCTCCCGCACAAAATGGAACAACTTCTCATTTTCCCACGTGACACTCCCCGATTACTTAACCTCGGTAAATTGCTTGAGTTCCTCTCACAACCTGCCTTTTCCCCTATTTTAGTACAGTCTGCAAATTTGGCTACAGTACCTTCACCTCCTTCCTCCAGTGGTCCCAGCACTGATCGCACTGGTCATGGGTTGCCAACCTGAGA
The DNA here is from genome assembly GCF_037043375.1 of Chiloscyllium plagiosum. NCBI lineage: Eukaryota > Metazoa > Chordata > Chondrichthyes > Orectolobiformes > Hemiscylliidae > Chiloscyllium > Chiloscyllium plagiosum. The sequence continues at coordinate 119,044,304 of NW_028270143.1, forward strand.
AAGAACCTTTTATCTCTACTCGCTGTTTCCTGCCCATGAGCCAGTTCTCTATCCAGGCTGAAACACCATCTCCAACACCATGTGCTGTTGGGAAGGGCTCTGGTGTAGAGATGTGCTGAGGGTAACGATGAGGAAGTCGATAGCAAGGACCACACTGTGGCTCTTAGCTTCCCCACTCCCTTTCCCTGTGCCAATCCTCTCAATCGTGCGGACAGACTGAAGAGCTTGGGACTGGTTTCCCTGGAAAGAAAAAGGCTGAGGGAAAAATCTAATCGAGGTTTTCAAAATCATGAGCGGGCTGAATGGAGTAGACAGGGAGAAGTTGCTCCCAGTGGTGAAAGGAGCAAGAATGAGAGGGCGTGGATTTAAACCGTGTGCAAACGGAACAAGGGTGATGTGAGATAAAGTTTTTCCACCCAACGAGTAGTTAGGATGTGGAATGTACTGCCTGGAAATGTGATGGAGGCAGGTTCAACTGAAGCATTCAAGAGCGGTATTGGATAGCTATTTGGATGGAAATGATGCACAGGGATATGGGGCAGAGGGAGGATATCGGCTCCAGTAATAGACTGATGGGCTGACTGGCCTCCTTCAGCAAAGTAACCGTTCTGTGATATGGTGAAGGTGTTGCAGATTGAGGGCATGTGTATCTATGTGTGTATATCTTTGCCTTTGTGAATGTGTGTCCGTGTGTGTCTGTGTGTGTCTGTATCTATGTGTGCTTGTATGTCTGTGTGTCTCTGTGAATGTGTGCGTGTGTCTGTGTGAGTGTGCATGTGTGATTGTGTCTATGTGTATATCTGTGTGTGTGCATGTGTGTGTATGTATTGGTGTGTGCATGACTGTGTGTATGTGCATGGGTGTATATGTCTGTGTCTGTGTTTGCTTGTCTGTGTGTGTGTGTGTGTCTGTCTGTATTTACATGTCTGTATGTGTCAGTTTGTTTATGTGTGTGTGTTTCTGTGTTTGCATGTCTCTATGTGTCAGTTTGTCTATGTGTGTGTGTCTGTATTTGCATATCTGTGTATGTCAGTTTGTCTATGTGTGTGTGTGTCTGTGTTTGCATGTCTGTATGTGTCAGTTTGTCTATGTGTGTGTGTCTGTGTGTGTTTGTATTTGCATGTCTATGTTTGTCAGTTTGTCTATGTGTGTGTGTCTGTGTGTGTGTCAGTGTTTGCATGTCTGTATGTGTCAATTTGTCTATGTGTATGTGTGTCTGTGTCTGTATTTGCATGTTTGTGTATGTCAGTTTGTCTATGTGTGTGTCTGTGTGTGTCAGTTTGTCTATGTGTGTGTCTGTGTGTGTGTCTGTGTTTGCATGTCTGTATGTGTCAGTTTGTCTATGTGTATGTGTGTGTGTATTTGCATGTCTGTATGTGTCAGCTTGTCTATGTGTGTGTGTCTGTCTGTGTGTGTCTGTATTTGCATGTCTTTATGTGTCAGTTTGTCTATGTCTGTGTGTGTGTCTGTGTTTGCATGTCTGTATGTGTCAGTTTGTCTATGTGTGTGTGTCTGTGTTTGCATGTCTGTATGTGTCAGTTTGTCTATGCCTGTGTGTCTGTGTGTGTGTCTGTGTTCGCATGTCTGTATGTGTCAGTTTGTCTATGTGTGTGTGTCTGTGTTTGCATGTCTGTATGTGTCAGTTTGTCTATGTCTGTGTGTCTGTGTGTGTGTCTGTGTTTGCATGTCTGTATGTGTCAGTTTGACTATGTGTGTGTGTCTGTATGTGTCTGTGTTTGTATGTCTCTATGTGTCAGTTTGTCTGTGTGTGTGTGTCTGTATGTGTCTGTGTTTGTATGTCTCTATGTGTCAGTTTGTCTGTGTGTGTGTGTCTGTATTTGCATGTCTGTATGTGTCAGCTTGTCTATGTGTGTGCCTAAATGACACATGCATGTCTATGTGTGCATGCATGTGTCAGTGTGTTCCTTTCCTACCCTGTTCAGCAAACCCAAGATTAGTGAGATGTTGTGGGAGTTAATTCCTCCTTGATTGGCAGGAGGATCACAGCATGAGCAGTAAATATTTAGTCTGACTGCTCAGCTTTGAGTTTCTTTCTTGTTCCTTGGAGATAATTGTTGTCAATAGAAATGAGAGTGAGCGAGACTCCTTTGGCTTGAGAAACAAAGACGGGGAAGTTTGTGGAGCTGGGAGTGCTCAGCGGGAGGCTGTGCTCAGCATACTGTCTAATTGGACACCACCTCCTGTTTGCCATCTAAAGATAGTCCACTCAGGCTGGGACTCATCCCCAGGAGGTAAGGGGGCATGATGGGATAGGTGGGAGGTGGGGATGGTGGTGGGGGGTGGGATGGAGGGTGTATGAGATCTTGTCTGTTGTAAGTCACCGCTCTGAACCTTCTGTCTTCTGCAGGTCTTTACTGCCATTTTCACAGCCGAGATGGTCTTGAAAATCCTTGCCTTGGATCCGTACCACTACTTCCAGCAGGGTTGGAACATATTCGATAGCATCATCGTGTGTCTGAGCTTGATTGAGCTGGGCCTAGCCAGAGTGGATGGTCTGTCCGTGTTGCGATCCTTCCGTCTGGTACTATCTTTGGATTCCTTCTGTTCTCACACGATGACCTTGTAAAGATGTGGTGTAATGCGGACCACTGTGAGGGTATCCACATTGGTAGCAAAAGAACAGGCAGACAGAATAGGTGGCTCAGTGGTTAGCACCAGAAACTCATAGCACCGGTAACCTGGATTCGAGTCCACCCTTGGGCTACCGTCACTGCGGAGTTTGCACGTTCTCTTTGTGTCTGACTGGGTCTCTTTCAGATGCTCTGGTTTCATCCCACAGTCTGAAGATGTGCAGGTTAGGTGGGTTGGCCATGGGAACCACAGAGGGAATGGGTAGGATGTCCTTCAGAGGGTTGGTGTGGACTTGATGGGCCGAATGGCCTGCTTCCACACTGTGTTGTATGAATGTTACAATCTGTTCTGCTATAATGCAATAGTTGTAATCTCACATTATAAATGAGTGGGGCTGGAATTGCACTATAGCCAATACAGGTCAGGAAAGTTTGTGTTCTATGAACAATGGTTTAAATTCTTCAATAGCGCTGATGAAACAAATGTTAGAGCAGAACCGACTGTATCTGAATGACAATAGATTGACAAAAGAGGAGGTATAATGAGACCTGCATGTCCTTAGGCACCAGTCGCTGAAGGCAAGCAGCAGATGGTGAAGAAGGGCGGCACAGTGGCACAGTGGTTAGCACTGCTGCCTCACAGCGCCTGAGACCCGGGTTCAATTCCCGCCTCAGGCGACTGACTGTGTGGAGTTTGCACGTTCTCCCCGTGTCTGCGTGGGTTTCCTACGGGTGCTCCGGTTTCCTTCCACAGTCCAAAGATGTGCAGGTCAGGTGAATTGGCCATGCTAAATTGCCCGTAGTGTTAGGTAAGGGGTAAATGTAGGGGTCTGGGTGGATTGCGCTTCGGCGGGTCGGTGTGAACTTGTTGGGCCGAAGGGCCTGTTTCCACACTGTAATGTAATCTAATCTAAAAAAAAGGGAAGTGACATGAGAGATTGAGTCCAGGAACAGAGAGGTATTGCTGCGATTGTACAGGGCCCTGGTGAGAGCACACCTGCAGTATTGGGTGAGCTTTGGGCTCCTCAGAGACTTGGGGAGATGTACAGCACCGAACGAAAGCCATTCGGCCCATCAAGTCTGTGCTGACCAAAGACAGCCACCCGAGGCAGCACAATGGCTTGGTGGTTAGCACGGCTGCCTCACAGCGACAGGGACCCGGGTTCGATTCCAGCCTCTGGCAATTGTCAGTGTGGAGTTTGTACATTCTCCCTGTGTCTGCGTGGTTTTCCCCCGGGTGCTCCGGTTTCCTCCCACGACGTGCAGGTTAGGGTGAATTGGCCATGGGAAATTGCCCATAGTGTTCAGGGATGTGTAGGTTAGGTGCATTAGTCAGGGGTAAATGTAGAGTAATAAGGGAATGGATCTGGGTGGGTTAATCTTCAGAGAGTCAGTCTGGACTTGTTGGGCTGAAGGGCCTTTTTCAACACTGTACGGATTCTATGAACTACTTTAATCCCATTTGCCCCACTTAGCTCAAAGCCATGTATGCTTTGGCATTGCAAGCTAACTGAGATTGGCTGAGTGCTGACAGTGAGGAAGAAGGTCTTAGGTTACAGGAAGATAAAGACGGATTGCTCAGATGGACAGATCACTGGCAGAAGGAAGTTAACCCTGCTACACGTGAGGGTGATGCACTTTGGATGATGTCACAAGACAAAGGAGTACTCAATGATTGGCAGGACATTAGCAAGCTCAGATGAAAACAGGGATTTTGGGATGCTTGTCCACAGATCCCTGAAGGCAACAGGGCAGGTGAATAGGGTAGTTAAGAAGGCTTACGAGACACTTGGCTTTATCAGTCATGGCAAAGTATATAAGAAAAGGGGAGGTTCTGTTGGGAAAAAGTACTGAAAGAACTGTGGATGCTGGAAATCAGAAACAACAATAGCAATTGCTGGAAAAGCTCAGCAGGTCTGGCAGCATCTGTGGAGAGAAGCCAGAGTTAACATTTTGGGTCCAGTGACCTTCCTCAGAAGTTATGTTAGAGCCGTACAGAGCTTTGGTGAGGGCACAGCTGGAGTAATATGTACTGGTCCCCACACGATAGGAAGGGCGTGATTTCAATGGATGGGGTGCAGAGGAAATTCACCAGGATATTGCCTGGGACGGAGCACTATCGCTCTGAAGAGAGGCCGGATAAACTCAAATTGCTTTCTTTGGAGTGGAGGACTTTTTAAAAAATTCGCTTGTGGGACAAGGGCATCGCGGACTGGCCAGCATTTACTGCTCATCCCTAGCTGTCCTTCAACTGAGTGACTTACTAAGCAACTTCTGAGGGCAGTTGAGAGTCAACCACATTGCTGTGGGTCTGGAGTCATGTGTAGGCCAGACCAGGCAAGGATGGTTTCCTTTCCTAAAGAACATTAGCGAACCAGATGAGGTTTTCTGACAATCAACAATAGTTTCATGGTCATCAGTAGATTCTTAAAATTCAAATTCCACCATCTACTGGGATAGGATTTGAACCCGGATCCCCTGGCTGGGTTTTCTAGATTCATGGTCTAGCGATAATACCACTAGACCATCACCCCCAGCTGAAGGTTAGGAAGGAAGACCTGATGGATGTTTCTAAGGTTAAGCGAGGCATGGACTGGGTGGGTAGTAAACAGCTGTATCCTTTAATTGAAGAGTCAATAATGAGGGGCAATAATATTAAAGTAAAGGGCAGGAGGTTTGGAGGGATGTGAGGAAATTATTTTTCACCCAATGGATGATGGGAATGCATAATGCATTGTCTGGGAGGGTGGTTGAGGATGGAAACTTTGGAGCCTTTAAAAGGTATTGACTAGAATCCCTATGGTGTGGAAGCAGGCCATTTGCCCCATTGGGTCCACACTGAACCTCTCATCCAGAAACAACACCCCTACCGTACCCCTGCATTTCCCATGGCCCATCCACCTAGCCTGCACAATACAGGCGATTTACCTAACCTGCACATCTCTAGGCTGTGGGATGAAATAGGAACACCCCAAGGAAAGTCACGCAGACACAGGGAGAATGTTCAAACTCCACTCAGACAGTCGCCTGAGGCTGGAATCAAACCTGGGACCCTGGTGCTGTGAGGCAGCAGTGCTAACCCTGTGCCACCGGATGGTGAGTGAAGTGCCATAACATTAGAGGCTATGGACCAAGTGTGAATATAATGTTGATAGAGCAGCACAGACTCAATGGGCTGAAAGGACTTTTCTGTGACTTCCAGAAATAACCTTTTAACAGGCAATGGCAGGGAGAGAGGAACTCGAGAAAATTATAAGCACCAGGATGAGGTACTGAACAAATTGTTTGAGCATTGTATGGATAGCGTGAATAGCCAAGGTGTTTTCTCTGGGATAGGGGAGTCCAAAGCTAGATGGCATGGGTTTAAGGTGAGAGGGGAAAAATTTAAAAGGCACCTAAGGGGCACCTTTCTCACCTAAGGCAAATGGGATTAGATTAATTTGGGATAACTGGTCAGTATGGACGAGTTAGATCGAAGGGTCTATTTCCATGCTGTACATCTCGATGACTCCATGTGCTAACAAATACCTGGTTCCCAACGGACTTCATCCTTGGGTCTTAGAATTACTGAGATATTTGATGCATTGGTTTAAATTTTCCAAACTGACTTACAAGGTTCCATTAGTTTGGAAAATAACGAATGTGACTCTTCTATTCAAAAAGTGTTGGAGATAGAAAGCAAGAAGTTACAGGTCAATTAACTTACCATCTGCGATATGCAAGATGTTAGAATTTATTATTAAAGATGTTATAGTAGAGCACTTAGAAAAAGTGCAGGCCGGTGGGGAGGGAAAGAGGTATGGGCGGGTGCAGGTATGTGAGGAGGGGGATGGTGCAGGCTGGTGAGGAGGGGGAGAGGTGGAGGTGGTGCAAGCTGATGGGGAAGGGAGAGGTGAGAGAGGGGTGCAGGCCAGTGGGGAGGGGGAGAGATGAGGGTGGGTGCAGGTATGTGAGGAGGGGGAGAGGTGGGGATGGTGCAGGCTAGTGAGGAGGGGGAGAGTTGGGGGTTGGTGCAGGCTGGTGAGGAGGGGAGAGGTGGGGGTTGGTGCAGGCTGATGGGGGAGGGGAGAGTTGGGCGTGGTGTAGGCTGATGGGGAGGGGAGAGGTGAGTAGGGGGTGCAAGTATGTGGGGAAGGGGGTGGGGTGCAGGCTGGTGGTGATGTGGGGGAGAGGTGGTGATGGTGCAGACTGGTGAGGAGGGGGAGAGGTGGGCATGTGCAGGCTGGTGAGGAGGGGTGAGTTGGGGGGTTGGTGTAGGCTGATGGGGGAGGGGAGAGTTGGGCATGGTGCAGGCTGATGGGGGAGGGGGCTGGTGAGAGGGGGGGTGCAAGTATGTGGGGAGGGGGAGAGGTGGGGGAGTGCAGGCTGGTGGGGAGAGGGAGAGGTGGGGGGTGATGCAGGCCAGTGGGGAGGGGGAGAGGTGTGGGGGGCGCAGGCCAGTATGGAGGGGGAGAGGTGGGGGGTGTGCAGGCTGGTGGGGAGGGGGAGAGGTGGGGGGTGGTGCAGGCTGGTGGGGAGGGGGAGAGGTGGGGGGTGGTGCAGGCTGGTGGGGAGGGGGAGAGGTGGGAGGTGGTGCAGGTAGGTGAAGAGGGGGAGAGATGGGGTGTGCAGGCTGGTGGGGAGGGGGAGAGATGTGGGGGTGCAGGCTGGTGGGGAGGGGGAAAGGTGTGGGGGTGCAGGCTGGTGGGGAGGGGGAGAGGTGGAGGGTGGTGCAGGTAGGTGAGAAGGGGGAGAGGTGTGGGGGTGCAGGCTGGTGGGGAGGGGGAGAGGTAGGGGATGGTGCAGGTAGGTGGGGAGGGGGAGAGGTGTGGGGGTGCAGATATGTGAGGTGGGGGAAAGGTTGTTGAAGAAGGGGAGAGGTGTAGGGGTGCAGGCTGGTGAGAAGGGAGAGAGGTGTAGGGGTGCAGGCTGGTGAGGAGGGGAGAGGTGGGGGGTGCAGGTTGGTGGGGAGGGGGAGAGGTGTGGGGGTGCAGGCTGGTGGGGAGGGGGAGAGGTGTGGGGGTGCAGGCTGGTGGGGAGGGGGAGAGGTGTGGGGGTGCAGGCTGGTGGGGAGGGGGAGAGGTGTGGGGGTGCAGGCTGGTGGGGAGGGGGAGAGGTGTGGGGGTGCAGGCTGGTGGGGAGGGGGAGAGGTGTGGGGGTGCAGGCTGGTGGGGAGGGGGAGAGGTGTGGGGGTGCAAACTGGTGAGGAGGTGGAGAGGTGTGGGGGAACAGGCTGGTGGGGAAGGGGAGAGGTGTGGGGTTGCAGGCTGGTGGGGAGGGGGAGAGGTGTGGGGGTGCAGGCTGGTGGGGAGGGGGAGAGGTGTGGGGGTGCAGGCTGGCGGGGAGGGGGAGAGGTGTGGGGTGCAAGTTGGTGGGGGAGAGGAGAGTAGGGGGTACAGGTTGGTGGGGAAGGGGAGAGTTGGGGGTTGCAGGCTGGTGAGAAGGGGGAGAGGTGTGAGGGTGCTGGCTTGTAGGGAAGGGGACAGGTGGGGGGGGTGCAGGCTGGTGAGGAGGAGAGGTGTGGGGGTGCAGGCTGGTGGGGAGGGGGTGAGGGGGAGAGGTGTGGGGGTGCAGGCTGGTGGGGAGGGGGAGAGGTGTGGGGGTGCAGGCTGGTGGGGAGGGGGAGAGGGGGAGAGGTGTGGGGGTGCAGGCTGGTGGGGAGGGGGAGAGGTGTGGGGGTGCAGGCTGGTGAGGAGGGGCAGAGGTGTGGGGGTGCAGGCTGGTGGGGAAGGGGAGAGGTGTGGGGGTGCAGGCTGGTGGGGAGGGGGAGAGGTATAGGGGTGCAGGCTGGTGGGGAGGGGGAGAGGTATAGGGGTGCAGGCTGGTGGGGAGGGGGAGAGGTGGGGGGGTGTATGCTGGTGGGGAGGGGGAGAGGTGTGGGGGTGCAGGCTGGTGGAGAAGGGGAGAGTGGGAGTGGTGCAGGCAGATTTGGCAAATGTTACCAACCCCTCCAACTTTCTCAGAATTTCAGAATCCTCGCTGCTCAGAGGAAGCTGATTTAGTTCATAGCTGCAACCCATTTCAGGGACCTGTCAGCACAGCCCTCATGTTAATCTATAACAGACTGATTCACCTTTTAATGTTGTCTATGGTGTTTATAGAATACACAATTATGCATCTGTTAATAACAACTAACATATCAATAGCTGATTTTGCCTTTGAACCTGTTTGTGGCCATTTCACAGCATTTTAATAGATGCATAATTTTACTTTTTTAAAAATTCATCTGCATAACCTCTCTCATCCCATTCGAATGAATCATCAATATTAACCTCTTGTCACCCAATGTTTGAACCATTCAAAATAAAGTGTCATTTATTCTGGGGCTATGGACAACGCAAATCAGACAAGAATCTAGTTACCTGTCATAAGCTGGAGGTGAATTGTTGCAACTCTGATTTGTTACAGGCTACGTGATCAGGGTGCTGTTGGAGGCTGGTGTTGGGAAGTAATGATGGGATGGCAGGAGTTATCCAATGCCAATAGTGGAACAGTGGAATACATTATGGATTACTATTACTAGTGCGTTGGAGACTGAGGGACAACCTGATTCAAATATGTTAACTTATGAGAGGCATGGTGAGGATAGATAGTTGGAGTCTTTTCCCCAGGGTGGAAATGTCAAATACAAGGGAGCATAGGTCTAAGGTGAGAGTAGGGAAAGGTTTAAAGGTGAGATACGAGGCAGGTTTGTTTATACAGAGGGTAATAGGTGCCTGGAACGTGCTGCCAGGGGAGGTGGTAAAAGCAGACAGCAATATTTAGGAGGCATTTAGAGAGACACATGAATGGCAGGGAATACAGGGATACGAACCATGTGTAGGCAGATGGGGTTAGTTTACAATGACATCATGGTGGGCACAGACATGGTGGGCTGAAGGACCTGTTCCTGTGCCATCCTGTGGGGAGAACGGTGGCACAGTGGTTAGCACTACTGCCTCACAGTGCCAGGGACCCGGGTTCAATTCCCGCCTCAGGTAACTGTCTGTTTGGAGTTTGCACCTTCTCCCCGTGTCTGTGTGGGTTTCCTCCGGGTGCTCCGGTTTCCTCCCACAGTCCAAATATGTACAGGTCAGGTGAGTTGGCCATGCTAAATTGCCCGTAGTGTTAGGTGAAGGGGTAAATGTCGAGGAATGGGTCTGGGTGGGTTGCTCTTTGGAGGATCGGATGTGGACTTGTTGGGCCAAAGGGCCTGTTTCCACACTGTAAGTAATCTAATCTAATCTAAAGTGGGTGAATGACAGTAGATCAGTGACTTACACAGAAATGCATAAACTGTGAGAGGGAAACTAAAGAAACGACAGGACCGATACCAAAATGGGGGTCTTCTTATGGAGGCAAAGACGTTCTCACTCTATTCCAGTGGCCTTGCTAGTTTGGTTTACTCAAGTGCCCCACTCAATTTCATTTTGAAATCGTAGAGCCTCTCTGCTCCCACTGTCCCCACAGGCAGCATGCTCCAGGTCAAAAGATCATCCATGTTAGGCACAGGAGTAGGCAGTTCAGCCCACAGGGAGAAAGTGAGGACTGCAGATGCTGGAACTCAGAGTCGAGAGTGTGGTGCTAGAAAAGCACAGCCAGTCAGGCAGTATCCAAGGAGCAGGAGAGTTGACGTTTCCGGCATAAGCTCTTCATCAGGAATGTGGGGGGTGTGTGGAGGGGGCTGAGAGATAAATAGGAGGGGGCCAGTTGGGCTTGGATGAAGGTAGCTGGGAAGGCTATAGTTAGATGAAGATGGAGGGTGAAGGCAATAAGTCAGAGCAGAGGGTGCAGCAGATAGGTGGGAAGGAAGATGGACAGGCAGGACAGGTCAAGAGGGCAGTGCCGAGTTGGAGGGTTGGATCTGGGATGAGGTGGGGGGAGGGGAGGTGAGGAAACTGGTGAAATCCACATTGATCCCATGTGGTTTGTAGGTCCCAAAGTGGAAGATGGGACATTCTCTCTCCAGGGGTCAGGTGGCTTGGATTTGGCGGTGGAGGAGGTCCAGGACTTGGATGTCCTTGGGAGAGTGGGAGGGGGTGTTGAAGTGGGCCACAGAGTGGTGGGGTTGGTTGGTGAATTACTTTATCAAGTTGATAGGTTTGTTAAGAAGGCGCATGGTGTGTTGGCTTTCATTAGCTGGAGGGTTGAGTTTAAGAGCTGCGATGTTATGCTGCAGCTCTATAAAGCCTGGGTTAGACCACACTTGGAATATTGTGTTCAGTTCTGGTCGCCTCATTATAAGAAGGATGTGGAAGCTTTAGAGATTTTGCAGAGGAGATTTACCGAGAATGCTGCCTGGACTAGAGGGCATGTCTTATGAAGAAAGGTTGAGGGAGCTAAGGATTTTCTCATTAGAGTGAAGAAGAATGAGCAGTGACTTGATAGAGGTGTACTTGAGAGGCACAGATAGAATGGATAGACAGAGACTTTTTCCCAGGGTGGAAATGGCTACCTCGAATGGGCATAATTTTAAGGTGATTGGAGGAAGGTTCAGAGGAGATCTCAGAGGTAGGTTCTTTACACAGAGAGTGGTGGGTGTGTGGAATGCACAGTCAGCAGTGATAGTAGAGTCAGATACATTAGGGACATTAAAGTGACTCTTGCATAGGTACATGGATGATAGCAAAATGGAGGGTAAGTCAGTTGGTTTAATCTTAGAGTAGGATAAAAGACTGGCACAACACCAAAGGCTGAAGAGCCTGTATTGTTCTGCAGTCTATGTTCTCAGACCCTTTCGAACTGAGATGAGGAGGGATTTCTTCAGCCAGAGGGTGGTGACTCTGTGGAACTCATTGCTGCAGAGGGCTGCGGAGGCCAAGTCACGGAGTGTATTTAAGATGGAGATAGACAGATTTTTGATTAGTTGTTTGGGGATCAAGAGGGAGAGGGAGAAGGCAGGAGAATGGGGTTGAGAAATATATCAGCCATGACCGAATGGCAGAGCAGTCTCGACGGGCTGAATGGCCTGATTCTGCTGCTGTATGTAATGGTCATCGTGGTTGTAATTATGTGGTACAGTCTGTTCTGGTCAATTAGCGCTCTCGTCTCGTTTTCCATTTGAATTGGTATTCTTGCAACTTGTCCTGATGAAGCCAGAAATCTTCAGTAAAATGTTTTCTTTCAGCAATGCTTACAGTCTGTGCTACCAAAATGGCTACTTTTACAACTCGTAAACCCAGTGGAGTAATGTTGGAACCATGTAATCTGCAGTTCTGATCAACACTTGTGTAGATGCAATATTATAGGCGAAAGTGAGGACTGCAGATGCTGGAGATCAGAGCTGAAAATGTGTTGCTGGAAAAGCGCAGCAGGTCAGGCAGCATCCAAGAAGCAGGAGAATCGGCGTTTCGGGCATAAGCCTGAAGAAGGGCTCATGCCCGAAACGTCGATTCTCCTGCTTCTTGGATGCTGCTTGACCTGCTGCGCTTTTCCAGCAACACATTTTCAGCTAGATGCAATATTATACTAGTTACCATGATCTGTGGAGAAAATAGAGTTCAGGAGTCTTTTAGCTTTCCAGTTTTCTTTTCCCCTTGAATGTGAAGATGAACAATAGTTGAAAGGAATTGGTATGAGTTATACTGTCTGCATTTTAGGTCACCATATTATAACCGAGGCTCCGGACAGAAAGCTGATTAGATTTGACAGATGACATCAGAAGTGTTTGAGTATAAAAGCAAATTACTGAGGATGCTGGAATCTGAAACCAAAAAAGAGAAAATGCTGGAAAATCTCAGCAAGTCTGGCAGCATCTGTAAGGAGAGAAAAGAGCTGACATTTCGAGTCGAACTGACCCTTTGTTTGAGTATAGATATCCAAAGAGGGTCGACAGTGTCAAGGCTCTTTTCTCTTGAGAGGCAAAGACTAAGAGGTGATCTAATAGAGATCTTTAAAATTATGAAAGGTTGCGATAGAGTGAATACAGAGAGTGTCTTCTCTTGAACACAAGTGCATAACCAAAGGCCACTGATATGAGATAATCCCTCAGTGGGGAGTTCAGAAGGAACATTATTGACCAGAGAGTGGTGAGAATGTGGAACTCGCTCCCTTAGGGAGTGGTTGAAGCACTGAAGGGGAAGCTTGCCTTCATTGCTCAGACCTGGGAGTAGAGGAATCGGGGCTTCAAATTGAGGCTGTACAAGGCCTGCTCTGGAGTACTGTGTCCAGTTCTGGTCATCCTGTTATAGGAAGGATAATATTCAGCTAGAGAGGGTTCAGCAGGGATTTACCAGGATGTTGCCTGGAATGGAGGGTTTGAGTTACAAGGAGAGGCTGGATAGACTGGGACTTTTCTCACTGAAGCCTATGAGGTAGAGAGGTGACCTCTATAAACCTTATAGAGGTTTCTAAAAGAATGAGGAGTATAGGTAAGGTGAATAGTGGATTATTTTCCCTAGGGTGGGGAAATTTAAGATGAGGGGGCATATTTTTAAGGCAAGAGGAGAAAGATTTAAGAAAGACTTGAGGGGCAATTTTGTTATACACAGAGTTGTTCATGTGTGGAATGAATTTGCAGTGGAAGTGGTGGATGTGGGTGTAGTTTAGGTAAGTATATGAATAAGAAAGACGTTTAGGTAAGTATATGAATAAGAAATGTTGGGAGGGATGTGGGCCAAGCGCAGGCAGGTGGGACTAGTTTAGTTTGGGATTATGGTCGTCATGGGCTAGTTGGACCGATTCTTGCTGTATGACTGTGTAAACAGGAGGGAGAAGGGAACAGAGGGTAACAATGAAAGATTTTAGAAGAGGAGAGGTTAGGGTGAACAATAAAGGCTAGCATGACAGGTCGGGCAGAATGACCACTTACGTATGGGGAGGTTGGTAATGTCATGGTAATGGACTAGTCATCTGGAATCCCAGGTCAATGTTCGGGAGGTTCAAATCTCATCATGGCAGATGGTGAAATTTGGATTCAGTAAAGGTCTGGAGTAAAGAATGGACCTTATGATGACCGTGTAACTACTGTCAATTATTGTAATAACAAATCAGATACATTAAGGAAGGAAACCCAACATCCTGCTCTGATCTGACTTGTAACTTCTCTCTGACGGGTAATAAATACTGGCCTTGCATTTTGGTCAAGGGGGGCTAAGGCTAAGATTATCATCAAATCAAACAAAGGTAGGAGTTTCATGGTGAATAGTAGGGCCTTAAGGAGTGTAGTGGAACAGAGGGACCTTGGAGTTCAGGTGCATGGTTCTCCAAAAGTGGAGTCCCAGGTAGACAGGGCAGTAAAGAAGGCTTTTGACGATAGAAGTTGGGAAGTTATGTTGCTGTTGTATAGCACTCTGGTGAGGCCACACTTGGAGTATTGTGTTCAATTTTGGTCACCTTGCTATAGGAAGGACATTATTAAATTGGAAAGAGTGCAGAAGAAATTTATAAGGATATTGTCAGGACTCAAAGTCTGAGTTATAGGGAGAGGTTGGACAAGCTAGGACTTTTTCCTTTAGAGCGTAGAAGTGTATAAGATCATGAAAGGCATGGATAGGGTGAACACACTCAATCTTTTTCCCAGGGTTGGGGAACCAAGGACGAGAGGGTAACAGTTTAAGGTTAAAGAGGAAATAATCAAGGAGAACCTGAGGGGGAACTTTTTTACACAGAGGGTGGTACGCATATGGAATGAGCTGCCAGTGGAAGTGGTTGAAGCGCATACATTAACAACATTTTAAAGGCATTCGGACAAATACATGAATAGGGCGGCATGGTGGCTCAGTGGTTAGCACTGCTGCTTCACAGCACCAGGGTCCTAGGTTTGATTCCAGCCTCGGGCGACTGTCTGTGTGGAGTTTGCACATTCTCCCCGTGTCTGCATGGGTTTCCTCCAGGTGCTCCGGTTTCCTCCCACAGTCCAAAGATGTGCAGGTCAGGTGGTGAATTGGCCATGCTAAATTACCCATAGCGTTAGGTGCATTAGTCAGAGGGAAATGGGTGTGGGTGGGTTACTCTTCGGAGGGTTGGTGTGAACTGGTTGGGCCGAAGGGCCTGTTTCCACACTGTAGGGAATCTAATAGGAAAGCTTTAGTAGGATATGGGCCAAGTGGGAAAATGGGGTTAGCGCGGTTGGGCATTTTGGTCGGCTCTTGCCCGAAATGTCGAGTTTCCAGCTCCTCAGATGCTGCCTGACCTGCTGTGCTTTTCCAGCACCACTCTAATCTAGACTCTGATTCCAGCATCTGCAGGCCTCACTCTTGCCCATTTTGGTTGGCATGGACAGTTCGGGCCTAAGGGCTTGTCTCTATGCTGGAGAACTCTATGACTCTATGACTGTATCTTTGCTGTCACCCAGGAAGATGAGCAATCTCAGCACAGATTGATCATTGAATGACCTTGCTAGTTTTTAGCATATGAGGCAGCGTATTCTCCAATGAAGAGTCTTTCAAAGGCGCTGAATTTCTAAATGTTTTAAGGATCTTAATAGAGTACATGCCTGAGAAATGGCTCCCTCAGCGTGGGGAATCTTGAATCACTCAGTATAAGGGTTTATCATTTCAAACTGGGATTTGGAAAAATGTCTTGAGTCACAGGATTTGGAATTCTTTGGAATTCTCTATGGCAGCGAGCTGTGAACATTCAGTCATTGAGCACATGTGAGGTAATGCACTTTGGTAATTGAAACATGGAGAGAGAATACAGTCTCAATGGTACATCTGTGAGGGGAGTACAGGAGCAGAGGGACCTTGAGGTTCATGTACATGATTCTCTGAAGATGTCTAGGCAAGTTCAGAACAGTTGTTAAGAAGGCTTATAGGCTCTTTGGGTCTATAATAGAGGCACACAGTATAAAATCAAGGAACTGACGCTACACCTCTACAATTCATTGATCAGAGCACATTTGGAATATTGTGTTTAGTTCTGGGCACCTTGTTTAAGGAAGGATGTTAAAGTCCTGGACGGAGTGCAAAGGAGATTTACTGGAATAATACCAGGTATGAGGGATTCCAGACATAAGGAAAGATTCGAGAAATTGGGCGTATTCTCCTTAGAGTAGAGAAGGTTAAGAAGTGACCTTGTTGAGGTGCTCAAAACGATGAACATTTTTGATGAGTAAAGAAGGATATTCTCTTCCCATTAGTAGGTATGCCAGTAACTCAGAGTCACAATTTCAAGATTGTGAACGAGGGAGCTAGGAGTGAGATAAGGAAAAGCCTTTTTACTCAGAGAGTTGTCTCGGATTTGGGTTGCGTTGCCTGGGAGATTGGTGGAGACGGATTCCATAGGAGTTTCCAAAAGACAGCTGAAGCTATATTTGTGAGTGATGGAGTTAGAGGGCTGTGGAGATAGAGCTGGAGAGCTTAGCTCTTTCGGGAGCCAGTACAGATACGCTGGGTAATGTGGACTCCTTCTGGACTGTAAAATTCTACGTTTCTGTTGGAAACTAAGATCAATAGAGTGAACATAAGAGGTCGGCCAGGAGCAGGCATGAAGGGCCAAATGGCCACTCCAGCCCTTTTCCTGATGTTCTTCTTTTCACTTTTGAACCGCCCAGTCCAATGAATACAAGCTCAGTGTAACATACAATCCGATTAGAAGACAATAGACTTCAGGCTATCAGTTGACTTGTTGACATATTGTGAGCTTCAGTTCATTGGAAAACATTAATTAACCATTCTTCTACTTCCCCCATTCATTGTGATAATTACTATTATAATCGTTGTAATAATCAGGGTGGCACGGTGGCTCAGTGGTTAGCACTGCTGCCTCACAGCGCCAGGGACCTGGGTTTGATTCCAGCCTCAGGCAACTGTCTGTGTGGAGTTAACACATTCTCCCCGTGTCTGTGTGGGTTTCCTCCCACAGTCCAAAGATGTGCAGGTTAGGGTGAATTGGCCATGCTAAATTGCCTCATAGTGTTCAGCGATGTGTAGGTTAGATTAGTCAGGGGTAAATGTAAGGGAATGGCTCTGGGTGGATTACTCTTCGGAGGGTTGGTGCTGACTTGTTGGGCTGAATGGCCTGTTTCCACACTGTAGGGATTCTATTCTATGGTTCTACCTTGTCTGATGCAAGATATTTATTTTGTTCCAATTTACTTCGCAGCTCCGAGTCTTCAAGCTGGCAAAATCATGGCCTACCCTCAACACGCTAATTAAGATCATCGGTAATTCGATGGGTGCATTGGGCAACTTGACCCTTGTCCTGGCCATCATTGTCTTCATCTTTGCCGTGGTTGGAATGCAGCTCTTTGGCAAAAAATACACCGAATGTGTCTGTAAAATCTC
Source organism: Chiloscyllium plagiosum (assembly GCF_037043375.1). Classification (NCBI taxonomy): domain Eukaryota; kingdom Metazoa; phylum Chordata; class Chondrichthyes; order Orectolobiformes; family Hemiscylliidae; genus Chiloscyllium; species Chiloscyllium plagiosum. Next base: position 119,061,081 of record NW_028270143.1, read on the forward strand.
CACCAAGTGTAAGCTTCCACGTTGGCACATGTCTGACTTCTTCCACTCGTTCCTCATCGTGTTCCGAGTGCTGTGTGGTGAGTGGATCGAGACCATGTGGGATTGTATGGAGGTGGCTGGGCAGCCCCTGTGTATCCTGGTCTTCATGCTGGTGATGGTCATTGGAAACCTCGTGGTAAGTTCTGAAGTTAAGTTTCTGGGTTTTACGCTCGGTACTCTACTGGGGCTCCAGCTTGCCAGTCGCCTGTGTGCACCCTCAGGGACAGGTTTTCACCTGCGTTTAACATAAAATCGCAAAGCCACCCATGCACCTCCAGTGGTCTCCATTGGTGTTTATGTTCTATGTGAGCCCCCTCCTTTCCCAGGGCAGGTATGACTAAGTCCAGAGAGCACATGTTTAAGGTAAGAAGCAAATAATTTCGAGGAGATCTGAGAAAGAAACTGTTTTCACCCAGAGATTGGTAGAAATATGGGACATGCTGCCCAAGAGCATGGTGGAATACACTCACAGCCATTTAAGAAGCAACACGTTGGAATATTGTGTGCAATTCTGGTCTCCTTCCTCTCGGAAAGATGTTGTGAAACTTGAAAGGGTTCAGAAAAGATTTACAAGGATGTTGCCAGGGTTGGAGGATTTGAGCTACAGGGAGAGGCTGAACAGGCTGGGGCTGTTTTCCCTGGAGCGTTAGAGGCTGAGGGGTGACCTTATAGAGGTTTACAAAATCATGAGGGACATGGATAGGATAAATAGGCAGAGTCTTTTCCCTGGGATCAGGGAGTCCAGAACTAAAGGGCATAGGTTTAGGGTGAGAGGGGAAAGATATAAAAGACACCTACGGGGCAACTTTTTCACATAGAGGGTGGTACGTGTATGGAATGAGCTGCCAGAGGATGTGGTGGAGGCTGGTGCAATTGCAAAATTTAAGAGGCATTTGGATGGGTATATGAATAGGAAGGATTTGGAGGGATATGGGCCGGGTGCTGGCAGGTGGGACTAGATTGTGTTGGGATATCTGGTTGGCATGGACGGGTTGAACCAAAGGTTCTGTTTCCATGCTGTACATCTCTATGACTCTATGACTCTATGACACTTACAATGGCAGGACAGTGTAGGCTATAGAGAAATTCAAGTACATGATGCTTGTTGATCACATAATCATGGGAGGCCAAAGGGCCCGTTTCTATCCTGTATGGCTCTATGACTCTGTTCATCCATCTAGCCCTATCTGCGTTTGAGCTCTTGAGGCACAGTGGTAATGTCCCTACCTCTGAGCCAGAAGACCTGAGTTTAAATCCCAGCTGCTCCTGAGGTGCATCTTAACACAACCACACAGGTTTATTTTAAAATAATCTTTCTCCCTCATTCCTTATGTGGCTTAGCACATCTGTGGCAACTGTTTAAATGACTCACTGTGGTAGCCAATACCCCGTACCAATCACTCTCTGAGTTAAGAATTGCCTGCAGGATTCCTTATTTGATGAAAAGGGGACTGAATTGATGACTACTAGTCTGGGTCTCTGTCCAAATGAAAACCTCTCCTCTTCACATCTACCCTTACAAACCCTGTCACACTCTCTCAGTCCAGAGTTGATCTTTCTCTTTTCCCATTGCTACAATCTCCCATTTATCAGTTTGTTGCACTCTATCCAATGCCACTAAAACTGTTTCTCGAAAATAGGGACCCGAACTGTGCATTACAGGTGCAGTCTCACCAAGGCTCCTGACAAGTCTAACTGGTTGAATATTGATCGTGAGACCTAGGAGTTCAACATACTGCTCTATATCAATTTCAAGATATAACTCATGTGCTTTTACATGGTGCTGCTTGATAAACTGGATAGATTGAATATACTCTTTACCAAATGACTCAGAGTCCAAAACAGTGGACAATTTAAATATATAAAGCATTCTTTTAATGTAGTTTGGCACAGGTCTAGTTGTATGTACCTTTAGTTAAACTTGTCCATCCTCCAGCTTGATTTCAGCATCCAGGTGAAAAGGTACTGAGATACAACAGAGGGCAAAGGCAGTCGGTTGCTTAGCCAGCCAGTGCGGACAGGATGGGCTGAATGTCCTCCTTCCATTCTGTAAGTATTCAGCACTTCCATGCTAACTCTCTTGAGGTAGACATTGAGGACAGAGACGAAGAGAAATCTCTTCACACAGGGAGCGGCAAAGTCGCAGTAACAAAACGTTCAAGATGGAAATCAATTGATTCCTTGATTCTTAAACTTCACTTGTCTTTGGCTGGGCCAGTATTTATTGCCTGAACCCTGGTGCACTTAGGAAGCTGGGGGGTGAGCTGCCTTCTTGAACTGCTGCAGTCCACCTCCTGTGGGTTGACCCATAATGCCATTAGGGAGGGTATTCAAGGATTTTGACCTGTGACAGTGAAGGAACGATGATATATTTCCCACTCAGGATGGTGAGTGTCTTGGAGGGGAACATGCAGGTGATGGTGTTCCCATGTATCTGCTGCCCTTGTCCTTCTAAATGGAAGTGGTCATGTCTATTTGTGGATGTGGTGCCAATCAAGCAGGTTGCTTTGATAAGCATTCACTCCCACCAGTAGCAGTGGTGTGTCCCATTTCCAAGATGCGCTGCAGAAATTCACTCAAGATCCTTAGACAGTGTTTTCCAAACCCACGACCACTTCCCTCCCTAATGGCATTGTGGGTCTACCTACAGCAGGTGGACTGCAGCAGTTCAAGGAGGCAGCTCACCACCACCTTCTCAAGGGCAACTAGGGATCGGAAATCAATTCTGGCTCAATCAGCGACACCCATATCCCACAAGTGAATAAAAAAAGATCTAAAGTAATGATGTAGCAAGAACAAGGGCCAAATGGACTATACCTGCACTTGTTTCCAAAGTTCTCATCTCATTAACTTGGCAATTGTTCAAATATTTGTTTGGAGAATTGCTGAACAGAGGGGAATCAGGGTATCTGAGATCTGAATACATGAGACAAGCAAGCGTTCACCTCTTCAAACAATCTGATTGAAGGATTGTGGAGATAAGAGGCAAGGACTGAGAATGAGCAGGTCAATTCAACGTGAGACCAGGTACAGAATGAGAAATAAAGAGAGGCAAAGCAAAGTTGGATGAGGAGAGACATTAAATAAATAAAAGACAGAAACTATAAATGAAAACATTAAGTTGTAACATTACATTTTAAAAAAGTCGAACAGCAGTTGGCTGGACGGTGTGGACAGGGAGAAGCTGTTTCCGCTTGTGAAAAGAACAAGCGGATGTAGATTTAAACTGATGTGCAAATGGAGTGAGGGTGACGTGAGGAAACCTTTTCCACTCAGCAAGTCGTTCAGGTCTGGAATGCACTGCCTGGAGGCAGGTTCAACTGAGGCATCCAAGAGGGGAGTGGATGGTCATTTGGATAGAAGGCATGTGCAGGGATATGGGGAAAGGAAGAAGATTGTCACTATATTATCCATGGGTTATTTGGATTGCCAGAAGGCCTTTGAAAAGGTACTGCAGAGGAGTCAGTGAAATAAGGCAAGAGCCCATGGTGTTCGGGGTAAGGTATTGGCATGGATAGAGGATTGGCTGACTGGCAGAAGACAGAGAGTGGGAATAAAGGAGTCTTTCTCAGGATGGCAGCTGGTGACTAGTGCAGTTCCACAGAGGTCAGTGCTGGGACCGCAACTATTCACATTATACATTAATGATCTGGACAAAGTGATCTGAACTGAGGGCAATCTTGCTAAGTTTGCAGAGAACACAAAGACAGGTGGAGGGGCAGATAATATTGAGGAGGCGGGGAGGCTGCAGGAGAAGTTGGATAGGCTTGGAGAGGGGGCAAAGAAGTGGGCAGATGGAATACAATTTGGGAGCGTGTGCGGCTATGCACGTTGGTAGGAAGGTTAGAGGCATAGACTATTTTCTAAATGGGGGAAGGCTTTGTAAATCTGAAGCACAAAGGGATATGGGAGTCCTAGTTCAGGATTCTCTTAAGGTTAACATGCAGGTTCAGTTGGCAGTTGGGAAGGCAAATGCAATGTTATCATTCAGGTGGAGGGCTAGAATACAAGAGTACGGCTGAGCCTGTGTAAGGTTCTAGTCAGACTGTATTTGGAATATTGTGTAAATTTGCTCGCTGAGCTGGTAGGTTTGTTTTCAGACATTTCATCACCATACTAGGTAACATCATCAGTGAGCTTCTGGTGAAGCGCTGGTGCTCTGTCTGCTTTCTATTCATGTGCCTTGGTCTGTTAAGGTGGGTGATATCATTTCTGGTTCTTTTTGTCAAGAGGTAGATAAATGGGGTCCAGACTGGCATTCAAATTGGACCTTTATCAATCAATGCATCGATTTGGACCCCACTTACCAACCTTTGAGAAAAAGAACCAGAAATGATATCACCCACTGGAAATGATATCACCCAGACTAAGACACCTACAGACCAGAGGTTCACTGATGATGTTACCTAACATGGTGACAAAATGTCCGCAAACAAAACCGCCAGGTCAGCGAGCAAACCTACAACCTGAACCTCAAATCTTCTCAAAAATAAAGTGAGCAGTTTTGGGCTCTGAATTTGATGTGGTTTGATTTGACTTATTATTGTCACATGTACTGAGATACAGTGAAAGGTATTGGACTGTGTGCTAACCAGCCAAATCACACCTTACAGAAGTACATCAGGGTAAGAGAACAGCATGCAGAAGGAAGGAAGGATGTGCTGACGTTGGAGGGGGCCCAAAGGAGGTTGATAAGAACGATCCCAGGAAAGAAGGGCTTTTCATATGAGGAGCGTTTGAGAACTCTGTACTCGATGGAGTTTAGAAAGATAGGGCAGGGGGTGGGGGTGGGGGGTTGCTGGATGTGGGATCTGCTTGAAACTTACAGAAACCTGAATGGATGTGGACATTGAGAAGATGTTTCCACTAGTAGGAGACACTAGGACCTGGGCACAGCCTCAGCGCGAAAAGAAGACACTGTAGAACTGTGATGAGGAGGAACTTCTTCAGCCAGAAGGTGGGGAATCTGTGGAACTCATTGCCGCAGAGGGCTGTGGAGGCCAAGTCATTGAATGCATTTAAGACCGAGATAGATAGATTCTTGATTAGAGAGGGGATCACGGGTTATGGGGAGAAGGCAGGAGAATGAGGTTGAGAAATATATCAGCCATGCGGCACAGTGGCTCAGTGGTTAGCACTGCAGCCTCACAACGCCAGGGACCCAGGTTCGATTCCAGCCTTGAACAACTTTCTGTGTGGAGTTTGCACATTCTCCCCGTGTCTGTCCGGTTTCCTCCCACAGTCCAAAGATGTGCAGGTCAGGTGAATTGGCCATGCTAAATTGCCCATAGTGTTAGGTGCATTAGTCAGAGGGAAATGGGTCTGGGTGGGTTAATCTTTGGAGGGTCAGTGTGGACTTGTTGGGCTGAAGGGCCTGTTTCCATACTGTAGGGAATCTAATCATGATTGAATGGGGGAACAGACTCAATGGGCCAAATGGCTTAATTCTGCACCTATGTCTTATGGTCTTGCAGTAAAGACATGATAGGCTGAGGGTCGTCACAATTCTGTCAATCTGTGAACAATGGAATTGTGAAGGAATGAAACTCCACACTTAAAGAGGTTTCACAACTTCAAAACCCACAGCATTTCGCAGCCAATGGAGTACATTTGAAGTGGATTTGCTGTTGTAATGCAGGCCCAGTTAATGGTGTCATTGTTAATTATCATTAGCAAGGAGGTAGTTTCCCAATAAATAACACTTAGCTCGTCATAAAAAGGGCACTGGAAGATTTGAACAAAGGCCAGACATTGCGGATGCTGTGAATTTGAAATAAAAAACAGAAGATACTGAGAACTCTCAGAAGATTAGGAATAATCGTAGTCTGAAAATGTGTTGCTGGAAAAGCGCAGCAGGTCAGGCAGCATCCAAGGAGCAGGAGAATAAGCCCTTCTTCAGGGCTCATGCCTGAAACGTCGATTCTCCTGCTCCTTGGATGCTGCCTGACCTGCTGCGCTTTTCCAGCAACACATTTTCAGCTCTGATCTCCAGCATCTGCAGTCCTCACTTTCTCTTAAAAGTCTAGTCTATTGAGTACTTTTGGCTTTATCTGCTTTTTGGGAGCTGGTAGTGGTTTAACTTTTCATGGCACTTAACAAGAAGGACTGTAAAGTTGAATACATTTTCTTTCTTACTTTATTTCTCTGCCTTTACATTCTGTGTTTCAATTTAGTCTTTAAATTGGTGCTGGAGTGTGGCGACACTGTACAGTGCTTTTCATTGTTTTTGTTTGTAACAAGGCATGGATGACAACAAATAAGTCAAATTAAATTAGAGAAATCCAATCAAATTCATTGTCGAGTTTATTCTGTCCCGACCACCGACATATGGCGATAATGAACTGTTCAATCTGGTAATGTTGGCATTGGGCAGCAGCTTTGGTGAAACATTTTGGACAACAATCCTTAAATTTTGGAGACTAATCGCATCGTTGGCACACTGTGCTTGCTGAATCGTTTCTGCACGGATAGCAGCTTTAGCCTCACCGCTCGCTGGACGAGAAATGATGCGGAAAATAGACACGGAGTTGACAAACTTTTCCATCCATTGCAAACACTCTGAATGACAGAGGTCCTCTTCCCTGAGTGACATCTCAACACCCGTTTAAAGCTGAGAACCGATGCTCACATGGTGAATCAGGCAGTGAATTATCCAGGATCTACTTCTGGCTGGAAACCTTCTGATCTAACAGCACGTAGCCCACTCCCCCCCCACCGTAAATCTGTCATTCTCCACAGGACTGTCAGTGTAGAGTATAACCCTTCATTGACCCAGTCCCTCCTCAGTGACCCTGGACTCGGTTGCCGAGTTGAACCACAGAATTGCAGAGATCGCCAGCACAGAAGGAGATGATTGACCTTTGACTCCTCTGTGAGTGCTCAGTGACAGCTGCCCACTTATCCCCATACCCTTTACATTACAACAACAACACTTTCAATCACTTCACAGAACAGTTTTTTTTGTTCAGAAAGGAAGAGGTTGAGAGGTCATCTGACCTAGTCGGTAAAATTATCATTGGGTTTTGTTTATTTTTTCTTAGGATGTAAACCTGACAGGAATCACTTGTTGCCCGTCCCCTCATTGCTCTTGAGAAGTTGGTAGTGAGCTGCCTTCTTAAACTGCTATAATCCTTGGGGTGTAGGTCTTACCTGGGATTTTCATGGTATTGTGGGTCTTCCTAGACTCTCATTGACTGCAGTGGTTCAAGATGGTAGCTCAACCAACATCAATGTATAAATCACATGACGCTGCGTGGTTAACTGGATGTATTGAATATATAAGATGAAGTTGCCATAGTCCTAAAGCACTGTACTGACTGATGGTGGCTTAGGTAAAAACAAGGACTGCAGATGCTGGACACCAGAGTCCAGATTAGAGTGGTGCTGGAAAAGCACAGCAGGTCAGGCAGCATCCAAGGAGCAGGAAAATCGGCAAAAGCCCTTCATCAGAAATAGAGGCAGGGTGCCTGCAGAGTGCAGCGATAAATGAGAGGGGGGCTTAACCTGGTGGCTTTATGAGTCTTAAAGATACTATCTGGAAAAGACAAGGAAGATGAACTGTTTCCACTGGTTGGGGATTCTAGAACTAGGGGGCATAACTTGAAAACTAAGACCAGAACATTCAGGAGAGATGTTAGATTTGTTTATTTGTACCGAGGTAGAGTGAAACTTGGAGAATGTCACCATTTTCCAGCACCATCTTGGATTATGGAATAAATTCATGAATAAGTTGTATAAATGGTAAAGGACTTTAGGAAACACTTGTACACACAAAGGGTGGTAGTTGTTTGGAGCTGTCTTCCACAGATCAGTTGTTCATTTTAAATCTAAGAGAGGTCATTCTTTGTTCAGCAAAAGTATTAAGGGATATGGGCCAAAGGCAGGTACTTGGAGCTGGGCTACAGATGAGCCATGATCTTGTTGAATGGTGGAACAGGCTCGAAGGGCTGAATGGCCTACTCCCGCTTCTATGTTTACCACCATCTTCTCAAAGGCAACTCAGGATGGGCAATAAATACTGGCCCAGCCAATGAGACAAGTGAATAAAGAAGGTGCACCTATATTACTGTTGGGGGAGGAGTTCCAGGATTTGGACTCAGTGACATTGAAGCACTGACAACATAGCACCAAGCAGGGAAATGGTGTTGTCATGTTAATGCCACTCGGCTAATAATCCAGAACCCAGGCTAATACTGTGGGAGCGTGGGTTCAAATCTCACTATGGTGCAATTTAACTTTAAAAATCTGGAATTAACAAGCCACGTAACCACATCCAATTGTCATAAAAACCCAGCTGGTTCCCTAATGCCCTTTAGGGAAGGAAGTCTATCTTCTGGTCTTGGTGACTGCAGTTCCTTGGCAACGGGGTTGTGTTTCAATTGCTCTCTTGGTAATTAAGGATAGATAATTAATGCTGGCCCAGCCAGCGATGCCCATATCTTGTGAATGATGCTTTAAAAAGCAGAGAAGCTTTTCTTTTCTCCTTCTGGGCCCAATCCAACAACCAGGAGCAATAAACACATGGAAGCCTCATAATAAATCCAGGGGAAAGCCCTTCACTCAGACAGTGGCTAGTGTGGGGAACTTGTGAAATCGGTCAAGCAGAATAGCATTCGGGGGAAGTTAGACAGGCACACGTGGGAGCAAGGAATACAAGGATTTGTTAACAAGTTGGGAAGACGGAAGAGCTGGTGGAATATAAACAGTTCGTAAAAAGCAGTTGGACCGAACAGCCTGTAAGCTCAATGTAACCAGCCTTTGGTTTTCTCGCATTTGGACATCGTGACTCAGTATTTGATGCTGCTTCTTTATTCCCTTTTTCTTGGGTTTATGAGCTGCTCAGGAATATTGACACCCCCCCCCCCCCCCCCTAATGTAGGAGTGAAGCTTGTGAGCTCTTCACCGTGGCCCAGTGGTTAGCACTCCTGCCTCACAGTGCCAGCGACCTGGGTTCGTTTCCACTCTCAGGTGACAGCCTGTGTGGGGTTTGCAAGTTCTCCGCATGTATGTGTGAGTTTCCTCCATCACCCTGTGTGGGGTACTCTGGTTTCCTCCTGTAATCTAATGATATGCAGGTTAGGTGGGTTGGCCATGCTAAATTGCCCCATTGTGTTCATGCATGTACAGGCTATGTGGATTAGCCATGCAAGGATAGAGTGTGGGGCTGTGTGTAGATGGGATGCTGTTAGGAGGATTGGTCTGGACTTGATGGGCTGAATGGTCTGCTTCAGTCTGGTAGGAAATCTATGGAAATGGCAGAAGAGGATAGGATACATACAGAATCAGATCTCTACTAAAACAACATTTTATTTCATGGTAGAAGTTGTAATACTTACTGATTTTTTGAAAATGTAATTTGATTTATTATTGTCACATGTAACTAGCTACAGTGAAAAGCTTTGTTTTACATGCAGTATAGGCAGAAAGTGCTTTACGGTAATAGAGCAGAGTGAGGGATGCAATGTTACAGCTGCAGAGAAGGTGCACAAAGAGCAAGATCAACAAATAAATTTAAATTTAAAATTTGAGAGGTCTCAGAAGTCTGATAACAGCGGGGAAGAAGCTGTCCTTGAATCTGTTGGTGTATGTTTAAGCTTTTGTATTTTCTGCCTAATGGAAGAGTTTGGAAGAGATTCTAACCAGGGTGGGATGGTGTTGTCTGTGTTCCCAAGACACTGAGTCAAGGGATGGAAGGTTGTGTGATGGACTGGGCTGTGTTCACAACTCTCTATCATTTCTCCTGTACTAGATTGACACCCCTGGTGTCTCATATCAAGTCACCTTCAGTTGAAGTGAGGGTCAGAAGCTGAGGGAAAACTGGACTGGGCATACAGAAATGCTTCATTCAGTTCATGTTTTGAAATTATATTTTCTATCCTTATTCTTATTAAATATTTTGAATGTATGTCATAAATTTAAAGAGGCCAGCCCAACTATTTTTTTCAAAAATGCTTTCACATTTGGGGACCACACTGGCTAGGTCAATATTTATTAGCCAGAGGGCAGTTGAGAGTCAACCACACACTGCTGTGGGTCTGGAGTCACACTTAGGCCAGGTTTCCCTCCTTGAAGGGTAATGACTAACCTGATGGGAATCACAGCTACCATTTATTCCAAATTTTTATTGAATTCAAATTTCACAGTCTGTCACGAGTGAGATTTGAACCCATGTCTCTAGAACATCCTGATGAAGGGCTTTTGCCCGAAACGTCAATGTTCCTGCTCCTCGGATGCTGCCTGACCTGCTGTGCTTTTCCAGCACCACTCTAATCTAGACTCTCTCGAACATTAGCTTAGGCTGTGGGTTGCAAATCCAGTGACATTATCACTCAACACTGCCTCCTTCAGGCTAATTGAAACCGACCGTCACTCAGAATCGATCATCTGATCTTGAGGTGAAAGACTGCAGTACGCTGAGGCACAGAGGCATTTGGGACCCCTTGTCCATAGATCACAAAATGCCAGCATCCAAAGTTTCGCAGGCAGCAGGGAAGGCAAGTGAAAAGTCTTTACTTCAAAGGGAGTGGAAGTCTTGCTAAACTATACAAGGCTCAGGTCAGAACAAAGCTGGAATACTGTGGATGCCTTATCTAAGAAAAGATATAGTCTACGCTCAAAACGTCGACTCTCATGCTCCTCGGATGCTGCCTGACCTGCTGTGCTTTTCCAGCGCCACACTCTCCGACTCTGATCTCCAGCATCTGCAGTGCTCACTCTCTCCCAGAAGGTTACTGGGCTGATCCTGTGTACGGACGGACTGCTTTGTGAGGAGAGGTTGAGTAGGTTGTTACTCTACTAATTGGAATACATAAGAATGAGAGGTGACCTTACTGAAACACACAAGGTTCTGAAAGGGATTAACAGGGTAGATGCTGAAAGGTTGTTTCCTTTCATGGGAGAGTCTATGGCAGGAGTGTATAACCACCGAGTAAGAGGTCGCACATTTAAGACAGAGATGAGGCGGAACTATTTCTCTCTCGGGGTTAGAGAATCTGTGGAATTCTTTACCACAGAGGACTGTTGAGGTGTAGACATTAAGAATATTCAAGGCTGAGGTAGGTAAATTTTTCATCAGGAGGGGAATCCAGGGTTTTGTGGAAAAGGCGGGAAAGTGGAGTTGAGCATTATCAGATCAACCATGATCTCATTGAATGGTGGAGCAAACTCGATGGGCAGAATGGCCTACTTCTGCTTCCTCATCTGATCAATAACTTTGAAGAGGGCACTTGACAGAAATAAAGTTGCAGGCCAACTGGGTTAGAGGGGCAGAATTGGACTGACTGTAATACCTCATGGACAGTCAACATAGATTTGATGGACCAATGCATCTCCCTCTGTGTCCTACATTCACCCATGACTTTATGGTAATTTTTCTTGCTGATGTTTGGGACACTTTGCACACTGGCTGCCTTTATCTGAACAATCGTCACTATAATCCATTCTCTGTGAAACATTATGGGATCTTCTAAAAGGAAAGGAATAAAGGATATAAAGCCTGGGAAGTAAAGAAATGGGGCTCGTTGATGTGAAGGAGTTTTTCTGGGGAACCGAGAGACACCCAACTGAATAGCTACAGACAGGCTTGTCTCAGTCAGTGTCCATTACAAATAGCAGGAGAAATTGAGGGCTGCAGATGCTGGAGATCAGAGTCAAGAGTGTGGCGCTGGAAAAGCACAGCAGGTCAGGCAGCATCTGAGGAGCAGGAAAATCGACATTTTGGGCAAGAGCCTTTCATCAGTAGGCCCACCCTGATGTAAGGCTCTTGCCTGAAACATTGATTCTCCTGCTCCTCAGATGCTGCCTGACCTGCTGTGCTTTCCTTGCACCACACTCTCCATTACAAACAGTGGCTGTTTATGATGGAGAGATGTAGCACAGAAATGTGAAACCATAGAGAGGTTTCCTAGCCAAGATATTAAGGTATGGTTAGAGCCAGGAAGGGGTGAGTCTCAGATAGAAATTGCTCGCCTTGAATTTTCCTTTGGATCATTTCTTTTCTCCAGGAAAAGATGTTGTATTAGAAATGGGCCCAGAATTTTGCTGAAGGACTTTCCACTGATAACCAGGGCTTGCAATAAATGAGTGACACTTCAGCCAGTTAAAGGTGTAAGAAAAATAATTCTTGTGAAGCCTCTCTTAAGTAGCCATTCATTCCAATTTAGTCCAACTAAAGGGACATATCAAGTTTGCTAGTAGTTTAGCGTGCATCTACTTTGAACATAAGTTCCTATGAATTAGGTGCAGGAATCCCTTAGAGTCTGCTGTGCCATTCAACAAGATAGTGGTTCGATAGTGGCCCCACCCCCACACTCCTGATGGACTTTCACTTTCTTGTTCATCAAGAAGCTGTATATTATTGCCTTAAGAATCTTTAATAAGTCTACCCCCAACCCCCACCCATCCCCCCCCCCGCTCTAGGGCGAAGAGAATTTCAAAGACTCATAACCATCTGAGCGAAAAAAAGAATTCTCCTCATTGCCACCAAAAATGGATTTTTAATTGGTGTTTCCTGGGTTTTTTTTCTTTTCCACAAGGGAGCTTCAATGAGATTCGTCAATGTGATCACCTCTCATTCTTCTAAACTCTAACAGATACAGATCCAAACTATCCAATTTTTCCTAATAAGATATACCCTTATCTTATACCCTGGCCAACCTTTATAGAGGCATCATCGAAAGTATTCTGTCTGGATGTATCGCTACCTGGTGTGGCAACTGTACCATTCAAGATCAGAGACGGTTACAGAGAGTGGTGAACTCGGCCCGGACAATCACAAAGGCCAACCTCCCATCTATAGAATCCATCTACCAGGCCCACTGTCAAGGAAAGGCCGCCAGCATTCTCAAAGATCCATCCCACCCTGGCAATGTTTTTCTACAAACTCTGCCAGCGGGAAGAAGGTACAGAAACCTGAACACATGCACCAGCCGTTTTCAAAACAGTTTCTACCCTACTGTTGCTAGAATACTGAATGGACTCTCAAATTCTTAACATTTGCCTGTACCTGTGTTTTTGTTTTTGCTGCTGTGTACGTATTATTGACTTATCTATGCTACTTAACTCTGTGATCTGCCTGTATTGCTCACAAGACAAAGCTTTTCACTGTGCCTCGGTACACGTGACAGTAAATTCAATTCAGTTCAATTCAATTCAATTCTGTTAACACCTCTCTGCTCAGCCCAGTTATCAGTTAAGTGAACCTTCACTGAACTGCATCTAATGCTGTTGTGTCCATAAGTAAGGCAACTGTACTCCCGATGTGCTCGCACCAATGCATTGTACAACTGGAGGAATACATCTCCACTTTTATTTTCCATTTCCCTTGCAATGGAATCACAGAATTGTTACACTACAGAGGATGGCCATTCGGCCCTTTGTGTTTACACAGTCTGTTCAATGAACATCATTATTTAGTATCATTCTCTCATCCTGTAAGCTTGATTTGATTTGATTTGGTTTATTATTGTCACATGTACCTAAGTACAGTGAGAAGTTTTGTTTACCATGAAGTACAGGCAGATGATGCCACACAAAGATCAAACAGAGTGAGAACTACAAAGTTACGGTTGCAAAGAAAGTGTACAAAAAGCAAGATCAACGTTAGGTTTGAAATTTGAGAGGTCCATTCAGAAATCAGATAACAGCAGGGAAGAAGCTGTTCTTGAACCTGTTAGTCCGTGTGTTTAAGCTTTTGTATCTTCTGCCTGATGGAAGAGGTCGGAAGAGATTCTCACTGGGATGGAAGGGGTCTTTGATGGTGTTGGATGCCCTTCTGAGGCAGTGGGAAGCGTAGATGGAGTCAGTAGGTGGGAGGTGATGGACTGGGCTGTGTTCGTGAATCTCTGTAGTTTCTTAGGGTCCTGGGCTGAGCAGTTGCTGTACTAAGCCGTGATACATCCGGCTAAAATGCTTTCCGTGGTGCATCTGTAAACATTGGTAAGGGTCCTAATGGACATGCTGAACCTTGCACATTGTTTCAATTGAAATAAAATGATGATTTAAATAAAAGAATTCCTCAGGTGAAAATGTAGCTGCAGCAGGAGGTTAAGAAGGCGAGCTATGTTGGCCTTCATAGCGAGAGTATTAGAGTACAGAAACAAGGAAGTCTTGGTGCAATTATAGAAGACATTTGTGAGGCCACACCTGAAATACTGTGTGCAGTTTTGGTCTCCTAATTTAGAGCAGATTCTCTCCAGCCCTTCAGCCCCAACAAGTCCACACCGACCCTCTGAAGAGTAACCCACCCAGATCCATTTCCCTCTGCCTAATGCAGCTAACACTATGGGCAATTTAGCATGGCCAATTCACCTAACCTGCACATCTTTGGACTGTGGGAGGAAACCAGAGCACCCCGGAGGAAACTCACGCAGACACGGGGAGGATGTACAAACTCCACACAGACAGTTGCCCGAGACTGGGATTGAACCTGGGAACCTTGGTGCTGTGAGGCTGCAGTGCTACCCACTGAGCCATCGTGCCACCCCTTTCTGAGGAAGGATGTTCTTGCTATAGAGGGAGTGCAGTGAAGATTAACCAAATTGATTATTGGGATGTTAGGACTGGCATTGAATCAGTTAGAATTGTAATCACTGAAGTGTAGAAGAATGATGGGGAACTCATAGAACACTGTGGAACTGTAACCGCACTGAACCGGTTAGATTGCAGGAAGTATGTTCCCAATGATGGGGCATCATATATTGGTTAGTATTGGAACTCAGGCTTCCCTTGTATCAGCCTGCACTAATTTTGTTTGGATTGTGTGTGAAAAGCAGAAAGTGAGAGGGAGAATTCAACCGCTGCCAGAATGTGTGAGACAGAGAAAAAACAAAGGAGTCAAATTAATGAAACACCTTCTCTCCGAAGCAGCCAAGATTAATTAGTTTTAAAGTTCAGTGTGTCTAGGCCAGTGAGGCAGATATTTGCACAGAGAAGAGAACAGTGAGACAAATTAACAATTAAAGTGCTTTTTAGGTGAATTATCAGCAATCTTTGCACTCCTTCTGTTCTGAGATCTGTCAAACCATCAAGATAGGAAGATGCGGCCTTGATTTGATTTCTCTGTTGGTGTCTCTTACGGCTCATATTGTGTGGCAACGGGTCTCTTGAGTTATGAGAGTGTGGTGCTGGAAAAGCACAGCAGGTCAGGCAGCATCTGGGGAGCAGAAGAATCAACGTTTCAGGCATAAGCCCTTCATCAGGAAACACCTCACTTTCACCTCACAGCAGCCCTCACTTCCTCCTAGGTTTCTTGAGTTATGATTAATATACAACAGAGAGACAGGTCATTCTGCTTAATCACTGCTAAAGTGTTTCACTTGACCAGGACTAAGTTAAAAACCACACAACATCAGGTTATAGTCTAACAGGTTTATTTGGAAGTACAAGCTTTCGGGAGCGCTCCTTCATCAGGTAGCTAGTGAGACAGGATCACAGCACACAGAATTTATAGCAAAAGATCATTGTGTCATACAACTGACCAAACCTAGATTGCTATTAAGTCTTTCATCTTTTAGAATGGGTTGCAGGTTTCGATTCACATTCCCGAGATAACTTAAGGTTTAAGGTTTTATAAAAAAAGCTCAATGTGTTAAAGCTATGAGGTTAGAGTCTGTCTGTATCCCAATCTTGAGTCAAACTGGTTCTATTTCCAAAGTAGGAATTTATAAAATGTCACATGGGTTGACTGCTTACAGATTGTGTGCTTTTTGAACAAAATAGAAATCTGCAAATACAATTCTGCAAATGCATATTCAGCCCATAGATTTATATGTGCATGTGTGTGTGTGTGTGGTGTGTGTGGTCTATCTGTGTGTGTGTGTGTGTGTGTGTGTGTGTGTGTGTGTGGTCTATCTGTGTGTGTGTGTATGTGTGCGTGCGTGCTGTTTGACTGTGTGTATGTGGTCAGTCCATGTTTGTGTCTGTGTGGGGTATATCTGTGTGACTGTGTGTGTACTCGTGTGCATGTGGCCCTTGTGTGTGTGTGATGGAACAATCAGAACACTTTCTTTTCTCACTGAGATCCTTAGAGAAGGGGCCCAGTTCACAATGTATCCACTGATATGTTTGAAAAGAGTAACAGGAAAGGTGAGGTAAGTTGGAAATCAGTAACTACTGATGCCAACCTTTAGTTTTTGTATATTTTTTGTATAGTTTTTGTATATGAAGCAGAAGAGGGAAAGCTGGGGGCTATGAGGAGTTTTCAGATCATGGCAAAAAATCAATTACATTCGTGGGAGATTGAAATAAACACTGTGGCCCCCGATTTTTTCTGGAGGTTTGCTAAATCCAGCTTAGGTAAAAACAATGACTGCAGATGATGGAAACCAGAGTCTAGATTAGAGTAGTGCTGGAAAAGCACAGCAGTTCAGGCAGCATCTGAGGAGCAGTAAAATCAACATTTCGGGCAAAAGCCCTTCATCAGGAATACAGTGTGATGAAGGGCTTTTGCCCGAAACGTCGATTTTACTGCTCCTCGGATGCTGCCTGAACTGCTGTGCTTTTCCAGCACCACTCTAATCTAAATCCAGTTTAACCTTGGCAAGTGAAATCTGGGTGGACTGGCAGTTTGCATGTATGAGGTCTGACTACAGGAGGAGACATTTGAGAGAAAGCTGGATAAATATATGAGGGCAAAACAGCAGAAGATATGTTGACAGAGTTAGGCAAAGTCATCTGGATGGCCTGTTTCTGCGTTGGACATTTGTTGCAAAATGAAGGGCTTTGGTTCGTAGAGTGTGACTTGGACATGGCAGGAGGGGAATTGGAAATTCAGATCAGGAGGACTTATACACTTAATGGTAAGGTCCGAGGGAGTGTTGCTGAGCAAAGAGACCTTGGAGTGCAGGTTCATAGCTCCTTGAAAGTGGAGTCGCTGGTAGATAGGATAGCGAAGAAGGCATTTGGTATGTTTTCCTTTATTGGTCAGAGTATTGAGTACAGGAGTTGGGAGGTCATGTTGCGGCTTTACAGGACATTGGTTAGGCCACTGTTGGAATATTGCGTGCAATTCTGGTCTCCTTCCTATCGGAAAGATGTTGTGAAACTTGAAAGGGTTCAGAAATGATTTACAAGGATGTTGCCAGGGTTGGAGGATTTGAGCCATAGGGAGAGGTTGAATAGGCTGGGGCTGTTTTCCCTGGAGCGTCGGAGGCTGAGGGGTGACCTAATAGAGGTTTATAAAATTATGAGGGACATGGATAGGATAAATAGACAAAGTCTTTTCCCTGGGGTGGGGTTGTACGGTATTGGAACTGGTCCTCCTGGGCGCTACGGTATTGGAACTGGTGCTCCTGGGAGCTACATACAACCCAGATGGCCTCCTTCTTCAAAGACCGCAATTTCCCCCCAGACGTAGTCGACGATGCCCTCCACCGCATCTCCTCCACTTCTCGCTCCTCCGCCCTTGAGCCCCGCCCCTCCAATCGCCACCAGGACAGAACCCCACTGGTCCTCACCTACCACCCCACCAACCTCCATGTACAGCGTATCATCCGTCGTCATTTCCGCCACCTCCAAACGGACCCCACCACCAGGGATATATTTCCCTCCCCTCCCCTATCAGCGTTCCGAAAAGACCACTCCCTCTGTGACTGCCTCGTCAGGTCCACACCCCCCACCAACACAACCTCCACTCCCGCCACCTTCCCCTGCAACCACAAGAAATGCAAAACTTGCGCCCACACCTCCCCCCTTACTTCCCTCCAAGGCCCCAAGGGACAATTCCATATCCGCCACAAATTTACCTGCACCTCCACACACATCATTTATTGCATCCGCTGCACACGATGTGGCCTCCTGTATATTGGGGAGCCAGGCCGCCTACTTGCGGAACGTTTCAGAGAACACCTCTGGGACACCCGGACCAACCAACCCAACCACCCCGTGGCTCAACATTCAACTCCCCCTCCCACCCCACCAAGGACATGCAGGTCCTTGGACTCCTCCATCGCCAGACCATAGCAACACAACGGTTGGAGGAAGAGCACCTCATCTTCCCCCTAGGAACCCTCCAACCACAAGGGATGAACTCAGATTTCTCCAGTTTCCTCATTTCCCCTCCCCCCACCTTGTCTCAGTCAAATCCCTCGAACTCAGCACCGCCTTCCTAACCTGCAATCTTCTTCCTGACCTCTCCGCCCCCACCCCAGTCTGACCTATCACCCTCAGCTTGACCTCCTTCCACCTATCGCATTTCCAATGCCCCTCCCCCAAGCCCCTCCTCCCTACCTTTTATCTTAGCCTGCTGGACACAGTTTCCTCATTTCTGAAGAAGGGCTCATGCCCGAAACGTCGATTCTCCTGTTCCTTGGATGCTGCCTGACCTGCTGCGCTTTTCCAGCAACACATTTTCACCTCTGATCTCCAGCATCTGCAGTCCTCACTTTTTCCAGAACTAGAGGGCCTAGGTTTAGGGTGAGAGGGGAAAGAAAGAGAAGAGACCTAAGGGGCAACTTTTTCACACAGAGGGTGGTACGTGTATGGAATGAGCTGCCAGAGGAAGTGGTGGAGGCTGGTACAATTACAACATTTAAAAGGCATATGAATAGGAAGGGTTTGATTAGGTTAGATTCCCTACAGTGTGGAAACAGGCCATTCGGCCCAACAAGTCCACACCGACTCTCTGAAGAGTAACCACCCAGACCCAGACCCATTTTCTAACTAATGCACCCAACACTACAGGCAGTTTAGCATGGCCAATTCACCTAACCTCCACATCTTTGGATTGTGGGAGGAAACCGGAATACCCAGAAGAAACCCACACAGACATGGGGAGAATGTGCAAACTCCACACAGACAGTTGCCCGAGGTGGGAATTGAACCTGGGACCCTGGTGCTGTGAGGCAGCAGTGCTAACCACTGAGCCACTGTACCACCCATTTAGAGTGATATAGGCCAGGTGCTGGCAGATGGGACTAGATTGGGTTGGGATATCTGGTCAGCATGGACGGGTTGGACCGAAGGATCTATTTCCATGCTGTACATCCCTATGACTCCATTCCTTATTACTCTAAAAGGCAGGACAGTGAACACAAGCCTGAAGAAGGGCTTGTGCATGAAACGTCGATTCTCCTGTTCCCTGGATGCTGCCTGACCTGCTGCGCTTTTCCAGCAACACATTTTCAGCTCTGATCTCCAGCATCTGCAGTCCTCACTTTCTCCTCGAAGAGATTAACACAAGCCAATGGCAAGCTGTAGACTAAGTAAAAAGCTTCATGCTTTTCGTGGAGTTGAGAATGACCAGCCACTTGTCAGAGTAAATATGCGGGAGTAATCCAAAGAGAATTCATTATCCAGTAGAGAGATGGTTTGGGAATAGAAACTTGAAAACAAATGATCAAACCGAGTGCTGGGGAGCAGTCTGCAACGAGATGTAGTTCAGGGGAGGAAATGGACTGAAGTTCCACAATCAGGGTGTACATTAAGACATTCAAATAAATGACAGACACAAGATATTTATTCCCATAATACAGACCCAAGAGACATTCGCCAAGCAGTGACTGACTTCTCTCCCCAGAAGGACTGGATGTTGTTTGTGACCAGGGTGTGTAACCCGACAGATGTTAGTGGAAGCTGAAGGTTATTGTCGCCACAATGAGTCAGATTGGAAGAGAGAACAGAACCTTTGAGATATGAGAAAGAGAATTTGGAGCTGGAAAGATAGATTAATAGAAGTTAAACGTTTTAAAATTCACTTGTAGGAGCTGAGCCGACATTTATTGCCCATCCCTAGTTGCCCTTGAGAAGGTAGGGGTGGTGAGCTGCCTTCTTGAACTGTTGGTAGACCCACAATGCCCTTAGGAGGGATTTCCAGGATTATGACTCTGACAGTGAAGGAACAGCAATGTACATACAGGGGGTGGTGTTCCCATGTATCTGCTGCCCTTGCCCTTCTAGATGGAAGTGGTCATGGACTTGGAAGGTGCTGCCTGAGGATCTTTGGTGAATTTCTGCAGTGCATCTTGTAGATAGGACACACTGCTGCTACTGAGTGTCATGGTGGAGGGAGTGGATGTGGTGCCAATCAAGTGGGCTGCTTTGTGCTGGATGGTGTCAAGCTTCTTGAGTGTTGTTTGTGCTGCACCATCCAGGCAAGAGGGGAGTATTCCATCACCCTCCTGACTTGTGCCTTGTAGATGGTGGGCAGGATTTGGGGAGTCAGGAGGTGAGTTATTCACCGAGTATTCCTCGCCTTTGACCTGCTCTTAGAGTGCCTGTATTTATCTGGCGAGTCCAGTTGAGCTTCCCGTCAATGGTAACCCCAAGGATGTTGATGGTGGGAGATTCAGTGATGATAATACCATTGAATGTCAGGGTTTGATTGTCTCTTATCAGAGATGGTCTTTGTCTGGAATTTGTGTGGCATGAATGTCACTTGCTACTTTCCATCCTAAGTTTGGTTGCATTTGGATATGGTCTGCTTCATTATCTCAGGAGAAAGAATGTTCCAGTATAGGAATGGACCATTCAGCCTGTGAAGTTTGCTGCGATGTGTCTGCATAAGGAAATTCATCTAAATCCTCTCTCCAGCCACCTTCAATTCTTCCCCTCAAGAATCATAGAATCCTTACAGTATGGAAACAGGCCATTCAGCCCATCAAGTCCACACCAAACCTCTGAAGTGCATCCCACGCAGACTCACACCTTCCATGACTAATCCACCTAGCTTTCACACGATGGGACAATTTAGCATGGTCAATCCACCTAACCTACACATCCCAGAACACTATGGGCAATTTAGCATGGCCAATCCTGCACATCGTTGGATCGTGGGAAGAAACCGGAGCACCTGGAGAGAACCCACGCAGATACGGGGAGAACGCGCAAACTCCACACAGACAGTCACCCGAGGTGGGAATTGAACCCAGGTCCCTGGCGCTGTGAGGCAGCATAGCTAACCGCTGGGCCACTGTGCCGCCTGAAGCACCATTCTGACTTCTGTTTTCCAGTTGTGTCTCGAATCTATTTCAGCAGCGGTTTACTGCAAAGAGTTCTCCATACGAGCCCACCCTCGTGGGCAGATAAAACAGAGTTGTTCACACCAGGTGATTGTATGGTTTTGGCTTGTCCTTCCACGCTTGCAGTCCTTACCACATTGTCCAAGCTGCTCATCCTGAGTCCTCAGATGTGCCAAGCAATCACTGGATGGGAATGCCATCTGTAATCCCTGGAATTTCCAAGTAATTCCTGCAGTCGTCACCCGCTCCCGGGATTTCCCTGTGTAATCCGTGGGATTTATCTGGCAGACCTTGCCGCGAGCTCCCCGGATTCACTCCGTGCATTCCCAGGATGAGATGTTATTCCCTGGATTTGCCATGCAGCTTCCCTGTAATTCCCTGTAGATTATCATGCTGTTGCAAAAACCAAACCGCAACATCCAGAGGGGGCTTGGGCAAGGTGGCTGCAGACTGGGACAGTGGTACAAATTCACTGATTCCGAATGCTGGAGCAATTCCAATACAAACTATTTGTAGGCCAACCAGTCCTTTTGTTTTTCTAAAAGGTTTTATTTATAGGGAGAAATGCATGAGCCTAGCACAAGCCTTGTACTCCAAGGCTGTGGTATGGCTGGCTCCCATAGCTAATCACTGTAGTGAGGGATGTCAACTTAAATGATTTATAGACACACTCATCATAACAGCTGCCCTCATGACAGAGACCTATTTTTTAGAATCCCTACAGTATGGAAACAGGCCTTTCAGCTCAACACGTACGCACCAACCCTCTGAAGAGTAACCTACTCAGACCCATTCCCCTACTTCTCTACATTTACCCCTGACTATTGCATCTCACCTACACATCCCTGAACACTATGGGCAATTTAACATGGCCAATTCACCCTGACCTGCACATCTTTGGACTGAGGGAGGAAACCGGAGCACTCAGGGAAACCGGAGCACTCGGGGATACTGGAGCACTCGGAGAAACCTACACAGACACAGGGAGAATGTGCAAACTCCACACAGACAGATCCCTGAGGCTGGAATCGAACTTGGGACCCTAGCACTGTGAGGCAGCAGTGCTAACCACTGAGCCACCGTGCCACCCCACCTATATTTAACCTTTGCACCAATCATTGTAGAAATGCTGCAAGCAGCGAGGAATGACATTTTCAAATGGGTTTTTGCTCTGATTGGAATGAAGTCAGTCAGGTGGAGCTCATAGAATATGAGTTCCCTGATTGGGGCTGCTAACCTGGTCCAGTCAGGGAGCCCTGGCTGACAGATATAAACAGGAGTGTCAGGGGTTCTGCTCACTCTGAGAGCTGGCTCTGAGGGAGCTGGATCAGTGTATCACTAGACATTCCGCATATAAATAAAGGGGGACTTGGTGACAGGATACCGGCCTCTGGGGAGTTATTTCGCTGGTGATGAGAGAAAAGCATGAAATGCCCTCGCAACAGTCAACTTTAAGTTGGGATTCCCTGGCATCGTGCCATTATTTAGGAAGCTTGACTTTGAAGCCTGGGCCCATTATGTGGAGAGAATGCAATATTTTTTCAGGGAAAATTACTTTGGTCTGATGAAAAGCAACAAGTAATTCTCCTGACAGCTTGTGGACCTGCAGCCTTTTCATTTATTAGGAGCCCAACTTTCCCTGAGGCACCAGATACTAAAACCTTTCAAGAATTGATAGATTTGCTGAAGGAATTCTTAAACACTACCAGTTTTACTGGGCTGTTTCAGAACTAGGGGAATCCGTGTCAGTACTTTTGACGAAGTTAAGATGACTGGCAGAGGCATTGACTTTGGTTTAACCCTTAATGAGATGCTGAGAGACCCTTTGGGATAAATGGTGTAGCCATGCAAAAGCACCTACGAGCTGAAGTTCAACCGGTTTTCAAACAGGCACTACATCTGGCTTTATCAATGGAAAATGAGGCAATATGAGTTGCAGGGTATTCTGATGGAAGTGGATCCCCTTGTTAGGCCGACTGAGCTTGGGGATACCACTGGCGTGAGGGCAATTGCACAGCCTCACTCAGGACATATGCTGAACAGAGGACTCTAGGTCAGCCCACAGCAAAACCCCAAAACAAAGCAAAGCCTTGACCATCGAGTAAACATTCTCTTCAGGAACTGCAGCCATTGTAGTTGCTGCCGGTATTGGACTTGACACAGCAGAAGAGTGCCACTAAGCCTGAATTGAGTAAGAGAGCTCATAGGCCGGTATCCAGGAGAGTGCACACCCTGGAAATCCCACCTACATCAGGCTTGGAACAGTAAAATTGCTTAGCAACATCCAAATCAGAACCAATCAAAATAAACGTCTGGTTAAACAGTCACCTGGCTCTAATGGAAGTCGATAACAGCGCACATGTCTCAGTGATTGCAGAACCAGGCTTTAACAAAGTCTCCTCTGGACTCCAAACCCAAAGTTGGTGTAAGACCTCGGCTAGGTTAAGAACCTATCCCGGGGAACCTTTACAGATTAAGGGGACAACTTCAGTTCTCGTCTCTTGTGAGAAGCAGCTGGTTCAGTTACCGGTGATTGTAGTAAAAGGCTCGGGCTCGAGCTTGAAGGGGTAGCACTGATTGAGAAAGATTCACCGTGATTGGATCAAATAGGAAATGGCTGCCGGAGTGAAGTCCTTATTAAATACCTGGAGGTTTTCAGAAAGGTCTAGACACTATCAAAGGAGCCAGGCTACCTTGCATGTTGACCAGGAAGCAATCCCACAATTCAGCAAAGCCCTCCCAGTTCCGTGTGCCTTACGGACAAAAGTAGAGGCAGAAATCAGGAGGCTGGGGAGTGAAGGAATGATCAAACTGGAATGTGACTGTGAAGCCCACCAGGTTGGTTTGCCTTTGAGAGGATTTTAAACAAATAGTAAACTGCTTCTCACATACAATTCCAGGTTGGAACTATGTCCAGGAGGTCAAGTAGCAAATGCAGAGGCCTTGAGTCACCTCCTGCTGACAGATGCACCACTGATGCCAATGGAAGAGTCCATTCGGGTTTTAAACTTTCCGGTCACCCTGCTGGTCACAGCTGACAATATCAGACTGTGGATGCAGAAAGAACCCGGTCCTGGCAAAACTGAAACAGCTGGTGGAAAACAAAGACTCATCACAACCAGAAATCGAAACCTTTCTGATGAGACCAGAATACTGTAGGGGATGGCATGTTATTATGGGGAGCAAGAGGGATCGTCCTGAGCAAATGTCACTGCCAGGTACTGACTGAACTCCACCAGGGTCCTCCAGGGCTGTCCAACATGAGGATGTTGGAGAGACGTTATATCTGCTAGCTGGGATTGGATGCAGACATAGCTGCATTGGTGGGCAGTGCCCAGAATGCCAACAAGAACAAAGATTACTGCCAGCAGCACCCCCACCTTCATAGGAATGGCCAGGCAAACCCTGTGCTCAGTTACATTGTTGACTATGCAGGTTCTTTCATGGGCTGAAGGTTCCTGTGGATGTGCACAGCGTTCATTCGTCAAACACAGGGACGATGATAGAAAAAGCTGCAAGTATATTTTGTACCACACAGGCTCCCAGACGTGTTGGTCACAGGTAACAGGCCATCGTTTGCCAGCAGGGAGTTTGGATATTTTCGAAAGTCAAATGGCATTCAGCATATAAGAACAGCTCCACATCATCCATTGTCCAATGGTCTGGTGGAAAGAGCAATCCAAACTTGGAAGGCAGGTTTAAAGAAACAGCCAACAGCTTCACTAGATACCAAACTGTTCCAGTTCCTATTTAATTATAGTTCCACCCCTCAGCCAACTACAGGGACATCTCCAGCAGAGTCACTAAGGGGGAAGAAGACTCCATGCCAGCTGAGGGGGGACGTCATCAGGAACGTCAATGCTGGACACTAGTCTCCTCTAAGCAAGAGAGGCAGTTTCCTTCAGGGGTCAATATTTGGTGTAGAAACCACAGCAATGGCCCTCCATGGGTTAGAGATGTGGTCAACACAAGGTCACCACTCATGGGGTAGGTGAGGCAGTCCTGAACAGGCATGTGAACCATGTGAAAGCTACCAACTCACAAACGGGGCAGGAACAAAATATACCTGGCACCTCAGAACAGCCGGAAGGGCTGTCGGAATCTCTGGGTTCTGCCTTTCGGTCTACCGTCGAAGCAACCTCAGAGTCTGCAATGGACATGGGAGATGTTGCGGCCTCAAACACATTTCCGCCTGAGGAAGAAGAAGAATTTACTTCCAAGATGCTCTGGGCGCAAGAAGCGGGCTACAGTCTGGTACACATCGCCCGTTTCCGAGGCTGAGTCTGAGGAACTGGACCCAGTGCGAAAATGCCCCCTGGAGAGGCTACAAGGAAAAGAGCAGGCCTCGGTCTCTGGGCTCAAGGGGGAGGGATGTAAGGAGTGTAACGGCGTTAGCCTAGTGGACCTCAGAGAATCTGAGTTCCCTGATTGGGGCTGTTAACCTGGTTCAATCAGGGAGCCCTGGCTGACAGATATAAACAGTAGTGTCAGAGGTCGTGTTCACTCCGAGAGCTGGTTCTGAGGGAGTTGGATCAGTGTCAATGGCTCTCCGTGTTTAAACAAAGTGTGACTTGGTGATGGGATACTAGCCTCTGTGGAGTTATTTCAGTTTTGACAAAGAGAAAATCACCACGTGCACATCAAAACCAAAATGAGTGTTCCATCAGCCCAGCTGACTGCACTCTCAGGGTGTCTGGGTTATCAGCTTATGGATTCTTGCCACTGCTCAGGGTTTAAGGACAAGGTCTGGGGTGACCCTCCCAGGCACCACAGAAGGAGAGCTGCATTTCCACCCTTAGAGATCCATAACATACAAAAAGGCTCTTCAGTCCATTGAGTTGTGGCTGTCAAAAACAAACTATTCTAATCCCTTTTCCCGGCAGTCAGCCCATACTCTTGTGTGCCATGACCATGGCTCTCCCACCCTTACAGGAAGTGAGTTCCAAGCTCCCACCACCCTCAGGGGGAAATCATTTTACCTCACATCCCCTTGAAATCTGCTGCCCCTTGCCTTAAACTTGTATCTGCTGACTGTCTGCCAAGGGGAAACATTACCTCTTATAATTCATACATCACCCTACTCCCCCTCCCCACGGTCTCCCCTGCTCCAAGGGAAACAGCCCCAGTCTGACCAATCTCTCTCTGTCTCTGAAACTCTCCAGTCCAGGCAGCATCCTGGGAAATGGGGGTGGCCCAGTTGCTGCCTCTGTCTCATGGTGCCAGGGACCTGGGTTCGATTCCGCTCATGCCTGTGTGGAGTTTGCACACTCTCCCAGTGCCCAGGTAGGTTTTCTTCCAAAGATGTGCAGGTTGGGTGGACAGGCCGTGCTAAATTGCCTATAGTGTCCAGGGATGTGCAGGCTAGGTGGGTTAGCCATGGAAAATGCAGGGTTCCAGGGAAAGGGTGTGGGGATGGGATGCTCTTTGGAGGGTCAGTGTGCACTCAATAGGCTGAATGGCCTGTTTTCACACTGTGGGGACTCTGAATCTGCTCTTCACCCTCTTTAGTGCAGGGTGGGATGTTAAACCTTGTTGCTTGTTTCTCTTTTGACCTGGAATATAAAAGATCTCCTGTGCAGCCGTGACTTTGTACGACTCGCTCTGTTCAATCACCCTGTGACCTTGTTCGCTGTGATCTGCCTGTACTACTCGCAAAACAAAACTTTTCACTGCACTTCAGTACATGTGACAACAATGAATCACATCAAAAATCACAAGTTCCCAATGACCAGGGAGTCCAGAGTCAGAGGTCACAGTGTAAGGACACAGGGTAGATTATTTAGGACTGAGATCAGGAGAAATGTCTTCATCTATACAATGGCGAGCCTGTGAAATGCTCTCCCACAGAGATTTCTTGAGACCAAAGTATTGAATCATTTCAAGAAGGAGCTAGATATTGTTCTGAGGACTAAAGGGATCAAAGGATTTGGGGAGAAAGTGAGACTGAGTAAGATGATCAACCATGATTATATTGAATGGTGGAGCAGGATTGAAGGGCTGAATGGCCTACTCTTGCTCCTATTTCCTATGTTTCTTTGCAATTTTGAAAGAAATGTGATCGATATATTAATGGGGTGCAGCGACAGCCCCATTCTAGTTTTTGAAAATCTCAACACTGCGTTTTTCTCGAGGTAGTTGCAAATAGGACTGCGCAGAATTCTAAAGTTAGATTGTTTGATTAATGGCTCAGGCAGCGGTGTGAGGGAGGAGAAACTTCCTGCTGATTTCCAAATAGGAACGGCCCTCATCCTGTGTCCTTGGAGTGGAATTGAATTCCCAAAGCTGGAGCAGGGTGATTGTGGGCGACACGGTGGCACAGTGGTTAGCACTGCTGCCTCACAGCACCAGAGACCCGGGTTCAACTCCCGACTCAGGCGACTGACTGTGTGGAGTTTGCACATTCTCCCCGTGTCTGCGTGGGTTTCCTCCAGGTGCTCCGGTTTCCTCCCACAGTCCAAAGATGTGCAGGTCAGGTGAATTGGCCGTGCTAAATTGCCTGT
Source organism: Chiloscyllium plagiosum (assembly GCF_037043375.1). Lineage (NCBI taxonomy): Eukaryota > Metazoa > Chordata > Chondrichthyes > Orectolobiformes > Hemiscylliidae > Chiloscyllium > Chiloscyllium plagiosum. The sequence continues at coordinate 119,088,574 of NW_028270143.1, forward strand.
AGTGTTAGGTTAGGTTAGGGGTATGGGTGGGTTGCACTTCGGTGGGTCGGTGTGGACTTGTTGGGCCGAAGGGCCTGTTTCCACACTGTAATGTAATGTAATCTAATCTAATCAGAACTGGCCATTGGCTGCTCTCGGTGATTGACACCAACGCGAAAGAAAGTTCTCTTCAGAAGGAAGGCAGCTGCTGGAGGACTGTGAGGTGCTGCTTTGGTACCTCCTGCCCTGTGTGTGATAAATGGACCAGGTTATGGACCAGACTAGACTGAGGCTGAAACAGCAAATGGAAAGCAAAATACAGCCAGTTGCTTTGACAGGGGCGTCTGTGCTGTGATGTGGATCATTTATTCAAAATTAATCTTATTATTCTTTCTCAAGCATGAAGAAGGTTTGAGTTTAGTTATAAAGCAGAATAACTCACCTCCTGACTCCACAAAGCCTGTCTACCACCTTCAAGTCAGGAGGGTGATGGAATACTCCCCACTTGCCTGGATGGGTGCAGCTCCAACAACACTCAAGAAGCTTGACACCATCCAGGACAAAGCAGGACCCGCTTGGTTGGCACCACACCCACAAACATCCACTTCCTGCACCACCAATGCTCAGTAGCGGCAGTGTGTACTAGCTACAAGATGCTCTGCAGAAATTCACCAAAGATCCTCAGGCAGCACCTTCCAAAACCCATGACCACTTCCATCTAGATGGTCAAGGGCAGCAGATACCTAGGAACACCACCCCCTGCAAGTTCCCCTCCAAGCCACTCACCAGCCCGACTCAGAAATGTATTGCTGTTCCTTCACTGTCGCTGGGGCAAAATCCTGGAAATCTGTTCTTCCCCTGATAAGAGCATTGTGGGTGGACTGCAGTGGTTCAAGAAGGCAGCTGACCCCCACCTTCTCAAGGGGCAACTAGGGACAGGCAACAACTGCTGTGTGAATTAATAAAATAGAGTTTCCTGAAACAAATTTCAACAAAATTAACTGGTACCTCTATTTCTATCTTAAAGACCTCTAAATCCGAAAGTGTAATTATATGTGCAGTCAATCTGAATGAACACTGTAGCCTCTGAACTGTCTCATAACTATCTGGTCAAGTAGATTAGCATGGTGTCAATCCGTTCCTTCATCCGTACAGAACTGAATTAATCAAATCCAATGATCAAACTCCATGCCATTGTTGGGTGGCAGGGTGGCTCAATGGTTAGCACTGCCGCCTTATAGTGTCAGGAACCTGGATTCAATTCTAGCCTTTGATGGTTGTATGGTGTTTGCATATTCTCCCTGTGTCATGTGTGGATTTCCTCAGGGTGCTCCAGTTTCCTTGCACAGTCCAGGGACATGCAGATTAGGTGCATTGGCCATGTTAAATTGCTCACGGGATGCAGGTTAGAGGGTTTGGCCATGCTAAATTGCCTAATGTGTCCAGGGATGTGCAGCTTAGATGGTTTGGCCATGGGAAATTCAGGGATAGGGAGTGGGTCTTGGTGGGCTGAATGGTCTGCTGCAGTGTGGGGATTCTGGATGCAATTACCCTTGAGCCCCCGTGGAAGAGGAAGGACAAAGGCAGCCACTTTCGATCCCTGCCCAAAGACCTGTTTTGGAACAGCCCGGGTGAATCCGTGACCTGACCTTCATGGGTCAACAGTTGAATAAAGTGAGGGCACCATTCCACCAGTTTCTGTGGGGATTCCTTCCTGATACGGGTGGATGAAGCTGTGGGAGGAGAAGGAATGGGTCTTACTCACTGCTGCAGCCTTGACCCTGAGCTGCCGTCCCTGTGAGTCACTTTGGAGTGGGCTTGGCATGCGTTTCCTTCAGCTGTTTGTCCAGAGATCAATGCAGACACACTGTCTCCTCGCTGAAGTGTGGGCAAGTGATGGTATGATGCCAAATGAGAAAGACCCCCCCTCCCCCCAGGGTAGATGGTAACCTGTATATTTGAAAGATGCGAGTGCATGACCATTAAATTGGGAATCCTCAAAGGAAAACTGAGCTGAACAAATATTTTCCTCCTGCTACAGTAGGTGCAGGTCCATGGATATCAACAACATGAGCTGCATTTGTCTGGTGCCTTTCACAGAAAGAGACAAACACTCAGAAGTGCTCCATTCAGCAGTGATCAGAAAATACGCACTGAACTAAAACGGGAGACATGCAGATTGGTGACCAGAGGGTTGGCCAGTGTGATGGGTTTTGAGATGATTCTTTCAGGAAACAGAGGGAGCTGGAGAGGTGGGGACATTTAGAATTCCAGAACTTGGGACCTACGCGTTATAAGGGGGTGAGTGAGGTATGGGAGGGTAGTACAAGAATGGGCAAAAGGCCAGGGGAAGAGGAACACTCATTGGGAGTTGGTGTGTGAGTGTGTGAGAGAGTGTGTGTGTGTGCGAGAGAGGGAGAGAGAGAGTGTGTGTGTATGTGTACGTATGTGAGTGTGTGTGTGTGAAAGAGTGTGTCTGTGTCTCTGTGTGTGAGAGAGTGTCTGTGTGTCAGTGTGTGTGTATGTGGGTGAAAGAGTGTGTCTGTGTGTGAGAGAGAATGTGTACGTGTGTGTAAGTGTAAGAATATGGGGACTGAGATCTAATGTCGACCAGCACAACTTTTAAAAGCCATGATAAAGGACCGTGTCATACATTAATTACCAAAATAAAGAGCAAGGGGATTAAAGGGACGGTGACTTTGTGAACACAAATTGGCTAAGTGGCAGAAAAAAACAGAGCAGTGCTCAACGGATGTTTTTCTATCATCCGTTCAACATGGTGTTTCCCAGAGTTTTAATGTTAGAGTCATAGAGATGTACAGCACAGAAAAAGACCCTTCAGCCTCCTGAGTCTATGATGGTCAAAAACAACCATCTAACCATTCTAAGCCTGTTTGCCAGCACTTGGCACATTGCCCTGTTTGCTTTGGCATTGGAAATGTGTATATTAAATCTGATGAGGATCTCTGTCCCTCTGTCCCATCTTTACAGGCAGCGAGTTCCATATTCTCGCCATCTTCTGGTGGAAACACTTTTTCTCACATAGCCTCCAAACCTCCTACTCTTTAACTTTCACCAAGAGGAAAAGTTCTTTACTGCCTACACTGTCTATGGCCCCTCATAAGTTTACATACCTCCATCATGTCCCCTCCCCAGTCCCCTTTGCTCCAAGGAAAACAGCCCCAGTCTGTAAAATCTCATTTCATAAGTAAAAATCTCCATCTCAGGCACATTCCTGGGAAACCTCCCTGTGCCTTCTCTCCAGCACTACCATGTTTCTCCTTTAGTGTGGTTCTAGAACTGCACGTAATACCTTAACTAACTCTTTGGACAGTTCCAACATTACTTCCCTGCTCTTAAACTGTACGCTCAGTTAAAAAACAAGTCAAGTACGCCATGTGCCTTCTTTATTACTTTCTTCTGCTACCTTGAGGGACATGCATACCAAGGTCTTTCTGATCGCCATCAGTGCTTCTCAGGGTCATGTATTCCCTTGCCTTGTTTGTCCTGCCCAAGTGCGTCATCCCACATTTATCCGGATTGAATTCTATTTGTCACTGATCTGTCCATCTGACTAGCTCATCTATAACCTCCTGTAATCAAAGGCTATCCACCTCACTAATTACCACCCCACCAATTTTTATATCATCCACAAACTTACTGATCAATCCTTCAGGTCTACATTGCTTATATAAACCACAGACAGCAAGGGCTCCAGCACAGATCTCTGCGGAACCCACTGGTCACAAGCTTCCAGTCACCAAAGTAGCCCTTGACGATCACCCAATGCTTCCTGCCACTTGGCCAGTTCTGGATCCAATTAGCTGAATTGTCTTGGGTTGCATAGATTCTTACTTCTGCTGTCAATCTCCCACAAGGGACCACATCAAAAGCCTTGCTGAAATCCAAGTTTAAAACATCAAATGCATGGCCCTCAGCTACACATCATTAACCCTTTGCAAAATTCAATCAAAGTTGGACAGACATGACCTACCCTTAACAAAACCAGTCTGACTGTTCTTGCTTAATCCCTGCCTGTCCAATATGCAGCTTAATTCTGTTCATCAGAATTGCTTCCAGTATATTCCCCACCACAGAGGTTATACTGACTGGCCTGTAGTTTCCTGCTTTATCCCTTGCTCCCTTGGTGAGTAACGATACCACATTGGCTGCCCTCCAGTCCTTTGGCACTTCTCCTGTGGTCAGAGAGGAATTGAAGTTTGTTGCCAATGCACCTGCCACTTCCTCCCCTTGCCTCACTCAACAAGCTTCCGTCTGGCCCTGGAGATTTATCTAATTTGAGCCTGCCAGACCAATTGGAATCTCCTTTCTTTAATCATACCACAGTCTGTTTCCTGGTTTCTATACTGGCATTATCTCTCTCACTGACATAAAGCGTTCACTTAGGATCCTATCTATATTCTCTGGCTCAGTGCACATATTACCATGGTGGTCCTTACTCTTTGAGGAGTCGCAGAGAGCTTCTTCAAGGAAGGCATCCTTGTAAGAGGATTCGCAGACTTACTGCGAAGAGCTTATGCCCTAAACATCGATTCTCCTGTTCCCTGGATGCTGTCTGACCTGCTGCGCTGTTCCAGCAACACATTTTCAGCTCTGGTCCTTACTCTTTCCCTAGTTAACCTTTTACCCTTAATCTATTTGTAAATAACTCAGGATTTTCTTTTATTTTCCCTACCATTATTCTTTAAAACAGACTCTTAACTCTTCTGATTCCCTTTGAAGTTTCCCTTCTGTACTCGTCCAGGCCATTCAGTTCATTGAGTCCACACTTTATCTTACTGGACCTCACGTTCTGCTGTGAACCTCCCTTTTTCTATCTAATGTCCGTATTTCTCTCAATATCCAGGGTTCGCTGGTTTTGTTGGTTCCACCCTTTATTGGAATGTGTTGACCCTATACTTTCCCTGTTTCCTTCTTGAATGTGTCTCATTGCTCTGCTACAGATTGACCTTAAAGGTATGTGCTCGCTGTCCACCCTGGGAGCAAATCAAACCTGTTCTTATTCAAATTGACCAAAGTTCTGAGTTTTGATTTCAGGCCTGTCCTTGACCTTTTCTATAACAGTTCTGAATCTAGTTAAAAATCACACAACACCAGGTTATAGTCCAACAGGTTTAATTGGAAGCACACTAGCTTTCGGAGCGACGCTCCTTCATCAGGTGGTTGTGGAGAATAAGGTTATTCTCTACAATCTTATTCTCCACAACCACCTGATGAAGGAGCGTCGCTCCGAACGCTAGTGTGCTTCCAATTAAACCTGTTGGACTATAACCTGGTGTTGTGTGATTTTTAACTTTGTACACCCAGTCCAACACCGGCATCTCCGAATCATGAGTTCTGAATCTAACTGTGTTACATGCTAAAAATGTCACTGTTTTTGAGGTATGTCTAATTAAATGAATTGGACTTGAGTGCACAAGCATAACGTCAAAGTATGAAGTTGATATAAAGCTCACAAGTATGAGGAACAGTGAAGAGGATAGAAACAGACATCAGCAGAAGCACAAATTCATGAAATAGAGTCATTGAGATGTACAGCACGGAAACAGACCCTTCGGCCAGATATCCCAACCCAATCTAGTCCCATCTGCCAGCACCCGGCCCATATCCCTCCAAACCCTTCCTATTCATATACCCATCCAAATGCCTCTTAAATGTTGCAATTGTACCAGCCTCCACCACTTCCTCTGGCAGCTCATTCCATAGGCTGACACATGGCAAGTGGAGCTTCAGTCAGAGATTTTGGCTGAAATATTGAGGAGAATATAAAGAATTACATTAGATTCCCTACAGTATGGAAACAGACCCTTTGGCCCAACAAGTCCACACTGATCTTCCAAAGAGTTACCCACCCAGACCCATTCCTCTACCCTATACTTACCCCTGAGTAATGCACCTAACACTATGGGTAATTTAGCATGGCCAATTCTCCTGACCTGCACATCTTTGGATTGTCAGAGGAAAGCAGAGCACCCAGAGGAAACCCACAGAGACACGGGGAGAATGTGCAAACTCCACACAGTCGCCCAAGGCGGGAATCGAACCTGGGTCCCTAGCACTGTGAGGCAGCAGTGCTAACCACTGTGCCACCGAGCCACCCCAAGAATGCAACCATTGCATTGCAGAAGAGCCATCTGTAATCACCTCCGTAAGGGAATTGGATCATTGCCTGGAGTGGGAAAGTTCACAGATTTATGGGAAAGATGTTAGGTGTGCGGGAGGCTGTTTCATTGAGTGGGCTACACCACTGGCATGTGGGTCAAATCCACACCAACAGCACGGTGGGCTGGGATAATCCCCGATTAACGATGAGGTTGACTTGCTCTGCCAACGACTGAAGAACAAATCGCAGAACTTAGCTGCGTTCAAGGGAATAATTGTCAGGGGCCTGCCTCAAGTAGTGAGCTCAGGAAGAAGGAAGTCGGTAATGAGTGGGTGAGTGGGGCGAGTTATATCGTGCTTTCAGACATGGACACAATGAGCCAAATGGTGTCTTTCTGCAGCCATGGGGGAGCACAACTCTGGGCAGGAAAAGATGGGCACGATAAATTTCTTGGAAGCTGGAGGGTGGGAGGAGGGCCAGGGAGAAGCAAACTGATGGTGTCAGGAGGCAGCTGTAACAGGGACTGGGTGAGGCTGGCACCGAGGCAGCTGGCACCCAATGGGCATCCTCTATGCTGGAGAAGGGGTGGGACGTGAAAGGGCGGCTGGAAAACGAGGAGGGGAACTGCGTTGAGGAGCTGAATGACAGCTTGGTCATTACAAATTGTTTCGCTGGAGGAAATCCAGAAGATTCTAAATTGGAATTGAGGAGGTGAGGGCAACTACCATTGGGGTCTACAGAACCTAGAGGAGCCCAGGTATAGTGGATGTGGGTGCTGGGGAGCGGGGCATTTACCTTAGCCAAGAGGGAAAGAAGTCTTACTTGACCCGGAAGGTGTTTGGGAAGATAGGGTCAACAGGCTGGATGGGGTGTGGCAGGGGGTGAGGGTGAAGGGTGGTGTAGAGTGCGAAGGAAAGGATGTTTTGCAACAGTCAAGAACAACAAAAGTGGAGATGAGGAAGTGTGAAGGCAAAATGGAGAGACAAAGGTTGTTTCTATAACTCCACAGAGGCCGGTAGTTTGTCACCAAGTCCTCCTTTAGTTACACATGGAGAATCCTTGACACTGATCCAGCTCCCTCAGAGCTAGCTCTCAGAGTGAACAGAACCCCTGGCACTCCTGTTTATATCTGTCAGCCAGGGCTCCCTGATTGAATCAGGCTAACAGCCCCAATCAGGGGACTCGTACTCTATGAGATCCACCCGACTGACCTTGTTGCAATCACTATAGTTATAGATTAGAACAACTTGAAATGACTTGAGAAGGAAAGTCAAAGTGGGGTCATATTCGAGGGCAAAGATGTGATAGAGGCTTGGAGATTAGGTGGGCCGAGGCATGCACTTTTCATACACTGAAACATCCCAAGGCAATGGTCAATTTGAATTGATTGGATTTATTACTTAGATAAAGCGGAAAGTCTTGTGCAATTCAGGAAGATTGTCAGGTGATCAAACAGAACGAGGAATACAAAGTTACACCTGCAAAGAAAGTGTACAAAAATATTAGATCGACATTAGTTTTGAAATTTGGGAGGGCCATTCATCATTCTAATAACAGCAGGGAAGAAGCTGCTCTTAAATCTGTTGGTGCGTGCGTTTCGGTTTTTGTATCTTCTGGCTGATGGTGAAAGTTGGAAGAGATTCTAACCGGAGTGGGGAGGGGGGGGTCTTTGATGGTGTTGAATGCCTTTCTGGGGCAGGGGGAAGTGTAGATGGAGTCAGTAGGTGGGAGGTTGGCTTGTGTGATGGACTGGGCTGTGTTCACAACTCTCTCTGTAGTTTCTGACGGTCCTAGGCAGAGCCGTTGCCAGACCAAGCTGATATGCACCCAAATAGAATGCTTTCTATGGTGCAGCTATAAAAGTTGGTGAGGGTCCTTCTGAATTTCCTTAGCCTCCTGAGGAAGAAGAGGCGTTGTTGTGCCTTCTTGACCATGGCATTGATGTGGGAAATCCAGGACAGATTGTTGATTATTGTCATTCCTTGGAACTTAACATTCTCGATTGTCAGCTCCGTTAATGTAGATAAGGGTGTGTCCTCCTCCTTGCTTTCTGAGCTTGATGACCAGCTCTTTAGTTTTGCTGACATTGAGGGAGAGATTACTATCTTTAACCAGGCCACCAAGCACTCGATCCCTTACCTATCCTCTGTCTTGTTGTTGTTTGATAACCGGCCTACAGCAGTGAACCTGTTGGTGGAGTTCAGAAATTTGATAACACATTCCTGATTAGACAGGGAGTGTAGACTGGCACTGAATGACGTAAGGAGATATCACATCAGGTAGACAGATGTTTGGACAACGAGTCATGTTTCAAGGAGGAGTTCAGAGGCGTGAGAGGTAGTGGGGCAGAGAGGAAAAGCCAGGACATTAGCCTTGGGCTGTTGCTGGAATGCCAGTTGTTGGCAGAGTGACAAAAAATACAGGAGGCCAGAATAGGAAGAGGGCAGTGGGTTATGGAAGGTGAAGGGTGTTACAGAGATTGAGAGGGACCCAAGCTATGGAAAGATTCAAAAACGAGAGTGAGAACTTTAAAATCGAGATGTTGCTGGCCTGGTGAGCCCACGCGGATGGTGTGAGTTGGAAATTGGGGTCACAGGAACCGGTGACTAAGGGCCGCTACTCGAGATGTCTGAAAGGTATCAAAGTAAGTGAAGGCCATCAGCTGGCGTGGCCCTTGGTTTTAATGACAGGATACATTCCAGGCCATGAGGACAAAGAAATAGTTGTCCATCGATGATGGTTCAATTATGATCCAAGCTCGCTGCATAACGTTGATGCATGTTAATAGACTGAGCTTATTTTGGCACAGCTGAGAGTGCACACAGGGGATGGTTGTGCTTTTACTCTGCACAGCTATGTTCGCAATTCCTTGTTCCACTCAACACACGGCACAGAGGAAGTTGGCCCCAAGCCAGGAGAGCAGCTTGTATTTCGACCCGCACTGTTTGGACAACTTTGTGGACTGACAGTTGAGCGAAACTATTTGTCATTGCCAGAATGTTCCAGGAGGCACAGTGTTGACCTGTCATGTGAGCCTGTCTCCTGCCCTTGATCCCGTAGTGACTTGTTTAATAACACAGCTTCCACCATGCCCAGGGTCTATTTTGTAGCTGACTTGACCAGGAGACAGCACAATGTTTTGCGTTTGAGTACAGACTGTTTCATAAAGACTGGTGTAGGCCCTTAGAGCCTTGGATTAGATTATGGCTGTTCTCTGCCAACTTCTCACTCCATCTCTCTGCTTTGGTTCTTTTGCCCTTTATAACCCTTGTTCAGCAAAACTCGACCAATACCTGATTCTGAAGTATGCTATTGGTCAGCAGTTTGGAACAGAGGTTCAGAGAGTCTTTATCTGCGCTGATGAGGAAATACCTGTAGATATTATCCTCCAGGGCTCCTTTCTTGTTTTAACTTTGCCCCTCTGGTTCTGTGCACGGAATGTTCCCCATCTTGGTCAGAGAGTTAGTGAGAGGAGGAAACAGTCAACTGAGTTGACCCTGACGAGGTACCCCCTCCTTCTTGCCACCTTGCCAATTAAGGTCTGGTTGAGATAGGCCATGGGTAAGCTTCTTGACTGACCACCAAGGAAGGCCATTAAGTCAAACATTAATCACCATGTAAGGGTTTCAACTCACTATCTCCCCAATCCTGGTTCGAGAAACCATGGTAAGCTGCTTGTCAGGTTTGAGGGTGAGGGGGAGGGGATGTGGGGGTGGGGGGAATGGATGCCCCTCCAATTAGAAACATAGGAACAGGAGTAGGCCATTCAATCCCTCCAGCTTGTTCTGCCATCCAATGAGATCATGCCTGATCTGTGCCCTCACACCACATCTCTTAGACTCATATCTCTTAATACATTTGCTGAACAAAAATTGTCTCTCTCAGATTTAAATTTAGCAACTGATCCAGCACCTACTGCTGTTTGTGGAAGACAGTTCCAAACCTCTACTACCCTTTGTGTGTCCAAGTGCTTCCTAACAGTCTGGCCCTAATTTTCAGACTATGCCCCTAGTTCTAGAATCCCAAAGTGAGTGGAAATAAGTCATCTTTATCTACCCTGTTTTTTCCTGTTAGTATCTTGAAAACTTTGATCAGATGACTCCTCAACTTTCTAAATTCTGGAGAAAACAGGCCTTTCTGGAGTCAATCAGCTACACAGATGTGGGTGAGAGGGTTGTCTCGGAAAGACCCCCTCCCTCAGCCACCTGCTTCCCACACCCCCCACCCCTCAGAAAGAAGAGAAATGAATTCAGCTTCTTGTCCCTGGATCCTTCAGGGGGTAGGCCTCAACCAGTGGTCTTTAGGAACCTAGCTTCTTAGGGGGCTTGACAGGGTAAGTGCAGAGAAATTGTTTTCCCTTGTGGGACAGGCTAGGACCAGAGGGTATAATTCTCAGAATAAGGGGTCACCCATTTAAGTCAGCGATGAGGAGGAATTTCTTCTCTCAGAGGCTAGTGAATCTGTGAAACTCTTTACTTCAGAGGGCTACCGAGGCTGGGTCAGTAAGTGTACTCAAGGCAGAGAAAGACAGATTTTTAATCAGGAAGGGAATCAAGGGTTCGAGGGAAGCCAAGCTAAGGATGATCAGATCAGTCATGATCTCTCCGAATGGCGGAGCAGATTTGATGGGCTGAATGGCCTACATCTGCTTACATTGCCTTATCCTAACTACCTAAGTTAACATTCCTGATGAAGGGCTTTTGCCTAAAACGTTGATTTTCCAGCTCCTAGGATGCTGCCTGACCTGCTGTGCTTTTCCAGCACCACACTAATCTTGACTCTAATCTCCAGCATCCACTGTATCCACTTCTGCCTGTCTAAGTTAACACCTAACCTTCCATTTTCATCAGAGTAGAAGTTTAGTTTGGGCAACGTTTCTTGGTAGTTTAAGCCTTTTTAAGCCAACTTGCTTTAAGTCTTGACTCATTGTACATCTTAATCCTCCTCCCATTGACTGCACGCGTGAGGAAGAAAGCTATTGAGCTACACAGCTGAAGCAGTTGAAAACCGCAAACAGAGGGTGAGCCAGGGTGTAACAGACTTGAACATACATAGTCTCAAAACGAGACATCGCTGAGTGAGAACAGAATGGCCACAGGCAAATGAAGACACAGACCGAGATTAAACCAACAGAGAGGGGAAACCTTGTGGCTGCTTTTCGTTCTGTGATGACCAAGAGGATGCAAATGATTGTTTTCCCAAATGGTCACAAGAGAAGATAGTTCTGATTGAATTTAATCCATCATTGAGTTTTCAATTATAAAGCTGAGAAATGATGAGGAAGAAAAGTGAACCAGCCCCCCCAGGGGGATCTTTGGATTCAATCAGTGCCTGAAGGGGATAACCGAGATAATATTCAAAGGGAAAATGTATCCTGTGGCCTTGAGGAACATCAGGAAGTGTGAAAATCAAACTAGCAATTTATTATTGCCAGATAGAAGCTCGTAATTTAAAAAGTCGAATTGATCTTTCAATCTTGCCCTGTACCAGAGGTGATGTCTTGACACCTCTCAAGGGAAATGGTACAAAGTAAACTAAACATAGAAATTGCTGGAAAAGCTCTGCAGATCTGGCAGCATCTGTGGAGAGAAATCAGAGTTAACGTTTCACATCCAGTAACCCTCCCTCAGAACTCCCGAAACTCTGATTTCTCTCCACACATGCTGCCAGATCTGCGGAGCTTTTCCAGCAATTTCTGTTCTTGTCTCTGATTTACAGCATCTGCAGTTCTTTCAGTTTTAAAACTGAAGGGGCTTAGGGTTGGGAAAAGGACCAGGGCCAGGTATAAAGAGCTGTTAGAACAGGCATAGGCTGAGAGGAATTCCCATATAAACATTTCCAGCAGCTCACTATGTTCAGGCAAAACGCCACAAAGTGAACGTGGTGACTTTGTGGAAGGTAAAGGTGAGTCTCTGAATAGCTGTTAGTGATCAGTTGGAATGTGTTGAGTTGGATAACAATACCTAGCCTTGCTTCAGGTCGTGTGGAACAGGCCCGGCCCAGAATTCAGGCAGCGGCCACCGATGCAGACATGAGGAAGATTGAAGGAACAATCATCCACTTCCAAAAATGTTTCATGAAACACACCTCTTGTAGAAATGTGTTAGCATTGAATCTCCTGCTGCGAAGAAAGATGTGGATCATATGCTGGCAAAGAGGCATAAGTCACAGCTTTCAGTGGAGACTGGTCCCATTATTAGATTAGAATCCCTTTGGCCCAACAAATCCACATCAACCCGCCAAAGAGTAACCCACCCAGACCCATTTCCCCTCGAACGCAATGGGCAATTTAGCATGATCAATCCATGTGGGAGAAAACCCACTCAGACACTGGGAGAATGTGCAAACTCCACACAGACAGTCACCCAAGGCTGGAATTGAACCTGGGTACCTGGCGCTGTGAGGCAGCAGTGCTAACCACCGAGCCACCATGCTGCCCCACAGTGAAATGAAGTCTAGATACAAGTATATACAAATTTAAAGGGACTGTCCATTGTAAAACAGACCCTAAGGTCCAACTAGGTCCATGCCAACGAGGCATCCTAAATGAATCTAGTCCCATTTGCCAGCACTTGGCCCATATCCCTCTAAACCCCTCCTGTTCGTATGCTTTTTAAATGTTGTAATTGTACCAGCCTCCACCACTTCCTCTGGCAGCTCATTCCATACAAGTACCACCCTCTGGGTGAAAAGGTTGCTTCTTAGGTCCTTTTTAAATCTTTCCCCTCTGACCTTAAACCTGTGCCCTCTAGTTTTGGACTCTCCCACCCTGGGAAAAGACTTTGTCTATTCTCCCTATGTCCCCCATGATTTTGTAAACCTCTGTAAGGTCATCTTTCCACCTCCGACGCTCCAGGGAAAACAGCCCCAGCCTGTTCAGCCTCTCCCTATAACTCAAACCATTCAACCCTGGCAACGTCCTTGTAAATTGTTTCTGAACCCTTTTCACGCTTCACAACATCTTGTATGTGTATTTTTTGCACTGTTTAAAAATAAATTGCACAGTTCAAGTTGCACTTTAAAATCATTTGATTGATTGAAGTGCAAAATAATTCTGTCTCTTGTATCAGATAAAACCATGTTTTTATTACTCTCTCATGGGATTTGCCTCTTGTTTCCCACCCATAATTGTCCTTGAACTAACCGGCTTTCTAGGCAGCTAAGTCAACCATACTGTGGGTCTGGAATCACATGCTGGTCAGATCAGTAAGAACAGTATTTGTCTTTCTCGAAAGATCATTAATGAATCAGAAGGTTTTTTTTATACCAATAATAATTGAATGGCGACCATTACTGAGACTGGTTTTCAATTCCAAAGTATTAATTGGTCTTAGTCGCATTTCTGTATGTTATCCCTATTAGCAATCTAGAACAAGGCACATGTAGCACTGGTGTTTTTAGTAATCTAGAACAAGGAACAGGTAGTATTGCTGTTATTAGCAATCTAGAACAAGGCACAGGCTGTACTGCTATTATTAGCAATCTAGAACAGGGCACAGGTAGCACTGGTGTTATTAGTGATCTAGAACAAGACACAGGTAGCACTGCTATTATTAGCAATCTAGAACAAGGCACAGGCTGTACTGCTGTTGAATTTGCAAGGGTACTAAATTATCAGGTGGAGTCAGGGCCTTAGAATAAAGAAACAAATTATAACTGAAGTCAAATGGATTGGGCGGATAGCAATGTGACGCTGAATATAAGTAAGTGTAGAATGTAATAACACCATGACAAAAGGAAATGGGAGCCGGGGCAGCCCCTTCATCCCCTCAGACCTGCATTAACACCTCAGGTGATCCTTTACCTCAAATCCAGTCTCCCAATCTATTCTCATATCCCTGTATCCTTTCATTGCCTATGAATCTAATTGGTCCCAGTCTTGAAAATCCCTTATGTCCAAGCATTCTTGGGCCTCTGGGTTAGGGAGTTCCAAAACCTCACAGTCCTCTGAGTAAGATACAGCTGTCTCCAGTTGTGCAGAGCTTGGGTCTAAAGTGTGACGGGAGTGTGTGTAGGACAATAGGAACGGAAAGGGAAATGCAGTGATCATTGGACCAGGCGATCAAAAGCCTGAACCTAGGTGTGGGTTTTAAAGAAGTCAAATTGCCTGGAGAATAGAGAGAGAGAAAGAGGAGAAGGTTTAGGGGGGATTTCCAGAGCATAGCATTGGGGTAACTGAATGCATGGGAGCCAATGGTTAGAATCCAGGATACACAAGAGGACTAGAGAATTGGAAGGATGTTGGACAGTTGTGTGCCTGAAAGAAGTTACACAGGACATGGAGATGGTGAGGCCGTGAAAGAATTGGGCAAGGATCAAAACTGAATCATGAAGACAGGACAGAATATTGAATAGCTGGAGTAAACTGTATAATGTCAAGACACTTCACAATATTCCAGTTTGTAACAGGATAATTTTGTGTGTGTGTGTGCACTCATCAGGACTGGCCAACTGGTGACCTTTGACTGGTGACCTTTAACCGGCTGCCACCCCACAACGTACATTTGGAACAGATGGTGAAAGGCCGCTCGTTCATCCCAATTGACCTCATCCATTCAGAATGCCAATGCCAGAGGCCACCCATTATAGCAGCAAGGATGTTTGAATGATTAATGCAGTGACCTGGACAGGGAGCCCATCCTCAGATCCTGACCCAACTTGTAAATCACAGCGTGAGGGGAGAAAAATGACCAGCTTCAGCCTCAACTGTCTCTTTGTGGCTTCAAGGTTGAGCCCGTGATTGGTGCTGATCTGAACAGGCTGTCCCTTCTCCTGGGTCCAACCTGAACTGCGGAGCACTGATAGTGAGCTGATACAGTAGGTACTGTCAAACGTGGACCATGATGCACACTTTAAAAGGAGTATTTGTCAGAGAAAGATGAGCAGGAGGCTGGAAGAACACAGCAAGCCAGGCAGCATGTTTTGGGTGTATGTTTTGGAAGGCAATGTTTCAGGTGTAACCCATCACCAGGACTCCATCAGGGAAAGGCAGGAATATGGGGTTGACTTAATCTCTTCAAGCAGCTAGTAGTGGGCTGATTGGCCTCCTTCTGTGCTTATATTATGATTTTTAACTATTTTCTTGTGGGGTGTGGGACACCTCTGTTGACTAAGAAGAATATTATCAGTGCCAGAAAATAGAAAGCCAGCATTTCTTGCCCAGCCCTAATTACCCTTTGAACTGCGTGGCTTGCTCGGGCCATGTCAAAGGGCAGTTGGAGGGTCACATCTAAACCACGCCAGGGAAGGGTGACAGTTTTCCTTCCCTAAAGGACATTATTGAACCGGATAAGTTTTAGCTGAAAATGTGTTGCTGGAAAAGCGCAGCAGGTCAGGCAGCATCCAAGGAGCAGGAGAATCGATGTTTCGGGCATAAGCCCGAAACGTCGATTCTCCTGCTCCTTGGATGCTGCCTGACCTGCTGCGCTTTTCCAGCAACACATTTTCAGCTCTGATCTCCAGCATCTGCAGTCCTCACTTTCTCCTTCCGGATAGGTTTTAGACTGGATGGGCTGAATGGCTACTTCTGCTCCTATGTTTTACCATCGAGTCATTATGGTCACCATCGCTGAGACCAGCTTTATAATTTACAGATTTCAATTGATCAAATTTAAATTCCACCAGTGGGATTTGAACCTAGGAGTCCAGAGCACGACTCTGGGGCCTTAAGATCGCTAGGCCGATGAGCACCAACTACTTGCCCTGCCCTGGCAGCTGTAGTCATGCTTCACAGTCCCATCAAATCCACCTTTCCCATTTTTTCAGCCAATAGGGAGGCAGTGGTGTGCTGCAGTGATAATGTTATAATCCAGAAATCCAGGCTAACGTCTGGGATATAGGTTCAAATCCCACTAGGGCAGATGGTGGAAATTGAATTCAGTAAAGAAAACCGAGCTGATGGTAATGATTAACTCACTGTTTTTTGTCATAAAAATATCATCCAGTTCACTGGTGCCCTGAAGGGAAGGAAATTGCCAGCCATACCTGGTCTGGCTTAGAATCAGTGCAGGAAGGGGCCATTGAGTCTACACCAACCCTCCAAAGAGCATCCCATTCAGACCCACACCCCATCCCACTCAGACCCACACAGCCAATCCACCTAACCTACACATCTTTGGACAGTGGGAGGAAACCAGAACATCCTGGAGGAAACCCACGCAGACACGGGGAGAACATTCAAACTTCATGCAGACAGTCGCTCGGGTTGGAATCGAACCCGGGTCCCTGGTGCTGTGAGGCAGCAGTGCCATCCACCATACTGCCCTGTATGGTGTGACTCCAAGCCCACAACCCAGGCAGTTAACTCTTGACTTGCCTTTGGGGACTACCAATAAATGCTGGTCTAGCCAGCACAACCTACATCGCACAGACCAATAAAACAAAGTAGAGATTGATGACCTTATTCCCAGTTCTGCTATGTGCTCCTTTATCACACCCTCTCTGGGCCAGATGTCATCGATTCCAAAATTGTTCTTTGAGAATTGGAATATCGAATGTTTTTATTGTTTACGAGTGAATGACAGTGGCAATTAGAGCGGCACTCAGCCAGACAATGGATTACACTGGAGAAACATTTTAGAATCTGTTCCTCTTACACGATGAAGTCATTGCACAAATTGAACTGTTGGCAGAACATGGGACTTCAGGTTGAATGCAAGATTCTCTTCCTGCATGCTTTAGAGTGAAGTTTCTTTCTGTTGACTAAGAGGAATTTAACCGGTGCCAGGAAGTGGAATGCCATTATTAGTTTTGCCTCCTAGCAGCTACCTGCATTAAGATTTCGGAATGAAAATAGTAAGTTCTGGTAAATCTCAACTTGCCAGGCAATACCTGTGTAGGGGGAGTAAAAGAGTGAAGAGAGGTGGAAGTGTGATGGTTGTTTTTTAACGGGGAATTGGATCAGGAAAATGGTCAAGGGCCAGGAGAGAGGTCAGGGTACAAAAGGCCAAGGGAGAGAAAATGGTTGTCACCAAGGAACAAAGTGCTGGTCTAGAGGAATTGTTAATGGTCGAGTAAAGGGTAAAAGGAAAAATGTGAAGTTAACCAGCTCTTAGCAAAAAAGGACTGACGTGGAGGACAGAGTTGACAATGTGGAGTTGTTGAACTCAATGTTGAGTGCAGACACTTGGAACGGAAGGTGAGATTCTACTGCTTGAGCTTTGCTGGATCACCTTGGCAGGTCGGAGTGTGACAGCGAAGGGAGTGAATTATAATCATTAACAGCTAGCAGGTCTGGGTCATGCTGGTGGATTGAGAGGAGGTGTCCTGCAAGGAACCATGCAATTATTTGAGATGTGACTTGAAACCAATGTTCTGTTTGCATTCTCAAGTCAGCAAAGACAGCCATCCAGCATAATTCAGAGGGAAGAGAACCATTGGATGCCTACAGTGTGGAAGGAGGCCATTTGATCCACAGAAAGACATCCCGCCCAATCCTGGTAACCCTGTATTTAGCACGGCCAATCCAGCAAACCTGCTCATCTTTGGACTGTGGGAGGAAATGGGAGCACCCAGAGAGCACGAAGACACAGGATAATATGCAAACCCCACACAGTTACCCGAGGCTGGAATCAAACCCAGGTCCCTGGTGCTGTGAGGCCATACTGTTAACCACTGAGCCACTGTGCCATCCTGTAGAGTGGAGCTTTCCCTCGTATCCAGGCCAAAATGGATTCTTGAACTTTACTCACTGAAACTGATCATCTCACAAAATATTTGCTACATCTCCCTCAAATACAGCAGTGAAAGCAATTAAATACTTATATTATTTTATAAAGCATGATATGTTGGCATTGGAGGCAGTCCAGAGAAGGTTCACTGGTCTGATGCACGTATGGAGGGACTGTCTTATAAGGAGAAGTTGAGTAGGTCGGGCCTGTACTCATTAGAACAATGACAGGTGACCTTATTGAAACATAGAAGATTCTCCGTGGGCTCGGCAGGGTAGACGCACACAGGTTGCTTATTCTTGAAGGAGAGGAAGAGGAAGAAGGGAAAGGGAACTGGAGAAAGGGCGGCACGGTGGCACAGTGGTTAGCACTGCTGCCTCGCAGCGCCAGAGACCCGGGTTCAATTCCCGCCTCAGGCGACTGACTGTGTGGAGTTTGCACGTTCTCCCCGTGTCTGCGTGGGTTTCCTCCGGGTGCTCCGGTTTCCTTCCACAGTCCAAAGATGTGCAGGTTAGGTGAATTGGCCATACTAAATTGCCCGTAGTGTTAGGTAAGGGGTAAATGTAGGGGTATGGGTTGGTTTCGCTTCGGCGGGTCGGTGTGGACTTGTTGGGCCGAAGGGCCTGTTTCCACACTGTAATCTAATCTAATCTAAAAGGAATGCCAGTGATCTGGTATCCAAGGACCACTTCCAGATCCAGGTAGAGCAGCACTCCGTAAGGCAATGGATTACACAGGAAGAGCATTTTAGAGTCTGTTCCCCTAACACAATGAGGTTATTGCACGCCCAAATGTGTGGTCAGAGATGCTGCTCTAGGCTCTGGCTCATCAGCCACACAAGGTCCCACAGAACTCCTCACCAGCGAGACGGGATTTCCTCATTGGACAATCATATTCGATAACGAGTGGTCACCGATAATGACAATGGTGATGATGAGTATATCTGTGGAATTCTTTACTGCACAGGGCTGTTGAGGCTGGCTCATTAAGAATATCGCAGGCTGAGATAGACAGATTTTTAATCAGTTAGGAAATCAAGGGTTGTGGGGAAAAGACAAGGAAGTGGAGTTAAGAATAATCAGAATGAGCCATGATCTCATTGAACGGTAGAGCCAGCTCGATGGGCTGAATGGACTACTTCTGCGACTGTGTCTTATGGCTTTATTCTCTTTGTAAGTTGTGAATTGCTCTGTGTTGTCCTAGCTCTGATGAAAGGCGTCAATGACCTTGTAGTGGAAGCTAAGTTTTTTAAAATTCATTTGTGGATGTCGCTGGCCTGGCCCAGCATTTATTATCCAACCCTAGCTGCCCCTTGAGTAGGTGGTGGTGAGCTGCCTTCTTGAATCACTGCAGTCCATCTGCTGTGGTTGACCCACAATTCCTTTAGAGAGGAAATTCCAGGATTTTGACCCAAAGACACTGAAGGAACAGCGATATATTTCCAAGTCAGGTTGCTGAGTGGCTTGGAGGGGAACTTGCGGGGGCGTGGTGTTCCCATGTATCTGCTGCCCTTGTCCTTCTAGATGGAAGTGGTCGTGGGTTTGGAAGGTGCTGCCTGAGGATCTTTGGTGAATTTCTGCAGAGCATCTTGTAGACAGCACACACTGCTGCTACTGAGCATTGGTGATAGAGGGAGTGGATGCTTGTGGATGTGGTGTCAATCAAGCGGGCTGCTTTGTCCTGGATGGTGTCAAACCCCTTGAGTGTTTTTGGTGCTGCACCCATGCAGACACATGGGGAGTATTCCATCATACTCGCGACTTGTGCCTTGTGGATGGCGGGACAGGGCTTGGGGAGTCAGGAGGGGAGTTACTCGCTGTAGTGTTCCTAGCCTCTGACCTGCTCTCATAGCCTCTGTGTTTATGTGCTGAGTCCGGTTGAGTTACTGGTCAATAGTAGCCCCCGAGGATGTTGATGGTGGGGGATTCAGTGATGGTAACACCGTTGAATGTCAAGAGGCGGTGGTTAGATTGTCTCTTATTGGTGATGGCCATTGCCTGGCAGGAATGTTAGTTTCCACTTCCCAGCCCAAGCCTGGATATTGTTCAATTTTTGTTGCATTTGAACACGGATGTGCCTGAAGAGTCACAAAAGGTGCTGGACATTGTGCAATAATCGGTGAACATCTCCACTTCTGAGCTTATGATGGAGGGAAGCTCATTGCTGAAGCAGCTGAGGATGGGTGTGTGCAGTACAAGTCCAGTGGCTGTAGTCTTGGTAATAGCTAGTTAATGGAAATTGCTGGTAGTCCATGAGTGACTGCTAGACGGGCAATGTGACAATACAGAGCATAGAAATATTGAGTGAGGCTCTCATAAAGAATAGGCGAAAGTGAGGACTGCAGGTGCTGGAGATCAGAGTTTAGATCAGAGTGGTGCTGGAAAAGCACAGCAGGTCAGGCAGCATCCGAGGAGCAGGGAAATCGTAAAGAATCTCCCAGCTTTTTCAGTCGACTCCTGATATTGTATTTCCAGGTGAAATCAGTGAGTACTTCAACAGAAAGGGGCCAAGCTCAGTTTGGACACTTGGTAACACTGTTTCTTTGCTCTGAGTCATCAATACTCCCGGATTCTCAACACCCACCATTCCTGGGCACTGCTATTTTTTTTTATTAGTCATCTATGGGATGTGGGCATCACTGACTGGGACAGCAATTATTACCCATGCCTCATTGTCTGGCGGCACAGTGGCACAGTGGTTAGCACTGCTGCCTCACAGTGTCAGAGACCCGGGTTCAATTCCTGACTCAGGCGACTGACTGTGTGGAGTTTGCACATTCTCTCCATGTCTGCGTGGGTTTTCTCCGGGTGCTCCGGTTTCCTCCCACAGTCCAAAGATGTGCAGGTCAGGTGAATTGGCCATGCTAAATTGCCCGTAGTGTTAGGTAAGGGGTAAATGTAGGGGTATGGGTGGGTTGTGCTTCGGCGGGTCGGTGTGGGCTTGTTGGGCCGAAGGGCCTGTTTCCACACTGTAAGTAATCTAATCTAATCATTGTCTGGCTAAGAATCAACCACGTTGCTGTGGGTCTGGAGTCACACGTAGGCCCGACCAGGTAAGGATGGCAGATTTCCTTCCCTGAAGGACATTAGAGAACCATCTGGGTTTTTCCTGACATTGGACAATGGATTCATGGTCATCATTAGACTCTTAATCCCAGATTTTTACTGTTTAAAATTCTACCATCTGCCGTTGTGGAACTTCACTGAATTGGTATTATATGTGTGGAGCATGCATCTAAGGTGAGAGGGAGAAAGTTCAAAGGAGATGTGAGGGGCTAATTTTTTACACAGAGAATGTTAGGTGTCTGCAGCACGCTGCTAGGGGTAATGGTGGAGGCAGATATAATAGTGTTTAGATAGGCTCACAAATATACAAGCTGGAGGGATATGGGCCAAGGGCAGGTAGAAGGGATTAATTCATTTTGGCGTCATGTTCAGTACAACGAAGGGCCCATTCCTGTGCTGTACTGTTCTATGTTCTATTAATATCTGTACTGTTCCATTAATATCACTAGACCATCGCCCATTTGGGTGAGCTGGCATTTCCAAACCTCAAAGCCAGGTTTGCTGATGGGAAAGCAAGCAAGCAAGAAAGCTCCATTCTCGTCCATCTAAAAGGCAGCTGTTGGGAACAAGGCTGTTTCTGCCCAGTTTCGAACTGGGGACCTTTCACGCCTAGTGACTTCCAAACCTAGTGACTGCCTCCAACATGGCCTACTCTTGCAGCCGCTGTTTTTATGCAGAGTCCCTTTAAGTGTCTGTCCCACATCCCCATGAATTCCATTTATCCCTCTCCCACGTTCCTAAAATGAGCAATTTTTCTAAATCACACGGAAATGAAAGGGAGTGCAAACTGAGAAAGTGGCATTGCTTGTCACAACAGCTCACAAAGATTGAATGGCACAGCCCAGGACTTGTGCTAATGCCCAGACAGAATAAGCAAACAGCTCGAAAGAAAAGCAAAGGCTTTTCATGGAGGCCAATGCTTTCCCACCCACTGGTAAACCATTTCAAATGAATGAGTCACCATCAGCATTAAGAGAATGCTATTTGGAAAATCTAGACTCAAGTCTCGAAGCGGACTGCGGGTGCCCAGTCATGTCTCTGTGGGTAGCATTCCTGCCTTTGTATCGCAAGGTTAAAGGTCAAGACCCTCTCCAGAGACTTGGGCCTAAATCTTAACCGTGCCCCAGGAGCAGGGAGGTGGGCCAGTAAAACGGGGAAGTTGTATTGGATAGGAACACATAATTAGGGAAAGCTAATAGAATGTTCTCATTTATAATGAAGCGAATGGCAAACCACAGTAGGCGTGATTATTGTTAAGGCCACATCTGGAGCCCTGTGTAAATTATTGGCCTCCTCATGTAAGGAAGATGTAACTGCATTAGAAAAAGTTCAGAAAAGGCTTACCAGATTCAAACCTAGAATGGGTGGGTTGTCTTATGAGGAAATGTTGGAGAGAGAGGCAGTAGGGGGATAGGAAGAGGAGAGAGGGAGGACAGAGAAAAAGATAGAGGAAGTGGAGGGAGAGAAAGGGAGAGGAGAGAGAGAAGACAAGAGAGAGTTAAGATAGATGAAGGGAGTCCCTTGGTATAGAGGTCAAAAAGTAGGGATCTTAGATTCAATCGAAGTGGCAGATGGAATAGAGAGTACAAGAGGAAAAGCTTTTTTTTACACAGAGGGTGGTAGGTGTCCAGAAATCACTATCTGAGGTGGTGGTAGAGGCAGAGACCTTAAACTCTTTTAAAAAGTCCCTGGAGCTGCACTGTAAGTGCTGCAAGCTGCAGGGCGATGGGGTGTGAGTGCAGGAAAATGGGATTAGGAAGGGCTTTTGGGTGAATTTGGGTTAGCATGGACAAGATGGACCAAATGGTCTCCTGCTGTGCATCCCTGTGGTTCTACGTCCTGAGCATTTATTGGCTAGGGCTTAGAAGAGTGGGAGATGATTTGTTTTCAACATTTAAAATCTGGAGGTGTCATGTCAGGCTCATAGAATCATAGAACCTCTACTGTGTGGAAGCAGGCCATTCAGCCCATTGAGTCCACTCTGAGCCTCTGAAGAGCATCCCATCTAACTATCGTGTAATCCTACATTACCCATGGCCAATCCACCTAACCAGCACATCTTTGGACTGTGGGAAGAAACTGGAACTCCCAGAGGAAACCCACCCAGACACAGGAAGAACTCCACACAGACAATCACCTGAGGGTGGAATTGAACTCAGGTCTGCGAACATTAGCCTGAAGTTCTGGAAAACTAGTCTAGCTCTGTACTCAGGATCATTGTGAGGCAGTAGTGCTAACCACTGAGCCACCATGTAACCCCAAAGAGCATAGATGAGGAATGTGTTGGATGTAGAAAGAATGTTTCGGTCACCAAGCATCCATCTGTTCCAAAGCCATTTTTCAGCTTTGTATGTTATGGCATTTCTAAACTTCACCGACATAGTCAGTAAATATCTTGGGGGATTCTGCCTCTACCATCCTTTTAAGCTCCAGATAGACACCACCCTCTGGCTGTAAAATAAATCCCGAAAACCTTCGAAATCTCCTGCTCCTTACCTTAAAATTGTATTCCCTTGTTATTGACCCCTCGACTAAAGGGGTGTATGAGTCCGTTGTCTGCGAACATTAGCCTGAAGTTCTGGAAAACTAGTCTCGCTCTGTACTCAGGATCATTGTTTCCAGTGAGGTCAGGGTTTTTGCACTACCAGGAACATTCTGGCCCATTTAAGTATGTAATGCAGGTTAAGACTGTAGTGTCTTTTGATTAAGATAAATGTTACAGACCCAAGGCACTGGGTGCAACATTCTGTCCGACAATATTTGCCTCAGTCAGAAAAACATCATGGGAAAAGCAGCTTGCTCGTTCACATTTTGCTGTATGTGGGATCTTGCCTTGTGTAAGGCAGTTGCTATGTTTCCTACATGAGTACATTTATCTTGATCTGAAATACATTTGAGCAGCACTTTGTAAATAACAGTCTTTTCCTCAACTTCAGAGTTTCCCGAGCAAATCTGAGCCCAAGCTAAAAGCAAATGCAAGGGCCTTATGGAAATGGACTTTGAGTAGCCATCGACAGGTGAGGGCGTGGCTCCAGAGTTGGTGCAAGAGGGAGGGTTCGAGATTCCTGGATTTCTAGGGCCGTTTTTGGGGCAGTGGGACATGTACAAACAGTACGGTTTGCACCTGTACCAAATTGGGGCCAATATCCATGCAGGTAGGTTTGCTAGTGCTGTTGTGAGGAGTTTTAACTAGTCGGATAGAAGGAGGGGACACAGAATATTGATGAAGCTGGGACACACCATGTTACCTCAAAGGAAACAAGTCACAGTGGGTTCAACTAGGTTGAGTATCAAAAGAGTAAGGCAAGGCTGGATAGTCTTTAATGCTAATAGATAAGACTAATGGGATCTTGATCAGATGGGCCAATGGGCCAAGGAGTGGCAGATGGAGTTTAATTCAGATAAATGCAAGGTGCTGCATTTTGGAAAAGCAAATCAGAGCAGGACTTATACACTTAATGGTAAGGTCCTAGGGAGTGTTGCTGAACAAAGAGACCTTGGAGTACAGGTTCATAGCTCCTTGAAAGTGGAGTCGCAGGTAGATAGGATAGTGAAGAAGGCGTTTGGTATGCTGTCCTTTATTGGTCAGTGCATTGAGTACAGGAGTTGGGAGGTCATGTTGCGGCTGT
Organism: Chiloscyllium plagiosum; assembly: GCF_037043375.1. Taxonomy (NCBI): domain Eukaryota; kingdom Metazoa; phylum Chordata; class Chondrichthyes; order Orectolobiformes; family Hemiscylliidae; genus Chiloscyllium; species Chiloscyllium plagiosum. Next base: position 119,113,040 of record NW_028270143.1, read on the forward strand.
ACAGGACATTGGTTAAGCCACTTTTGGAATATTGTGTGCAATTCTGGTCTCCTTCCTATCAGAAGGATGTTGTGAAACTTGAAAGGGTTTAGAAAAGATTTATAAAGATGTTGCCAGAGTTGTAGGGTTTGAGCTACAGGGAGAGGCTGAACAGGCTGGGGCTGTTTTCCCTGGAGCGTCGGAGGCTGAGGGGTGACTTTATAAAGGTTTATAAAATCATGAGGGGCATGGATAGGGAAAATAGAAAATATCTTTTCCCTGGGGTGGGGGAGTCGAGAACTAAAGGGCATAGGTTTAAGGTCAGAGGGAACAGATATAAAAGAGACCCAAGGGACAACTTTTTCACGCAGAGGGTGGTGTGTGTATGGAATGAGCTGCCAGAGGAAATGGTGGAGGCTGATACAATTACAACATTTAAAAGGCATCTGGATGGGTATATGAATAGGAAGTGTTTAGAGGGATATGGGCCAAGTGCTGGCAAATGGGACTAGATTAGGTAAGAATATCTGGTCAGCATGGACGAGTTGGACCGAAGGGTCTATTCCATGCTGTATATCTCTATGACTCTATGGTGGGTTAATGGAGTGGATTGACACATGGAGTTGGGATATTGTTGCCATCACAGAAATGTGGTTGAGGGAAGGGCTGGTCTGGCAACTCAGCATTCCAGGGTACTGAGTCTTTGGGCAAGACAGGAGGGTGTAAAAAGGCACTATTTATTAAGGAGTCAAATGCTACAATAAGGAGAGATAATATCTTGGAAGAGTCCTCAAAAAAAGCTTTGTGGGTTGAACTTAGGAACGTTAAGGGGACAGCTAATTTACTTGGAGTGTATTATAGGTCCTCCAAGAGTTAGTGAGAAATAGTGGAGCAAATATGTAGACAGTTCACAGAGGTGTGTAAGAGTAATCATTGGGTAATGATATTAGGGCGACTTCAACTTTCCCAACATAAATTGGGATCGTCATAGTGTTAAGGGTTTGGAGCAGGCAGATTTCTTGAAATGTATCTGGGGGAGTTCCTTGTATCAAGACGTGTGGTCTCACTAACACCTTATATAATTGTCACAATACTTTTTCACTTTTATGAACCAGTCCTTTTGCAACAAGTGCCAAGATTCCCTTATATGCTGTACCTGCGTACCCAATTCCTGCGATTCATGCACAAGGATCCCTGTGTGCTGATGCACCTTGAATCTGCTTCCCATTGAAATAATAATTTGCCCTTTTCCTTTTATGGCCAAAATGGATAATCTTGTACTTATTTACAATAAACTCCATCTGCCAGATTCTAACTCATTCTTCTAACCTATCAATATCCATCTGTAAACTCTTTATCTTCTCCTCAGTGCCTGCTTTCCCACCTATTTTAGTATCATCTGCGACTTTTGCTCTGTTACAATCTGTCCCTGCGTGCAGGTCATCTCTATGGATTATGTCTGGTGGACGTCCGAGAACTAAGCCTTATGGCACCTCAGTGGGGTCACACTTTGCCATCCAGAGAAGGACCCATTTATCCCCACTCTCTGCTTTCTGTCGGCCAGCCAATCCTCAATCCAAGCCAATACTCAGAGAGGGAGGGATTTTCTTATGGGGGGAGTTGGAGTAGGTCAGGCCTGTATCCACTGGGATATAAAAAAAAGAGTGGTGACCTTAATGAAGAATGGAGATTATTGGCAGAGTCTAGGATCAGAAGGCATAAACTCGGAATAAAGGCTCGCCATTTCAAATAAAGATGGGGAGGGATCTCTTCTCTCAAAGGGCAGTGAATCTCTGGGATTCTTTACAACAGAGAGCTATCAAGGCTGGGTCAATAGATATATTCAAGGCTGAGACAGAGAGACTTTTAACAGTAGGGGCATTAAGGGTTATGGGGAGAAAGAAAGAAAGTAAAGTTGAAGATTTTTAGATGAGCCATGATCTCATTGAATGCTGGGGGAGATAGAATAGGCTGAATGGCCTACTGCAGCTTCCAGGTCTAATGGTCTGATTGTCAAGGTAATCAAAATTACCCCGAGACCAGGATCGTATCTGTTAAAATATTCTGGTGGAAAGGAAACTAGATGCGCATTTTAGAAAACGGAACGAAAAACAAAAGGAAATTCTTCAAATTAACAGATTAGGTAAGCTCTTCAATATCATTGCCCAGTTCTGACCGACATCAAAAAATGTTTCCATTCTGCGAGCATCAAGATAATTGATGTGAGCAAGAATTAAACTAATATTGTTTTATCTTTCCCTCTATTCCTCACCTGTTGCCATATTTTATTCAGAAACAAAAAACGAAGTTGCTGGAAAAACTCAGCAGGTCTGGCAGCATCTGTGAAGAGAAATCAAAGTTTCGGGTCCGGTGACCCTTCCTCAGAACCGGACCTGAAATGTTAACTTTGATTTGCCTTGACAGATGTGCCAGACCTGCTGAGCTTTTCCAGCAACCTCTGGTTTTGTTTCTGATTTACAGCATCCACGTTTCTTTTGTTTTTTATTTAGTGATCACATGTCACATATTCTCAACTCTGTCTGCCCTCTCACACTCACACACTCTCTCTCTCACACTCACATACTATCTCTCTCACACTCACATCATCTCTCTCACACTCACATTGTCTCTCTCACACACATTCTCTCTCTCACACTCACATCATCTCTCACACACTCACATTCTCCCTCACACACTCATATTGTCTCTCTCACACTCACATTGTCTCTTTCACACCACATTCTCTCTCTCTCACACACATTCTCTCTCACACACTCACCAACTCTCTCTCACACTCACATTCTCTTTCTCACACACACTCACATTCTCTCTCACACACTCACATTTTCCCTCACAGACTCACGTTGTCTCTCTCACACTCACATTCTCTCCCTCACACACACATTCTCTCTCTCACACTCACATCATCTCTCACACACTCACATCATCTCTCTCACACTCACATTGTCTCTCTCACACACATTCTCTCTCTCACACTCACATCATCTCTCACACACTCACATTCTCCCTCACACACTCATATTGTCTCTCTCACACTCACATTGTCTCTTTCACACCACATTCTCTCTCTCTCACACACATTCTCTCTCACACACTCACCAACTCTCTCTCACACTCACATTCTCTTTCTCACACACACTCACATTCTCTCTCACATACTCACATTCTCCCTCACACACTCATATTGTTTCTCTCACACTCATATTGTCTCTTTCACACCACATTCTCTCTCACACACTCACATTTTCCCTCACACACTCACGTTGTCTCTCTCACACTCACATTCTCTCTCACACACACACATTCTCTCTCTCACACTCACATCATCTCTCACACACTCACATTCTCTCTCACACACTCACATTCTCCCTCACACACTCATATTGTCTCTCGCACACTCACATTGTCTCTTTCACACCACATTCTCTCTCACACACTCACATTTTCCCTCACACACTCACGTTGTCTCTCTCACACTCACATTGTCTCTCTCACACACTCACATCATCTCTCACACACTCACATTCTCCCTCACACACTCATATTGTCTCTCTCACACTCACATTGTCTCTTTCACACCACATTCTCTCTCTCTCACACACATTCTCTCTCACACACTCACCACCTCTCTCACACACTCACATTCTCTTTCTCACACACACTCACATTCTCTCTCACACACTCACATTCTCCCTCACACACTCATATTGTTTCTCTCACACTCATATTGTCTCTTTCACACCACATTCTCTCTCACACACTCACATTTTCCCTCACACACTCACGTTGTCTCTCTCACACTCACATTCTCTCTCTCACACACACATTCTCTCTCTCACACTCACATCATCTCTCACACACTCACATTCTCTCTCACACACTCACATTCTCCCTCACACACTCATATTGTCTCTCGCACACTCACATTGTCTCTTTCACACCACATTCTCTCTCACACACTCACATTTTCCCTCACACACTCACGTTGTCTCTCTCACACTCACATTGTCTCTCTCACACACTCACATCATCTCTCACACACTCACATTCTCCCTCACACACTCATATTGTCTCTCTCACACTCACATTGTCTCTTTCACACCACATTCTCTCTCTCTCACACACATTCTCTCTCACACACTCACCACCTCTCTCACACACTCACATTCTCTTTCTCACACACACTCACATTCTCTCTCACACACTCACATTCTCCCTCACACACTCATATTGTTTCTCTCACACTCATATTGTCTCTTTCACACCACATTCTCTCTCACACACTCACATTTTCCCTCACACACTCACGTTGTCTCTCTCACACTCACATTCTCTCTCTCACACACACATTCTCTCTCTCACACTCACATCATCTCTCACACACTCACATTCTCTCTCACACACTCACATTCTCCCTCACACACTCATATTGTCTCTCGCACACTCACATTGTCTCTTTCACACCACATTCTCTCTCACACACTCACATTTTCCCTCACACACTCACGTTGTCTCTCTCACACTCACATTGTCTCTCTCACACACATTCTCTCTCTCACACTCACATCATCTCTCACACACTCACATTCTCCCTCACACACTCATATTGTCTCTCTCACACTCACATTGTCTCTTTCACACCACATTCTCTCTCTCTCACACACATTCTCTCTCACACACTCACCGCCTCTCTCACACACACACATTCTCTCTCACACACACACATTCTCTCTCACACACTCACATTGTCTCTTTCACACTCACATTCTCTCTCACACACTCACATTCTCTCTCACACACTCACATTGTCTCATTCACACTCACATTCTCTCTCACACACTCACATTCTCTCTCACACACTCACATTCTCCCTCACACACTCACGTTGTCTCTCTCACACTCACATTGTCTCTTTCACACCACATTCTCTCTCACACACACACATTCTCTCTCACACACTCACATTTTCCCTCACACACTCACGTTGTCTCTCTCACACTCACATTGTCTCTTTCACACCACATTCTCTCTCACACACTCACATTCTCTCTCACACACTCACATTTTCCCTCACACACTCACGTTGTCTCTCTCACACTCACATTCTCTCTCACACACTCACATTCTCCCTCACACACTCACACTGTCTCTCTCACACTCACATTGTCTCTTTCACACCACATTCTCTCTCACACACTCACATTCTCCCTCACACACTCACGTTGTCTCTCACACACACATTCTCCCTCACACACTCACATTATCTCTCTCACACTCACATTGTCTCTTTCACACTCACCTTCTCTCTCACACACTCACATTGTCTCTGTCACACTCACTTCGTCTTTCTCACACTCACATCCTGTCACTCACACACTCACATCGTCTCTCTCACACTCACATTCTCTCTCACACTCACATCGTCTCTCACACACTCACACTCTCTCACACACTCACATTCTCTCTCACAGACTCACATTCTCTCTCTCACTCACATTCTCTCTGAAACTCGCATTCTCTCTCACACACTCACATTCTTTCACACATACACAGTGTCTCTCTCACACTCACATTCACCCTATTGCATACACATATTCTCTCTCTCACATACATGCACAATCTGTCTGCCAAAACTCCCATTCTGTCTGTTTGACCCTCACATTCTCTCTCACACTCACATTCTGTTTCTCCCATACACTCAATGGATGGCAGGACACTAGGAAGCTCAGAGGAACTCAGAGATATTTGGCGCTTGTCCACAGATACCTGAAGAACCAATTTATAGGGTGGTAAAGAAGTCATCCAGGACACGTGTCTGTTTCAGTCAAGACACAGATTATATTGGAACTGTATAGAACTGTTGGTGAGACCACAGTTCTGGTCAGCACACCATAGCAAGGATGTGATTGTACTGGAGGGGATGCAGAGGAGATTCACCAGGATGTTTCCTGGGATGGAAAATTTCAGCGATGGAGAGAGACGGGATAAGCTCAGGTTGCTTTCTTTGGAGCAGGGTAGGTGGAGAGGGGCTCTGATTGTGAGGGACATGGGCAAGTTGGATAGAAAGCAACAGTTCCCCTTAATTGAAGGGTCAAAGACAAGGAGACGTAATGTTAAAGTGAAAGGCAGGACATTTAGAGGGGATTTGAAAAGAAAAATTTGACGCCCAGTGGGAGGTAGTGGTCTGGCACTGCCCAGGAGAGTAGTTGAGGTGGGAAACCTCACAACCTTTAAAATGTACTTGGATGAGCACTTGAGATATCATAACATTCAAGGCTATGGGCCTAGTGTGGAGAGTGTAGACAGGTCAACACAGACTCAATGGGACGAAGAGCCTCTTCTGTACTGTATGATTCCACGAGGCAAATGTGCAATTCTTTGAGCCATGGATGACTTCTAGATTCTTGCACAGATCGTGATAGTTGATCAGCTATCATCATTTTGAAAAGCATAGCAGGCTTGTGGGGCCCTATAAACTCTTGAACAAACAGAACGAATCTGCAGTCTTCAGGGTCACAGAGTTCAGGTGTTAGGTTCTTAAATCATTGACTGGATGGCTGCGGTTCCTCCAAATACTGACCCAGTTTATTCTTATTATTCACTCATGCGGTGTGGGTGTGACTGGCTGGGCCAGCACTTCTCATCTGTCCATTCAGAAGGTGGTGGTGAGCTCTTTATTGTACCACTGCAGTTCGTGTTTGCGGATAAACCCACAGTGCTGTCAGCGAGAGAATTCCTGCCTCACCAAATACACCGCCTGGCATTTTTCTCTGTACATTGAAGCTGGAAGTGGTTTAATTCACTCACAGCGCCAGAGACCCGGGTTCAATTCCTGCCTCAGGCAACTGTCTGTGTGGAGTTTGCACATTATCCCCGTGTCTGCGTGGGTTTCCTCCGGGTGCTCCGGTTTCCTCCCACAGTCCAAAACTGTGCGGGTTAGGTGAATTGGCCATGCTAAATTGCCCATAGTGTTAGGTGAAGGGGTAAATGTAGGGGAATGGGTCTGGGTGGGTTGCTGTTCGGAGGGTCGGTGTGGAATTATTGGGCCGAAGGGCCTGTTTCCACACTGTAGGGAATCTAATCTAATCTAATAAAGCACATTCTTCTCACAAATCCTCCAAACTTTTCAAAAAATACAAGATTTAATTACTCAGACTGTCTTATGCCAACATCAGTAATGCCTTGGGCAAATTATATTAATATAAAATCAATTAAAAGCTGAACAAATCTCTGGTCACTCACCTAAGCTCACCCACACCTATAGAGAGCAATGGATTTCCATGGCTACTAATTGATAACACAAAAAGGACATTTAATGTTTCCTTTCCGTTGTCGACTTCAAATGAGCTGCTTTTGTAAAAATGTCAGGTTCTGTTCCTCTTCATTGTCAGATGAAGATCTTGAAAGATTAAGGAAGGTCAGACAGTTGCAAATTCACGTGGAATACAACTAACATGCCAAGTACTCACCAAAGCTGCAGCTGTCTTGTGTTGCCTTGTGCATGTGGTGGCTCTCTGATTCACACCTTGGCCAACAGCACTCAGTCAGGGGACATCCATTGCGATACGTTTGTGTTTAATCCCCCTCATGACCTCTGACTCCCCCCAGCTCTGGCATACAGTCTTCTCAGCTTTATTAATATGGGCCAGAGAATGGAGTCAGTGTTGAACTTGGATAAGACCTCAGCTGGAGTATTGTGTGCAGGTATGGGTGTAGCATTATGGGAAAGATGTGAATGCGTTAGAGAGGGTGCAGAAGCGATTTACCAGAATGGCTCCAGGAATAAGAAACCGTCCATAGGTTGAAGAAGCTGGGGTTGTTCTCCTTGGAGAGAAACTGAGAGGAGATTTGGTGGAGATTCTGAGCAGGCTTGATAGATTAGGCAGGGAAAAGCACTTCCTGCATGTTCAAAGAGCAAAAATAAGAGGGTTTGGTGGATAAAACTGCTGCCTCACAGCACCAGGGACCTGGGTTCGATTCCTGCCTCAGGCGACTGTCTGTTTGGAGTTTGCACATTCTCCCCATGTCTGCGTGGGTTTCCTCCGGGTGCTCCGGTTTCCTCCCACAGTCCAAAGATGTGCAGGTCAGGTGGATGGTCATGATAAATTACCCATAGTGTTCAGGGATATGTAGGTTAGGGGTAAATGAAAGGTAATAAGTGAGGGGAATGGGTCTGGCTGGGTTACTCTTCAGGGGGTCAGTGTGGACTTGTTGGGCCAAATGGTCTGTCTCCACACTGTAGGGGTTCTTCTATTCTATGTGAAAGTAAACCTTTCCATTCCATTGGGGTCTGGAATGCGCTGCCTGGAAATGTGGAGGCAGGTTCAATTAAGGCATTCAAGGGACCATTAGATGGTTATTTGGGTAAAATGGTGCACAGGGATATGGGGAAAAGGCAGGAGATTGGTATGAGGCAGGAGATTGGCATGGGGTATTAGAACTAGAGTAGGCACGATGGGCTGAATGGTCTCTTTCAGCTCCACAACAATATTGTGATGTTGTATTTGCATCTAGGCCTCCAGAGTATTTGCCCTCTTACAACTTCAGTCCCCCGAGCTTCCCCGGTTTCCATAGGATGGCCACATGTTTTCAGCTACATGGAGCCAAGTCTCTGGAGATGCCCCACACTGAACCTCTCTGTCCTCCTCCTCGATGTCCCTCAGAACTTACTGCTCTGACCTGCTTTCTATTTTCGCCTGCCAAAGTTGGGCTTGCGATCACCCCTTGTGAGATGCACCTGGAGGCTTTGATCGGGTAAAAAGGCGCTACGTAAATGCAAGGGCTTTTCTTTCCGTGCTGCCTTGGTTTTGCCATAAGCTAGCCAATCATAATATCACAAGTAATGCAGAGGCAGGAGTGAGGCAGCCTGTCAGGCTGGTATTAACTCCTGGTGCGTGTTGAGAGGTGGAGGGTCTGGACTGACCAAGAGGCACCCGGACCACCCATCGGGCGTGTGGCACAGGAGGTTTTGGACCTTGCTTGGATGACCATCCACAAATGCCCAGTGTTGGCCAGTGCACAGCACTCTGCCTTGATGGCGAGTGGTCAGTCAGGGGGTTAGCAGGGGCCTAAGGAAACTTCTGGAACAAGGCACATCGGTGTTTTAGGGAGAGGCCAGTGGGGGAGACATATCTTTGATCTGGGGAGAGTGAGAGAAAAGGAGGTCAGGTGAGGGAACACACCATAGCGGCCATGGGCCCTCCTTCCTCCTCTGAGCCAGATTTCTGAACCTGGGATGGCAGGACTGAAGAGACACTGGATCGATTAGGACAATATTCAAAGGAGTTTAGGAGAATGAGGGTTGGAATCTCACAGAAACCTCTAAGTTCTACCAGAGCCAGACAGAGTAAAGACAAGAAGGATGTTCCTAATGACCAGGGAGTCCAGGACCAGGGGTAATGATATGGGGTAGGCCCATTAGGACTGAAAAGAGCTGAAGTTTCTTCACCCAGTGTGCCTGTGGAATTCTCAACCTGAAGAAACAATTGAGGCTAAATGTGGTGGCACAGAGAAGAGCACTAAGAGGATATTAAACTGTAGAAAGTGGTCAGTTTAACATCTCTTCTTTTGTTTTGCTGCACGTCCCAAGGTGTGTAAGTATCTCTGGTGTGTGAACATGGTAGTAATTAAAGCTCCTGGCAGGAAAGAGGCTGGGGAAGGCCGGGCAGTGTGGGCATGCAACCAGTCCTCACCCAACCTTCCCACCTGCTCCATTGGCTGAGTTTGGATCATGTATGAGGGGATATAAGATGTCAACTTGGCCTCCCTGTTCAGACAGACAAAGAGTAATCTCGCAAGGAGGGTGAAGTTTGCATTCTGGAAATCTAAGGTCAGAGCAGGCCAAGGGACTTTTTGTCTTTTGTCATTCCTACCTACTTTGTAATGTATTTAAGCAAACCATTTCTATCAGCATCATAGAGTCATTCGACACTGAAACAGACCATTAGATCCAATCAGTCCCTGCCGAACATAATCCCAGACTAAACCAGTCCCACCTGCCTGCACTTGGCACATATCCCTCCAAACATTTCTTATTCATATACTTATCCAAAGGTCTTTTAAACATTGTCACTGTACCCGCATCCATCACTTCCTCTGGACCTTCATCCCACACACGAACCACATTCTGTGTAAAAAGGTTCCCCTCATGTCCTTTTCTAAATCTTTCCCTTCTCACCTTAAAATATGCCCTCCCTGGCCTCGAAATCTCCAGCCCTCAGGAAAAGACACCTGCCATTCACCTTAATGATACCCCTCGCGATTACATAAACCCCAACAAGGTCACACCTCAACCTCCTGTGCTCCAGTGAAACATGTCCCAGTCTCAGAACAATCCAGGGGACTCCTAAACCAGCACAAACTGGAGACTGATCGTTCCCACCCCTTCTCCACCCCCCACGACTCCCACCCTCAGCTTGAAGTAAATAATTACCAACATCAACACCCCTCAGGTGGGGTCTCTCGCCTGTTGCACCTCAATATCTAAAGCAGGAATTCACCAATTTTCGAACCGACAGGTTCAGGGATGTTAGGACACATATCTGGAGTAAGTGGGACATTAATCCAGGCTTCCTGGCTCAGAGATGGGGATACTACAACTGCATCCCAAGACTGGCAGCTGTTACTGAACAGTTCTGTGTGAAAATCCTTTCCCTTGGTGTTTTTTAATCATTTCCCTTGTTCCTACCAGAAGTGTTTTTACCAGGAGCTGACTGACCAACGTCTTGAAGATGCTTCTTGTAGTTGATTTTCCTCTTGGCCCACAAGCTGCAACCAATTCCCTCCCCCCTCCCCCCACCACATCAATCAATGAGAATTCCAAGCAGAATAACAGACAGGGGGCAGGTAGCTGAGGGCAGACACTTGATAAAGCACTGACTGAAGAGCAAACAGGGGATAAAGGGTGATGGAAGGTGCATTCTGTATGTTGGGTTAAGGCACGGTCAGCCATGTCCAGTCAGTGATTACAAGAAACTGTGTGCAATGAACTGATGAATGTTTTACCCTTGATATCATTTCACTGACTGTCAGTGCAGAGACTAAAGCTTTCATGGGGAGTAATTGAAGCTTTCCCAAGATAATTAGGAAGGAGTCATTCCATCTTCATTCAGTCATCTATAACACACAGCCCACAACCCGGCTTATTATACCATCCTGTTGGTTTTTAATTAGTCATCATTCCATGGATTAAGTGCTGTTCTTGTCAGCAAGCTCAAATCTACTCTTTACTATTAGCCATAGACATGTACAGCACAGAAACAGAACCTTCAGTCCAACTTGGCTATGCCAACCAGATATCCTAAATTAATCCATTTGCCAGCACTTGCCATATCCCTCTAAACCCTTCCTATCCATATACTCATCCAGATGCCTTTTAACTGTTGTACTTGTACCAGCCTCCACCACTTCCTCTGGCAGCTCATTCCATACATGCACCACCCTCTGTGTGAAAAGTTGCCCCTTAGGTCCCTTTTAAATCTTGCCCCTTTCACCTTAAACCTATGCCCTCTAGTTTTGGACTCCCCTACCCTGGGAAAAATGACCTTTGCTGTTCACCCTATTCATGCCCATCATGATTTTATAAACCTCTATAAGGACACCCCTCAGCCTCTGATGCTCCAGGGAAACCAGCCCCAGCCTATTCACCCTGTCTCTATAGCTCAAACCCTGGCAACATCCTCGTAAATCTTTTCCGAACCTTTTCAAGTTTCACAACGTCCTTCCTATAGCTACTTTGAACCCATGACCTCCTCAGTCTTCTTGTCCTGTTTACCTTGAGCCATCTGAAAGATGGTTTCCTTTTGTCTTCTACTACGTCCTACCCCGAGTGGTGTGTTGGTTCCAACAACAACCTTATGTAGCACCTTTAATGCAGTTGAGATATTTTATTCCTACAATAAAGAGAAATTCCAAGGGGTGGACCCTCATTTGTGTTTCCCTAAAGGTCAGAATACAAAGTGACTAACTAAAATGTTAATCAGAATTAATAATTGAGAGTATGAGGGGAAACTAGAAATGTAACAACAGATAGTAAGAGTTTCTATAGATACATGAAGAGGAAGTAAAGTGAGTGTTGGTTCTTTAGGGTGAGAATGGGATGTTACGAGTGGATCATAAAGAAATGGTGCTTGTAATAAAGAAATATTTTGCTTCTGTCTTTACAATGGAAACCTCAAAAATAGCAGTAATTCAGCAGGTTGAAGGAAGCAAGGAACTTGACCAAATTATAATCAAGAAGGAAGTAGTATTGAGCAAACTGCTGGGGCTGCAGGTTGGTAAATACCCTGGTCCTGATGAACTTTATTCCTGGATCTTAACAGAGATGGCAAATGAGAGAGAGATTCCAAAAGGGTCAGCATGCTTTTTGTGAAAGAAAGGTCATGCTTAACCAACTTATTGATATTCTTTGAAGGTGTAACATGTGCTCTGGGTAAGGGGGGTGGGCCTTGGATTTCCAGAAGGTATTTGCCAAGGTTCCACATAAAAGGTTACTGCACAAAGTCGGAGCTCAGGGTTTTTGAGTAAAAAATGGTATGGGAAGAAGATTGGCTGGCTGGCAAAAGATAGAGTATTCATAAATGGGTGTTTTTCAGATTGGCAGGATGTAGTATCTGGAGTCTCACATAGGCCTGTGTTCGGCCTTAACATTTTGATGACTGATGGGAGGGATTTTAACCTTACTGCGAATCCTGTTGCAAGGATGCCTACCTTGAAGAAGTTCTCCTCCTCTCTCCACAAGAATCTCAGTGAGTCTCTCCCTCTCACGGCAACCCCCAGGTCACCAGTTTCCTCATTTCCCCTCCCCCCACTTTACCCCAGTTCCAACCTTTCAGCTCAGCGCTGTCCTCATGACCTGTCCTACCTGCCAATCTCCCTTCCTACCTATCTGCTCCACCCTCCCCTCTGACCTGTCACCTCCATCCCCAGCCCTATTCACCTGTTGTACTCCTCGCTACCTTCTCCCCAGCCCCATGCCCCACCCCCATTTATCTCTCCACCCTGGAGGCTCCCTGCCTCTATTCCTGATGAAGGGCTTTTGCCCAAAACATCGATTTTCCTGCCCCTCGGATGCTGCCTGACCTGATGTGCTTTTCCAGCACCATTCTAATCTAAACTCTGGTTTCCAGCATCTGCAGTCCTCACTTTTGCCTGCCTTGATGGGAGTGAAGGACAAGCACATAGCTCTAAGTGAAAGATGAGATAACAAGGATGCAAATTGATGGAGATAGGTTAAGTGACTGAGTGAATTCAGACAGATAGGGTCCACGTGGGAAAATATGGAGTTACTCACTTTGTCAAGAAGATTCAAAAAACAGATCATTGGTTAAACAGTGAAAGACTGCAGAATTCCAGGAGACAAAGGGATCTAAATGTTGTAGCCATATGAATGATTAAGAAGCTCATAGAACACTATCTTTTATTACAAGAGAAATTTAATATAAAAATAAAGATGGCATGCTTCAGTTATACAGGACATTATTGACATCACATCTATGTGCACTTTTAGTCTCCTTATTCAAGGAATGAGGTAAATACATCAGAAATGATTTTTGAGGAGATTTTCTCGAACACAGGGATTGGAAGGGTGTGTGTCTGGGTGGGACCCTTTTCCGAGGGTCAGTGTGGAGTTGATGGGCTGAATGGCCTGCTTCCACACTGTCGGGATTCTATGAGACCAAGAGAGACCAGAAGAATAATGGAAGTCTGAAAGGTATCCACAGGGTGTAGCTGAGCTGAATAGAACAGTGCTTTTAAGGACGGCTGGATAAACATGTGAAAGAAAGTAGAGTTATAGAGGTCCTTCGGCCCATTATGTCCTGACTGGTCATCAAGCTACTATCATCCCATTTCCCAGTACTTGGCCTATAGTCTTGCATGCTACGATTTTCAAGTGTTCATCTAAATACTCGATAATTGTTCTCACCTCTACCAACACTTGCATGCACTGAGTTCCAGACATCCACCAGCCTCTGGATGAAAAGCATTTTCCTCAAATCCCGTCTAAACATTGCTCCTTACCTTTGTATTGATCCCTCTACTAAAGGGAAAGACTTCATTCTGTATACTGTAACTATGCCCCTCAGAACTTTATACATCTCAATCAGGTCCCTCCCCCTTCCCTCCTCTGCTCTGAGGTAAACAGCCCCAAGGCTATCTAGTCTCTCCTCAGAGCCAACTCACTCCATCCCAGGCAACATCTGGTGAACCTCCTCTGCACCCCCTCTAGTGCAATCACATCCTTTCTATAGAATATAATGTAACGTCATAAACAGAAGGATATTCAGATAGAGGGAAGTGAAGGAGGATTGGGCAGAGGTTTGTGTGGGGCATAAACTCCAGCATGGACCAGTTGGGCCAAAAGGTCACACACTGTGCTATCAATTTGATGTAATAGAGGCATAGAGGTCCACAGTACAGAAAAAGGCTGTTCAGCCCATCAAGTCAATGCTGGTGAAAAACAAGCACCTACTGCCATTTTCCCAGCACTAGGCCAACAGCCTTGTTTGCCTTGACACCGCAAGCGTAAGTTCTGCAGAAAGTTTCCAGCCGCAAACTGCTGGTATAATTTGAGAATAAGAGAAGATGCCAATAACTTTCGCTCATTTTTCCAGGTACTCAACCTCTTCCTTGCCTTGCTCCTGAGCTCCTTCAGTGCAGACAACCTCAGCTCTCCAGACGAGGACGGGGAGATGAACAATCTCCAGATTGCCTTGGCACGCATCCATCGCGGCATCAGATACCTAAAGAGGGCCATCGGCGAATCCTTCCAGAGCTTCTGCAAGGGGGCTGAGCCCTCAGTGGAGGGGAAGGCCATGATGGAGCTCCCAACCTACGTCTTCAATCACACAGGCACCGAGAAAGGGAAAGAGTTGGAGTACAAGGACGGGAATGGGACAGCCAGTGGTATTGGGAATAACAGCACGGCCATGGGCAGGATGAACGAATCCATGGCCAATGACTTCAAAATGGCCGACGGCGTGCCCATAGCAGTAATTGAACCGGAGTTAGAGTTTGTCGAAGAGGAGGAACAAAGCACCTTCACGGAAGTGGCAGTCAACGAGGAGGTAAGAACATGGCCCTTTCTTGATTGGGGCTCTTCGATTCCTTCAGGTGGGAGAAAGAAGGGGACTTTGGGTTCTGGGTTTCTGAAGCTCATACCTTCACCTCCTGCCCTGCTCCGTGGAAGATTACTTAGTAGAGGTTAATTAATTTGACTCTTCAGCAGCTCCTGCCATCTGGTGACAGGACCACAAAGAAACTGCCGATGAACAGTTTCTATTCCCCGGTGTTTTCTCATTGCATTCGGAGTTGCAGGGGTCAGACTAACAATCCAGAGGAAAACCAAAAGAACTTCCGATGCTGTAAATCAGAAACAAGAACGGAGGTTGCTGGAAACACTCAGCTGATCTGGCAGCATCTGTGAAGTAAAATCAGGGTTACCGTTTCCGGTCCAGAGACCCTTCCTCAGCTGATTTATTGTCCGTTCCTAAATGCCCAGAGGGCAGTTAAGACTTAACCAAATTGCTGTGAGTCTGGAGTCACATGCAGGCCAGACCGGGTAAGGACAGCAGAGTTCCCTCCCTAAAAGATGCCGGATGGGTGTTTTTTTTTTAATCCCACCTGACAGTCACCACTTATCTAGCTTTTAATTATAAACTGAAATTCAACTTGCGCAATCTGGGATTTGAATTTACGTCTCCAGCCTGAGGCTCTGGAGTGACATTACCATTTAAAGGGAAATGGGTAAGTGCCTGAAGGGAAAAGGGCTAGAGGACCAAAGCGAGGTAGTGAGACTAGCTGAGTAGCTCTTGTAGAGGGCTGGCACAGATGTGATGGGTCAAATGGCCTCTGTCTGTGCTGAGGTAAAAACAATGACTGCAGATGCTGGAAACCAGAGTCTAGATACTGCTCCTCGAATGCTGCCTGACCTGCTGTGCTTTTCCAGCACCACACTCTCGACTGAAGCCATTCTATGCTGAGCGGCCTGTGATCCCATTGTTGAAGTTGGTTTATGCTGGAACTCTGTGTGTTTTTCCAGGTGGCCTGATGACATCTTCCTTGCTTCCTGCACCTTCCTGCTTTCCTCTTTCCCCTTCAGTCCCATTTATCCGACGGTCCCACAGCCGGCCTGAACATCCACAGGCCAGGAGCTTGATCTCCTAGTCGGCCGCTCAGTCTGAGACTCCAGCAAGTTGACCTGAAACTGACAGGCAGCCGATTGACTGGGGAACAATGAGTTGGCAAAACATTGCCATTGTACAGAGGGCAGGTACTCGGCATCAGGCAAATATTTGCACAGCTCCCCGGCCCTTGCTGGGGTCGGCAGCTGGGTTCTGACAATGAAAGCACCACAATAGCGGAGACACTATAAACGGCTGCGACATAGCCTTGTATATTGTGTGCAGGTCATATACTCAAATATTTGTTTGAGTGGAGATTAATTTTTAAAGGGAGATTATTGTCAATTGACAGACTATTGGAAGGGTAATTGAATTTGTTGGTAATTAGGAACAGCCGCACTGTTATGACTGAGTTATTCATCATTTCTCTCGCTCCCAGCTGACTGTATCTTTGGTTGAATGCAAAGACTAGTGATTCAGGGACGTCCTCCCTGTGTATAGGTAAGGGTTTGGCTCCATTCCAGGAAATTTGCTCTCTTAGAGACAACTGGGCACAACTCCAAAGCAAGCGTGAACAAGCAAGGGGGCAGGTCTGTGCCAGTCAGAATGGGAAGTGGATTCAGCCTGTTCACTTATTCAGAAACCACACCCTAACTAGCCAGCCACAGGAGCTAAGCAGCCACTTCCCTGGGTTCACTAACTATCAGGGATGGTCTCCTGCCCCAGGCCCTGGTTCTGGACCAGGCTGATTGGCCTCTGCCTTTTGCTATCCCTCACGGTTACATTAGAAAGAGAATCAAAGGGGATGGGGAAAAGGCAAGAAAATGGAGGTGAGGATAATCAGATCAGACATGATATCATTGAATGGCAGAGCAGATAGGATGGGCTGAATGTCCTACCTCTACTCTTAAATTCTTAACATTTGGGTCCATATCTATTTGTCATAGAGTCAAACAGCACTGAAACAGACCCTTCAGTCCAACCGGTCCATGCCGACCGTAATCCCAAACTAAACTAGTCCCACCTGTCTGCACTTGGCCCATATCCCTCCAAACATTTCTTACACATGTACTTACCTTAATGTCTTTTAAATGTAACTGTGCCAGCATCCACTGGAAGTTCATTCCATTTACACACCACTCTCTGTGTAAAAAAAGTTGCCCCTCATGTCTTTTTTAAGGATTGACAGACAGGAGGCACTGATCAACTCGTGTGTTGTTCAGGGTAACACCGACAGTGTGGGGTTGGATTTGCCCCTCTTGCCTGTTGTCACTCTGGGTCTAACTCCTCTCTCTGCTCTGCCATGAGCCATCAGGCAGTGATTTGCTCATAATTGAAGATGTTCTCTGGAGAAGAAGCTGAGGAGATATAATAAAGACATATAAGGGTTTGAAGCGTTCAGAGATTTTAAATTATTCATGAGATGTGGGCTTTGGTGATTGGTCCAGCATTTATTGCCCGTCTCTAGTTGCCCCTTGAGAAGGTAGTGGTGAGCTGCCCTCTTGAACCGCTGCAGTCCATGTGCTGTGGATTGACCTGCATTGACATTAGGGAGGGAATTCCAGGACCTTGACCCAGTGACAGCGAAAGAACAGTGATATTTTTCCAAGTCAGGATGGTGCAGGCTTGGAGGGGGACTTGGAGGTCGTGGTGTTCCCATGTATCTGCTGCCCTTGTCATTCTAGATGGAACTAGTCGTCGATTTGGAAAGTGGTGTCTGAAGATCTTTGGTGAATTTCTGCAGTGCATCAATGATAGTGTATATTGCTGTTGCTGGGCATCGATGGTGGAGGGAGTGGATGTTTTTGGATGTGGTGCCAATTAAGCGGGTTGCTTTGTCCTGGATGGTGTCAAGCTTCTTGAGTGTTGTTGGGGCTGCTCCCATCCAGGCAAATAGGGAGCATTCCATCGCACTCCTGACTTGTGCCTTGGAGATGGTGGACAGGCTTTGGGGTGTCAGGAGGTGGGTTACTCACTGCAAGATTCTTAGCCACTGATCTGCTCTTGTAGTCACTGTGTTTATGTGGTGAGTCCATTGAGTTTCTGATCAATGGTAACCCTCCAGGATTTGATCATAGGGGAATCCAGTGATGGTAACACCATTGAATGTGAAGGGGAATAGCAAGTTGCATTTCTGGTCAATGGTGTCCCCAGGGTGCTGGTAGTTAAGGCGTCAGTGATGGTAACACCATTGAATGTCATGGAGAATATCAGCGGTGAGGAAGGGAGTAGCAATCAGAGGACATCGATATATTATAGCCAGAGGTGAGGCCAAGACAAATCATTCAGTGCAGATTTGCTAACAACTTTGGGAAATAAAATGCAATAAGTGCTTGAATGGGAAATGAGTCGGGGGGTGGGTGGGAGCAGGTAGGACAAATTGAATAGCACTTTCAAAGGGCCAGCACAGGCACAGAGGACCAAAGGGGTAGCCATGGGCATACGTATGGGCCCCAGCTATGCCTGTCTCTTTGTTGGCTACGGAGAACAGTCCATCTTCCGTAATCACACCGGCACCACTCCCCACCTCTTCCTCCGCTACACTGATGACTGCATTGGCGCCACCTCGTGCTCCTGCGAGGAGGTTGAGCAATTCATCAACTTCACCAACACATTCCACCCTGACCTTAAATTTATCTGGACTTTCTCTGACACTTCCCTCCCCTTCCTGGACCTCTCCATCTCCATTAGTGACGACCGACTTGACACTGACATTTTTTACAAACCCACCGACTCCCACAGCTACCTGGATTACACCTCTTCCCACCCTACCTCCTGCAAAAATGCCATCCCGTATTCCCAATTCCTCCGCCTCCGCCATATCTGCTCCCAGGAGGACCAGGTGCACCACAGAACACACCAGATGGCCTCCTTCTTTAGAGACCGCAATTTCCCTTCCCACGTGGTTAAAGATGCCCTCCAACGCATCTCGTCCACATTCTGCACCTCCGCCCTCGGACCCCACCCCTCCAACCGTAACAATGACAGAACGCCCCTGGTGCTCACCTTCCACCCTACCAACCTTCGCATAAACCAAATCATCCGCCGACATTTCCGCCACCTCCAAACAGACCCCACCACCAGGGATATATTTCCCTCCCCACCCCTTTCCGCCTTCCGCAAAGACCGTTCCCTCCGTGACTACCTGGTCAGGTCCACGCCCCCCTACAACCCACCCTCCCATCCTGGCACTTTCCCCTGCCACCGCAGGAACTGTAAATCCTGCGCCCACACCTCCCTCACCTCTATCCAAGGCCCTAAAGGAGCCTTTCACATCCATCAAAGTTTTACCTGCACATCCACCATATCATTTATTGTATCCGTTGCTCCCAATGCGGTCTCCTCTACATTGGGGAGACTGGGCACCTCCTAGCAGAGTGCTTTAGGGAACATTTCCGGGACACCCGCACCAATCAACCACATCGCCCTGTGGCCCAACATTTCAACTCCCCCTCCCACTCTGCCGAGGACATGGAGGCCCTGGGCCTCCTTCACCGCCACTCCCTCACCACCAGATGCTGGAGGAAGAACGCCTCATCTTCCGCCTCGGAACACTTCAACCCCAGGGCATCAATGTGGACTTCAACAGTTTCCTCATTTCCCCTTCCCCCACCTCACCCTAGTTCCAAACTTCCAGCTCAGCACTGTCCCCATGACTTGTCCTACCTGCCTATCTTCTTTTCCACCTATCCACTCCACCCTCCTCCATGACCTATCGCCTTCATCCCTTCCCCCACTCACCTATTGTACTCTATGCTTCTTTTTCCCCACCCCCACCCTCCTCTCACTTATCTCTCCATCCTTCAGGCTCTCTGCCTGTATTCCTGATGAAGGGCTTTTGCCCGAAACGTCGATTTTACTGCTCCTCGGATGCTGCCTGAACTGCTGTGCATTTTCCAGCACCACTAATCCAGAATCTGGTTTCCAGCATCTGCAGTCATTGTTTTTACCAGGCACAGAGGGCTGAGTGGTCTCCGGCTGTGCTATAAGGTTACAAGAGTTTGCAACAAAGAGCCGCTGGGGAGTTCAGGAAGTGGTGTCTGAGAGGCAGCATTGTCCAGGGTTGAGTTGACTTGCATAGCCTCACAATGCACAGCAGGTGTGTTATTGAAGGCGTGACAGATGCTTTCATCTGTGCCATTTGACATGAATGAGAACAAGCACAGTTTAACAGGAGCACACAGCTGGTAAATGGCTGCATCAACCAGCTTCCCCTCCATGGAAAATGACTTGTTTTTCTCCCACTGTTCAGTGCAACCATTTCTCTGGCTGTTCACGTTAAAGTGAGTCATGTAAAAAGAGGGGTTTTTTAAAATCGATTTAACTTGACTTTTCAATTACCTGGGACTCCAATATTTCCCTGGCCCATTTTATTTTGTTAAAGAGCCATGGAGCTGTATAGCACAGAAACAGACCCTTCAGCCCAACTTGTGCATGCTGACCTGGTATCCTAACCAAATCTAGTCCCATTTGCCAGCATTTGGACAATATCACTCTAACCCCTTCCTATTCATATACCTATCCAGATGCCTTTTAAATGTTGCAATTGTACCAGCCTCCACCACTTCCTCTGGCAGCTCATTCCATACATGCACTGTGTGAAAAAGTTGCCCCTTTGGTCCCATTGTTAAGACGCAGAATGCAAGTCTGCAGAAACATTGAAATGAGTCAATGAAATAAGGAGACAGTCCTTGATTTTGCATCTTTGGGCTTCAGTGGTGACTGTCATTCTGTTACGCCTCTGAATCCCCAGGGTTCAAGCCCCACTCCTGGATTGGAGGACTCATGCTCCAATGCAGTATTGCTGCACCATTGGATTGCTGTCTTTTGGAGGAGATATAAAATAAAGGCCCCGTTTGCCCGTCCAGATATTGGGAGCTGATGAATATAAAGTCATTGCAAACTTGAATTTGTTCTTTGACCCTGGGTGTTGTTTTAACCTGAATTAGTGTCTAACATAGTGTGGCCTGGCAGCTTCATTTCATGCTGTTTGAAAGACGTTGTGAAACTTGAAAGGGTTCAGAAAAGATTTACAAGGATGTTGCCAGGATTGGAGGATCTGAGCTACAGGGAGAGGCAGAACAGGCTGGGGCTGTTTTCCCTGGAGCGTCGGAGGCGGAGCGGTAACCTAATAGAGGTTTATAAAATCATGTGGGGTGTGGATAGGGTAAATAGCCAAGGTCTTTTCCCCAGGATAGCAGACTCTAAAACTAGAGGGCATAGGTTTAAGGTGAGAGGGGAAAGTTTAAAGGGGACTGAAGCGGCAACTTTTTCATACAGAGGGTGGTGCGTGTATGGAATGAGCTGCCAGAGGAAGTGGTACAATTACATTTAAAAGGCATCTGGATGGGTACATGAAAAGGAAGGGTTTAGAGGGATATGGGCCAAAAGCTGGCAAATGGGACTAGATTAATTTAGGATATCATGGAAAGGTTGAACTGAAGGGTCTGTTTCCGTGCGGTACACCTCAGTGACTTCTATGAACTAGAAACTGGCATCACGTAAAAATTACAATCAGGAGGTTAATGTTACCAGGTTAGACGTACTGGCTGCTCATTCTACCTGAGTTTAGAGGGAAAGAAATACTTGCATTTATGGAGTTGTTATTTATGGTTTTATTATTTAATGTTTATTTATTTCACCCCCTCAGCATGGCCCAAAGCACTCCACAGTGAACAAAGCAGCAATTGAAATGCCGTCACCAATTTAGTGGGAAGTGCGGTGACCACTGTGGGCACAGCAAACTTCCACAGGTAGCATCACCATTCTCAGAGTTAGTAATGTTGATTAAGAGATAAACTCTGGTCACCTCATGAGATGAGAGAGCCCTGCCCTGTTCCTTCTCAAAATAGTCCCAATGGAACTTGGATACCCATCTGAGAGGGCAGATGGGACCACTACACACCACACCACCCCCCCCCCCTCCCCCCCACTCCCAAGAACCTCTGGCAGTGCAGCACTCCCTCAGTACTGCATTGAGGCATTCTGTCCCAACCTCTGAACCTGTTGATCAGAGTGGTACCCTCGAGCTATGACGTCACACAAGGGGTGAAATTATCTTGAAGATAAGGCATCTGTCACTGCTCCTGAACAAACTTAATGAATTAAACTTAGTGAACTTACTTAACTGCATCTATATCAAAATGTTTAATGGATTTGTTGACCCATTTATTCATACCTGAAAATGTGTTGCTGGAAAAGCGCAGCAGGTCAGGCAGCATCCAAGGAGCAGGAGAATCGACGTTTCGGGCATGAGCCCTTCTTCAGGAATGGCTCATTCCTGCTGCCTGACCTGCTGCGCTTTTCCAGCAACACATTTTCAGCTCTGATCTCCAGCATCTGCAGTCCTCACTTTCTCCATTTATTCATACCCTGTGCATACCTGCCACATTTTGGAAGTTTTCCAAAACTCCAAATACACTACATCCAAGTGTTTTCGCATGTCTGTTATGCCTGAGAAAATGACTGTCAAGTTGAATGGCTTCCCTGTTTCTGAATCCTACCATTATTTTCTAAGTTTGCTGTTCTTGCATCCTTAATTAAAGATTCTAACATTTTCCAAACTTCTGACAACAAGTTACCAGGACTACAGCTTCTGGTATCCTCACTCATTCCTTGCTTAAATAGTGAAGTTCCTTTTGGCCAGGATCATTCCAGAGTCTACAGAATTGTGAGGGATGACCACCTTTAACTCTACAGCCACGTCTCTCAGCGCTCTGTGCAGTTCCCCATTTTCACTAGTCCCAAGATCCCTACTGTGGAGACAAACATAACATATTTTATCTAATTTCTCTCTGCCAAGTATTTATCCCCCCATTATAAAATCTCCTGCCTCTGCTTGTAATCATGTATCTTTGCTAATTCTACTTTTCTATAGTAATTTTACAGTTCATTTTTATATTTGTCACTACTTGACTCTCATAATTTATTTCCCTTTTCTTCATCTGTTTCTTGGCCTTCATTTGCAGAATTCTAAAATTCTCCGCAATCTTCAGGCTTACCATTTTACTTTGCAACTTTATATGCCTTTTCCTTTGGTCTAATACAATCCTTGATTTTTCTTTTGTCAGCCACACTGGATACTTTCATTGCTTCTGTGCACTAAAGGAATGCATTTTTCATTGTAAACTACATGCTAGTTCTTTAAGAGAATAGTTGCTCAGGCTAGGAACAAATTAAATCAAAACAGAAAATGAAGAGAATATGACCCTCTTAAAATGATGAGGCTCTGTTTGTAATTATACTGATATTTTAATGCTTTTATTTGTTGCATTGTTCAGTTGTCTACTCTTTAGGATTAACCTGTCTCTATCAATTAATTATTCTATTAGTTACTAAAGACAATGGTGATGAGGAAAATAGGCAGCTTGACCAAACATAGAGGTCAAAGCTGATTTGATGTCACCTCCACAGATACATACAACCAGAATTGGAGACCGTGTTACCTTGTTAATTGTTTTTGTCTTTGGTTGCCTGAAATAAGGCATGGCAGTGTAGAATACTCAGGACATTCAGTCTAATTCACAGTGGGATGAAATACGCTCATGTCCAAACAGGAGGCCAGTGAAGCATCGTGTAGTGACCTTTAGCCCATGTGAGCGTGCTCGTGATTGTTTGATACTGACCTGCTTTTCCCATCCCATGGTCTCTGATCCGAAGCCACTATTCCATCCATCCAGTGAAGCGCATAAACAAGATTCCAGAGGATTACTATCGGGGAATTGACTTTGAAATGGCAATTTTTACAGCATCTCATACGACAGTCCCTCAACCCTATCCCGAGCCTCACATTCTCACTCTCTCACACACACTCACTCACTCTCACACAGACACACACACACTTACTCACACACACAAACGCAGACGGTCACACACATACAGACACATGCACACAGACTCACACACACATTTACAGACACAGCACACCCACACACACTCTCATACACACACACACCCACCCACACACATACACACACACACACACCCACACACACACACATTCACACACACACACACCCACCCACACACATTCACACACACACACACACAGACACACTCACACACACACACACACACACCCACCCACACACACCCACCCACACACATTCACACACACACACACATCCACCCACACACATTCACACACACACATACACACACACACACACTCTCACACACACACACACACACCCACACACACCCACCCACACACATTCACACACACACACACATTCACACACACATTCACACACACACACACACACTTGTTGGTTGGCAGGAAGGAAAAGCCTCTCCAAGTCTGAAAATGGTACATTCTCAGAAGCACCATCCCTCAGGTCAAGCTTGTTCATTCTCTCAGAAGATCCCGTGGTATTTTTTGATGATCACTATTTATTCCTCAACACTTAACATCATGAAAACAGCTGATCTGATCAATATCAGAGAGCTGTCTGTGGGAGCTTGCTGTGCACAGAATGACATGTTACATTTCCTGCTTGATAAGCTGTGCCTATGCTTTCAATGTACCCTCCATTAGCTGCAAAGGACTGAAGAATGTCTTCAATTGATGAGAGTCGCTATAAAAATGCAGATCTTTCCTTGTCTGTTCCTTCCATCCCCATAATGCCCTCAGTAAAACAATCCTCTGCATTGCGAATGCAAGAAAAAAGGATTTGTCAAAATGCAACTGGCTTCTGACATGATTACAGGAATTTTTCCAGGAATCTCTCTGTGATTTGGCATCTTTGCCGAGTTTTCTCATACATCTTTGATGCCGAAAAAAGTGAATGAACGGAGGAAATTAGGAAATGGCAATGATATTGAAATGGGAACAATGTGCAAGGGTGTGGGGAAGGGCACTGAGTTGTGATGTTTATTTTGAGGACATGATGGGCTGAATGGCCTCCTTCTGTTCCACAACACTTTTGTGATTCTGTATTGAACAAATTTCATGTGTCTATCTTCACTGTAAAAGACGCAAATTACAAAACCGAAACAGAGGGTAACTCCCTCCCTAGTTTTGGGAATGGTTCCAGCACACAGAGAGTGGTTCGTGTGGAATAAACTTCCTGAGGAAGTGGTGGATGCAGATACATTCACAATGTTTAAAAGATATTTGGATAAGTACATGAGTAAGAAATGCTTGGAGGGATGTCGGCCAGGATCAGGCAGGTGCGACTACATAGAACATAGAACATTACAGCGCAGTACAGGCCCTTCGGCCCTCGATGTTGCGCCAACCTGTCATACCAATCTGAAGCCCATCTAACCTACACTATTCCATGTATGTCCATATGCTTGTCCAAAGACGACTTAAATGTACTTAAAGTTGGCAGATCTACTACTGTTGCAGGCAAAGCATTCCATACCCTTATTACTCTCTGAGTAAAGAAACTACCTCTGACATCCATCCTATATCTATCACCCCTCAATTTAAAGATATGCCCCCTCGTTCTCGCCGTCACCATACTTGGAAAAAGACTCTCCCTGTCCACCCTATCTTACCCTCTGATTATCTTATATGTCTCTATTAAGTCACCTCTCAACCTTCTTCTCTCCAACGAAAACAGCCTTTCCTCGTAAGACCTTCCTTCCATACCAGGCAACATCCTAGTAAATCTCCTCTGCACCCTTTCCAAAGCTTCCACATCCTTCTTATAATGTGGTGACCAGAACTGTACACAATACTCCAAGTGCGGCTGCACCAGAGTTTTGTACAGCTGTAACATAACCTCATGGTTCCGGAACTCGATCCCTCTATTAATAAAAGCTAAAACACTGTATGCCTTCTTAACAACCCTGTCAACCTGGGTGGCAACTTTCAAGGTTGAGTTTGAGATCATGGTTGGCATGGACTGGTTGGACCGAAGGGTCTGTTTCTGTGCTGTATGACTCAATGATTCAAGGAATGCAGGGGAGGGGAAACAAAGGAATTATTAGCCTGAAATCAGTCATTGGGGAATTGCTGGAATCTACTCTTGAGGAACTCTTACTGATGCACTTCGGCAAACTTCAGATAATTAGATCAAATTAATATGGTTTTACAAAAGAGAAAGGCTGCCTGACAAATGTTCTGCAGGTTTTCAAAGATGTAACCAGTTGTGCAAAGAGATCCACGAAGTGTACTTAACAGGGAGTTTCAAAAGGCTTTAATAAGGTTCCACACAAAATGTTAGGGGCACATGGGGTTAATTAAAATTAATTCATGGGAAATTGCTGCCTTGGCAGCATTTATTGCCCATCCCTAATTGCCCAGAGGGCTGTTAATTGTCAACCATATTGCTGTGTGTCTGGAATCAAGATTAGAGTGGTGCTGGAAAAGCACAGCAGGTTAGGCAGCATCTGAAGAGCAGGAAAATCGACATTTCGGCAAAAGCCCTTCATCAGGAATTGGGCTTTTGCCCGAAACTATGATTTTCCTGCTCCTCGGATACTGCCTGACCTGCTGTGCTTTTCCAGTACTACTCTAATCTTGACTCTGATCTCCAGCGTCTGCTGTACTCACTTTCGCCTGTGTGTCTGGAGTCACATGTAGGCTAGACCAGGTAAGGATGACAGATTTCCGTCCCTTCAGGGCATTAGTGAACCAAATGGGCTTTTCCGACAATGGATACATGGTCTTCTCAGACTCTTAAATTCTAGATTTTTATTGAATTCAAATTCCACCATCTGCTGTGGCAGGACTTGAACCCCAGTCCCCAGAACATTACCTGGGTGTCTAAATTAATAGTTCAGTTAACAATGCTACTAGGCCATTGCCTGCCCCTGAGGGCAAGGGTGACGTATGTGCATGGATAAAGGATTGATCAATGGATAAAAAGCAGGTTAATTGTGCACTTTCAAGTTGGAAGACCGTAACTAGCTGAGCGTTGTAAGGACCAGTTCTGGGGCATGTTAGTAACGTAGATGAAGAGGCAGAGAATAATGAATCTACGTTTGTTGCTGATACAAGTCAAAGTGGATTTCCCACTGTGAGGAGGACACTGAGGCTGCAAAGGCACTGGTAAGAGAATGGGCAACAATCCCATCTACCATCAGTTCTGAGGAAGGGTCACCCAACCTGAAACATTAACTCTGATTTCTGTCTTAGATGCTGCCAAACCTGCTGAGCTTTTCCAGCAACTTGTGTTTGTACTTCTGACTTACAGCATCCACAGTCCTTCTACTTTATGTTTCAGCAGATCAGGGGGAGTGAAGTTATTCCCTTTGATTAGAAGGATAGAAAAGCAAAATATTTTTAAGAGGATCGAAATTTGTAATTATTGATGTTCAGAGAGACTGAAATATACTTGTACAAGGAACACAAAACGTTAGAATGAAGTAACAGCAAGGCATTGGCAAGTAAATGACAGGTAGGTTTTTACTGTAAGTGGATTGGAAGACAAGAATGAAAAAGTCTTGCTACAATCGTACAGGCGTTGGTGAGACCACATCTAGAATAGTGTATGCAGTTTTGGTCTCCATATTTACAGAAAGGTTGGAAGTGATGCAGCAAAGATTAATTAGATCAGCCTCAGGTGATGATATCCTAATACGAAATGATGAGGAAATTGAATCTATATTGTCTGGAGTTTAGGGGAGTGAGAGGTGATCTCACTGAAGATTATAAAGAGGCTTGGTGGTAGAAATTGAGGGATTGTTTCCACTGGCTGTGCGCTCTGAACCATGGGGCATGGTCTCAGGATAAGGGTCAATCATTTAGGACTGAAACTAGGAGAATTTTCTTCACTCAAAGGAGTGAGAATTGTTACCTCAGAAGGTAGTGAGATATTTAAGGCTGTGTGAGGCATATATTCTCAGGAAACTAAAGGAGATGGGGAGAATGTCTGTAAGTGGAGTGGACTTGATTTGATTCATTATTGTCACATGTACCTAGGTACAGTGAAAAGTTTTGTGTGCAATGCAGGCAGATCATACCCATACAAAGTGAACTTGGAGTGATAGAGCAGAGCGAGGGATACAATCCGACAGCTGCAGAGAAGGTTCACAAAGAGTGAGATCAACATTAAAAATGAAATTTGCGAAATCTAACAACAACGGGGAAGAAGCTGTTCTTGAATCTGTTGGTTCTTATGTTTAAGTAAAAACAATGACTGCAGATGCTGGAAACCAGATTCTGGATTAGTGGTGCTGGAAGAGCACAGCAGTTCAGGCAGCATCCAAGGAGCTTTTTAGACTTTTGTTATCTTCTGTCTGACAGAAGAGGTTGGAAGAGATTCTAACCGGGGTGGGAGGGGTCTTTGATTCTCCTGCTGTTCCTGTATTCCTAGTGGAGGGCATGACCATGATTGAAAAAGATATGAGAATGACAAAAGGATAGACTAGATAAATGGGCAGACGGAGTTCAATGTAAACAAGTGAGAGATTATCAATTTTGGATGAAACACTGATGAACCAGGGGTACTTTCTAGATGGTATAAAGTTCAATACAGTGGATGTCCGAAGAGTCTTGGGGGTTCAGTGCATCCACCTCTAAAATGTCACAAACAAGTGCAGAAACTAATCAAGAAAACTAACAGAATACTGGTCTTTATGTCTGGAGGACTGAAGTACAAGGATGCAGAAGTTATGCTGCAACTGTACAAAACCCTGGTTAGCCCTCACACAGAGCACTGGGAACAGAGCTAGGTGCCTCACCTTAACAGGGGTACATTGCCCCTGGAGGGAATGAAATGTAGATTTACAAGAATACCTGAACTTCAAGATTTGGAGATGTTGGACTGGGATGTACAAAGTTAAAAATCACACAACACCAGGTTATAGTCCAACAGGTTTAACTGGAAGCACACTAGCTTTCAGAGCGATGCTCCTTCATCCTACCACCTGGTGAAGGAGCGTCGCTCCGAAAGCTAGTGTGCTTCCAATTAAACCTGTTGGACTATAACCTGGTGTTGTGTGATTTTTAACTTTTTGGACTCCAAGGATTAAGTTATGAGGAGAGATCATACAAATTAGGCCTGTTTTCTCTAGATTTTAAAAAGTCTGATCGAAACCTTCAAGATACTAACAGGAAAAATCTTGGAAGATAAAGATAAACTATTTCCACTGGCTGGGGATTCTAGAAGATGGAGGTTGAGGGGGGACCTGATTGAGGTCTACAAAATCATGAGAGGTGTAGACAGGGTGGGTAGCAAGAAACTTTTTCCCAGAGTGGGGGACTCAATTACTAGGGGTCACAAGTTCAAGGTGAGAGGGGAAAAGTTTCAGGGAAATAATCATGGGAAGTTCTTTAGGCAGAGGGTGGTGTGTGCCTGGCATGCATTGCCAGTGAGGTGGTAGAGGTGAGCATGATAATGTCATTTAAGATGTATCTAGACAGATACATGAATGGGCAGGGAACAGAGGGAGACAGATCCTTAGAAAATAGACGGCAGCTTTAGATAGAGGATCTGGATTGGCACAGACTTGGAGGGCCAAAAGACCTGTTCCTGTGCTGTAATTTTCTTTGTTCTTTCGAACCAGGGGCATAGTCTGAGAATTAGGGTCAAACCATTCAGGAGAGATGTTAGGAAGCACTTCTACATGTAAGTAGGCAAGGTGGCTCAGTGGTTCGTACTGCTAATCCACTGCACTAGGGATCATGGGTTCAATTCTACCCTCGGGCGACTGTGTTGAGTTTGCACATTCTTCCTCTATCTCTGTGGGTTTCCTCCCACAATCCAAAGATGTGCAAGTTAGGCAGTTTGGTCATGCTCAATTGCCCATTGTGTCCAAAGATGTGCAGGCTAGATGGATTAGCCATGGGAAATGTGGGGTTTCAGGAATCGGATAGAGGTCTGGTTGGGATGTTTTTCAGAGGATCAGTGTGGACCAAATGACCTGCTTCCACACTGTAGGGATTCTATGATTCAAAGGGTGGTAAATGTTTGGAACTCACTTCCACAAATAGCAGTACAGGATGGATCAGTTGTTAATTTTAAATCTGAGAGAGATCAATTTTTGTTAAGCAAAGGTGTTAAGGGATATGGGTCAAAGGCAGGTAAATGGAGGTAGACCGCAGATCACCATAATGAAACACAATCTAAATCCAAGAATAGCAATTAGTTACAACAATCTTGAATTTTGATAATGACACTGACTGGAAAACAGAATTGAGGGAAATAGTTTGAATCTTTATGGGAGATAAGTGCTTGGCCTTTGCAGGTTATTCTTCTGCAAACACCTTAATCATAGAATGTCAGTCGTTTGTAAGAAAGTGAAGTGAATACTGCCTCATCTAAAAGGTTAGGCAAATGAGAAATGATGTTGTATCACTCCAAGTGCAGCCAGCAGCTCCACTGGAGAAGTACCTTTCTTGCAAAGAGCAAAGTAACCTTTTGTGGAATCTCCAAGTATTTCAAAGGGTCAGGAACCCAGGCATTCTGTAACAAGGGCGGAGGCTGAATGTGACTGAGGCTTCAGTGACGGAGCTGGGATCAAAAGTTTAAACAAAAAAAAACAAACAGAAAGCGCAGTATTTTTAGTAACATGGCCTCACGCACCAGCAAGTGCTTGATGTCATGTTATTGAAGCCGGGGGGTGGGGGGGGGGCAACCGTAAAAGGGAAGGTTTGCTTCCTTTGATAACCCTGTGAGGAACAAGCACTTACTTTGGCTCAGTCCGCCGGATTGCTTGGCAAAGACTGTGGTTGATAATGTGACTCGTTATGCAGCGTGAAGGCTGCCACCCCGGCAACAATGAAAGGGACTGGACAAAACGAGGTGATAATGTGATGCCTTCCTGTCCCTGTCCTTTCCTTGACTCCGCATCAAATTCCCAATTAACTCCGTCGGCTTCCACAAAGCCAGGTCGTCACCACCCCTGCCTTTGCCCGTATTGATTTTCCAACCCTAGCTTTCCAGGATCTGAGCAAGAGCCGTTCAAGGTGCAGCACTTCCCCTGGCATTTACCCACCTCCTGGGAGTAGGGGGTTCCTCCAAAGAGTAATTAAGCAGGAGGTCCCACAGGGTGACAAGCCTCAGAGCAAGCCCACGCCACCTGAAACCCAGGCTAAACCAGGAGGAAAAACACTGCCTTGGCAGCTGTTTCCAAATGTATCCCCCAGCCAGCCCCATGCACCATGATCAACACACAAACATGCACTTTAGGGACAAGATGAGGCCACTCAGCCCCTTGAGCCTGCACGCAACATGCTATAAGGTTGAATTACTCCAATAAGCTTCCAGCCCCTTGCTTACCTCTGGCTCCAGCTTCTCCCACAAGAGGAAACATCCTTTCCACATTTAGCCTGTCAGCGCAAGAATGTTCTAAGTCATCCCTCACTCTTTTAAACTCTGGTGGAATCAAACCGAGAATGTCCCCACCTTTCCTCATACAACCATTCCAAGTATTAGTCTAGTCTAGTGGTGGTGAAGGGGACTTGAGGAGGTTGCAGATGGCTATGGAAAGGTTGAGTGAATGCGCAAAAATCTGACACATACAATCTCTACAGCATGAAAGCAGGCCATTTGACCCATTGCATCCACACCAACCCTCTGAAGAGCTTCCCACCAAGACCCACCCACCTTATCCCTATAACCTTGCCTTTCCCTTAGCACGGCCAATCCATCTAACCTGCACATCTTTGGGCTGTAGAAGGAGAACCACCCAGACACAGGGAGAATATGCAAACTCCACAAAGACTGTCACCCAAGGGTGGAATCGAACCCAGGTCCCTGACACTGTGAGGCAGCGGTGCTAATCACTGAGGCACCATACCACTATAGAATTATAGAATCCCTACAGTGCAGATAGAGGCCATTCAGTCCATCGGGTTTGCACCAACTCTCCAAAGAGCATCCCAACACCCCCCACCTTAACTCCATGATGCATCATTTACCATGGCTAACCCACCTAGCCCGCACATCCCTGGACACCATGGCACAATTTAACATTTGGAGTATATTGTGGGAGAACATGAAGTTGTTCACTTTGTTAGAAAGAATGAGAAAGCAACGTATTACTGTAATGGAAAACCAATGGCAGGGACGTTTGTTAGTGCCACTCGAGAGGCTTTCAACTAGTGTAAGAAGGTGGGAACCGGAGCATCAAGTATAGAGATTGGGGAATGGATTGAATCTAAGGCAAAGAAAGCTATGAAGAGCGGTCAGCGAGAGGTTGTGGAGCTCGGCAAAATTGGAGGCTTGCATTTGCTTCAATGCAAGAAGGTAGGATGAATGAACTTGGAGGCTAGACTAATGCATGCAATTATGATGTTGATGCTATCACAGAGACATAGTTGAAAGAGGAACAGGATTGGCTGCTTAACATTCTGGGATATCGATCTTTTAGACGAGACAGAGGAGGAAGTAAAAGAGGTGGGGGAGTTGCATTGTTGATTAGGGAGTATGTCACGGCTGTGTTGTGGGATGATACCTTGGAGGGATATTGCAGTGAGGCATTATGGGTAGAGCTCAGGAACAGGAAGGGTCCAATCACAGTGCTGGGATTGTACCACAGACCATCCAGCTGCCAGCGGGAGATAGAGAAAGAGATATGTAGTCAGATTCTGGAAAGATGTGGAAATAACAGGGTTGTTGTGGGCGATGTTAACATCTCCCATATTGACTGGCACTCCCTTAGTGCTGGGGGTTTGGATAGGGAGCAATTGGTTCAGAGGGTTTTTTGAAACAGTACATGGTTAGGCCAACAAGGGAGGAGGGTCTGTACTGGATCTGGTATTGGGGAATGAGCCCAGCCAGGTGATCAATGTCTCAGTGGGAGAGCTTTTGGAAATAATGACCATAATTGCGTAAGTTTTCAGATAATTATGGATAAGGACGAGAGTGGACCTCGGATGAAGGTGTTTAATTGGGGGAAGGCCAACTATAACCAAATTAGGCAAAAATTCAAGAGAACGTGGATTGAGAGTGGCTGTTTGTGGGTAAATCCACATCTGACATGTGGGAGTCTTTCAGACCAGTTGGTTAGAGTGCAGGACAGGCTTGTTCCTGTGAAAGTGAAGGACCACAATCTTAGGATTCAGGAACCTTCAAGCAAATTATCAGCTTAGTCTATAAAAAGGAAGTATACCTGAGATCTAGGCAACTAAAAACAGGTCAACTCCTTAAAGAATATAGAGAAAGGAGGAAGGAGCACAAATAGGGAGGTGGGAAGGCTAAAAGGGCCCATGAAATGTCCTTGGCCAGCAGGATTAATGAGAATCCCAAGGCATTTTATACATATATCAGGAGCAAGAGGGAAGCTAAGTGAAGGGT
This sequence comes from Chiloscyllium plagiosum, assembly GCF_037043375.1. Lineage (NCBI taxonomy): Eukaryota > Metazoa > Chordata > Chondrichthyes > Orectolobiformes > Hemiscylliidae > Chiloscyllium > Chiloscyllium plagiosum. The sequence goes on from NW_028270143.1 coordinate 119,146,356, forward strand.
AGGCCCATCCAAGGATAAAGGAGGAAGGTTACGTGTAGAGCCAGAGGAATATGGGTGAGATCCTTAATGAGTACTTTACATTGGTATTCACCAAAGAGAGGGACATGAGGGGTGTTGAGGTTAGGGAAACGTGTGTGAATCCTCTCAGGCAGGTCAACATAATGAAGGAGGAAGTGTTGGGTGTCTTGAAATGCATTACGGTAGACAAGTCCCCAGGGCCAGATGGGATGTCTCCCAGGATTTAGTGGGAGGCAAGGGAGGAAATAGCTGTGGCCTTAACTGCTATCTTTGCATCCTCTTTGGCCTCAGGCGAGGTTCCAGAGGACAGGAGAATGACCAACATTGTTCCTTTGTTTAAGAAGAGAAACAGAGATAAGCCAGGTAATTACAGGCCAGTGAGCCTTATGTCAGTTGTGGGGAAGCTATTGGAGAAAATACTGAGACACAGAATTTATTCACATTTGGAAGCAAGTGAACTTATTTGTGATACACTGTATGGGTTTGTGCGGGGCAAGTCATGACTCATCAACTTCATTGAGTTTTTTGAGAAGGTGACAAGAATGATTGATGAGGGAAGGGCAGAGGATGCTGCATACGTGGACTTTAGTAAGACATTTGATAAGGTACCTCATAGCAGGCTACTATAAAAGGTACAGTCTCGTGAGTTGCGGGGCAAACTGGCTAGATGGATACAGAACTGGATTGGTCATAGAAGACAGAGAGTAACAGTGGAAGGGTGCTTTACGGAATGGAGATCAGTAACGAATGTTGTTATGCAGGGATCAAAGGATACAGTGGGATATGGACAGATTACAGATTCGGACAGAGAAATATCAGGTGGAGTTTAATTCAGACAAATGCGACGTGATATACTTTGGAAGATCAAATCCAGGTGCAAATTATACAATAAATAGCAGAACCTTCAGGAGCATTGACATACTGAGGGACCTGGGCAAACAGGTCCACAGATCCCTGAAAGCACATTAATTGAACAATGATAAGTGGTCAAGACGGCATATAGCACGCTTGCCTTCATCAGCCTGGGCATCGAATATAAAAGTTATGTATAAAGCTTTAGTTGAGGCCACATTTGGAATATTGCATGCAGTTCTGTTTGCCACACTACCCAGAGGACGGGGATGCTTTGGAGAGGGTGCAGAGAAGGTTGCTTGCTCTGAAGGGCTTTAGTTATGAGGAGAGATCATATAAACTCTCTGGAAAGATGGAGGCTGAGGAGTGACCTGATAGAGGTGTACAAATTTATGAGAGACATAGATAGGGTGGATTTTTGTAGGGTGGATAGGTCAACTACAGGAGAGCACAGATTCAATGATAACACTGGTGCTTATACCTTTCAGCCTTTTACAGATGATTGTGAGTAAACTGGTTTTGGCAGACTGATACTTATATCAATGATCCACCCTTGAATTTCAAGTTAGACAATGGGTTAGAGTCATTACATTATCAGATAGTGAGCCATGGTTAAGAGAACGCTGCCTATAGTTGACAACAGTGCAACGGTATGGTCAAGGAGGCACTGCACTTCAGATTAAACATATTTTATTATCAATTGCCCAATATAAAGGACACCCAGTAATCAAAAAACTAGACATTCTTCTGAATCAGTAATTCTAACCTTTGAACTCAATCTTCCTCAAATGATGGAAGGTGTTGTACTAGTTAAAGTCAAGTCATCACTTGTCAAGGAACAGCATGTCAAGGAACAACCTGTCAAAGGACAAAAGGTAGAAGATTTCACTGGGCTTTCTTACCTCATGGCAGACCCCATACCTACAGCCAGATCCATGGAGAGTAACTGTGTTCACAAGCGGAGGTGATAACCTCGTGGATTGTTAATCCAAGTAATGCTCTGGATTTGATTCCTGCCACAGCAGATGGTGGAATTTGGACTCAGTGAAAATCAAGAATTAAGAGTCTAATGATGATCATGTGTCATTTTTCAGGAAAAGCCCATCTGTTTGACTAATGTCCCTTAGGGAAGGAAACTGCCATCCTTACCTGGTCTGGTCTATAGGTGACTACAGCAATGTGGTTGATTCTTAACTGTCCTCTGGGTAATTAAGGATGGACAATACATGCTGACCTAAGCAGCAACACCTTCCTGCTATGAATGAATTTTAAAAAAGCGACTGGTTTCATAATCACAATGAAATGAGAGCCTGTGACAATACTGATTGGCAGAAATGTTTTCCACTGCAATCTAGATTGAGCAGTGAGACTACAAGATCAATGTAGTCTGTGAGGAAACTCGAGCAATGAGATAGCCAATAAACAGTGTGTCTGACTTGAGCCAATTGGTGAAACTGTAAATAGTGTAATGTGGAACACTGCTTGGTGAGCAAACAGCGACCACAGACTCAAGGCTGAGGTTAGACGCTGAGGCAACTTGGAAGCGATATGTTCAAGCAGAATACTGGACTTCCTGACATTCCCAGAAAGAATCCTCAGTGACTGGGACAGAGATCATGCCGAGCCAAAACCAATCCTTCGATAGCAGAACTGGGACAGCTAACGTCTGGGTTTCACTGATAATGCAATTGCTGAGGGTGAACGGAAAGGTCCAAATCAGTCTCGGGCCGATGCTTGAGATTACGTTGTTACAGGGGCAGGGAGAGTTATCCTTTGGTGTCCCGGTCTATATTTATCTCTCAATCAATAGTGGATGAAAAACTGTCAGGTCATTATCAACCTTCTACTTGTGAGACCTTGCTGTGTGCAAATTGTTTGTCTCATTCTCTGCGTTACAGCAGTGACTGCAACTCAATCCAATTCCCTTACGTCTCCTTAAAGCACTCTGGAATGCCTGGTACTGCTTTATTGATGTCAGGCAGCCATTCCCTGCTCCACCTCTCAGGGCTACGCCTCACCGAATCAGAGTTGACCTATTTGGTTTAAACTTAAATAAGCCTTGGCAGTTAACTTTCAGTCATCACCAGTTGTTGCATTCTTCTTGAGAATACCTATACCAATGAGAGTCTAATTGCCATCAAACCAGGTGGGACTCCCTCTATTCCTGATGAAGGGCTTTTGCCCGAAACATCGATTTTCCTGCTCCTCGGATGCTGCCTGAACTGCTGTGCTTTTCCAGCACCAGTCTAATCCAGACTCTGGTTTCCAGCATCTGCAGTCATTGTTTTTACCTGTGTTGGGATATCTGGTCAGCATGGATGAATTGGACCAAAGAGTCTGTTTCCGTGTTGTACATCTCTATGACTCTATTAAAAATCTATGTTATCCCTAAATGTGGTTTTTGTCTCTTCATCCCTGTTTTAAATCTGCTGTCCCTTATCCTAAACCTTTCATTGTAGCTTGCCCCACAAAAGGAAACAGCCTCTCTATGTCCACTTTGCAATGTCCTTAATGTATCATTTTTACTGCAATGCTCATTATATCTTTTCCAACATTGCTCTCGCTTGGACCCTCCCTTGGGTCCTCAAAGTACACCCAGATTCAATCCAGGGTGCTCTCTTAGGACAGATCATAGAATCCCTACAATGCAGAAAGAGGCCATTTGGCCCGTTTAATCTGCACCAATCCTCTGAAGAGCATCCCAGCCAGACCCAGCCTCCCATTTAACATTGCCAGTCCACCTTGCCTGCACATTCCTGGATAATGTAGCCTGGCCAATCCACCTAGCCTGCCCACTGTGGGAGGAAACTGGGCCAACCTGGTGGAGAGTGTGCAAACGCCACACAGACAGTCGTTCAAGGGTGGAATCGAACCTGGGCCCCTGATGCAGTGAGGCAGCAGTGCTAACCACTGAGCTACCCACCATGCCACACTTTGGTGAGCTCAGCCGTGCAAAGACAGAAATTGCGGAAGATGGGCAGCAAATGCAGCAACATCTGTGCTGAGAAATCAGAGTTAACATTTCAGTTCCAGTCACTCTTCACAGAACCTGAAATGTTGACTCTGTTTCTCCCTCCACAGATGCTGTCAGATCTGCTGAGTTTCTCCAGCAATTTCTGTTTTAGCTTCGGATTTCTGCAGTTGGTTACAAAACTCTCCCAAAGCTAAAGATCCATCTGCTCTTAACTCTGTGACTATAACGGAGGTTGTTCAAGACACTGATGAGGCCTCTTCTGGAACATTCTGTCCAATTCTGGTCACCCAGTTATCAAAAGGATATTATTAAACTGGAGAGGGTTTGGAAGAGATTTACCAGGATGTTGCCGGGTGTGGAAGGTTTGAGTTGGAAAGAAAGGCTGGATAGCTGGGACTTTTTTCCCTGGAGCGTAGGAAATTTGGAGATGACCTGACAGAAGTTTATAAAATAATGAGGAGTATAGATAGAGTTAATAGTCGTTGTTTTTTTCCCTAGGCTGGCGAATTTCAAGACCAGAGGGCACAATTTTGAGGTGAAAGGAGAGAGGTTTAAACAAAGATATGAGGGGCAAATGTTTTACACAGAGGATGGTTCCCGTGTGGTATGAACCTCCTGAGGAAATGGTGTATGATGGTACAAGACGTTTGGATAAGTAAATGAACAGGAACGGTTTGGAGGGATATGGGCCAGGGGCAGGCTGGTGGGACTAGTTTAGTTTGGGATTATGGTCGACATGGACTGGTTGGACCAAAGGGTCTGTTTCTGTGCTGTATGACTCTATAACTTTATGACTCCTATACAGAGATCATGGCAATATGGTAACAACATTCCTAATACAATTATAACTTGTTGATGTTTATCGCTGGACATTTCTTTTAAGCATTGGGGTGCAACCTGAAAACTGGAACCGGGTCCTTCAGGGGCTGGCATTGGGAAGCACTTCTTCACTCACAGGGTAGTGGAAATCTGGAACTCTGCCCACAAAGGAATGTTGAGTACATGGGTCTGTTGCCAGTGTTAACACTGAAAACCATCGATTTGTTTTTGCAAGGTCTTGTGGTGCAAAGGGTGATGTCCCTGTCTCTGTCTGAGCCAAGAACTGTCAGTTCAAACAAAGGCAGAAATTGCTGGAGAAACTCAGCAGGTCTGGCAGCATCAGTGGAGAGAGAAAGCAGAGTAGTGTTGTAGAACAGAGAGATCTAGGGGTTCAGGTACACAATTCTTTCAAGTTTGCATCACATGTAGGCAGGGTGGTTAAGAAGGCATTTAGCACGCTTGCCTTCATTGGTCAGACCTTGGAACATCATGTTGAGGTTGTACAAGACATTGGTGAGGCCTCTTCTAAAGTATTGTGTCCAGTTCTGATCTCTCTGCTGTAGGAAGGATATTATTAAGCTGGAGTGGGTTCAGAGAAGATTTAGGAAAGCTGTTACTGGGAATGGAGGGTTTGAGTCATAAGGAGAGGCTGGAATAGATTGGGACATTTTTCACAGAGTGGAGGAAGTTGAGGGGTGACCTGATTAAGGCTTATAGAATCAAAAGGGGTGTGGATAAGGTGAAGAGCAGGTGTCTTTTCCCAAGGGTGGAGGATTTCAATTCTGGAGGACATATTTTTAAGGCGAGAGGAGAAAAATTTTAAAAAGACTTAAGGGGCAATTTTTTTTACACAGAGTCATGTTGGACTGAACTTCCAGAGGAAGTGGTGGATGCAAATACAGTAACAACATTAAAAAGACATTTAGTTAAGTACACGAATGAGAAAGGTTTGCAGAGATATGGGCCAAGTGCAGGCAGATGGGGCTAGTTTAGTTTGGGATTATGGTCAGCATGGACTGGTTGCACCGAAGGGTCAGTTTCCATGCTGTACGACTGGTGACTCGTCTTTGGGACTGGGAGTATATACCAGGGGAGAGGAGGGTCTCAGAGATGGAGCCCAGAGAGAGACTAAGAAAGTTAGGCAGATGATAGTGAGCCAGGGAGATAGAGAAACTGATAATGGGGACCATAAGTTGGGGAGAATGGACTGGCTGTGCTAAAAGCAGCCCATGTGGTGACAGGGCCTGGGGTGTGGGGTTGGGGAAAGGACATGCAAGAAGGTGATCAGATTCTTAAATTATTGCATGTGATATTGAGTCCTGAAGGCTGTAGCGTCCCTAAGCAGAAAATGAGATGCTGTTCTTGCAGCTTGCACTGAAGAATATAATTCTGACACAAAGTGGTGAACATGGTGAAGAGTGAGTGGGATATCTATCTGGCGAAGAATGGCATTGAGCATCTAAAGCACAGTGAAACCTAACAGTCTGCCAGCTGTTCACAGATAAATCCGAGTTGTCTGTGAGTGTTTTAACCCGCTCAGCACCCTCCCTGCAGTGCAGCTTTCTGACTCTGTAAGCAAGTCACATGCTCCCAGATTCCATTTAATATCACTCCTGCTCTGTACTCCGAGTAGATGCCCAGTGGTCAACCCCAATCATTGTGTGTGTGTGTGTGTGTGTGTGTGTGTGTATGTATGTGTGTGTGTGTGTGTGTGTGTGTGCGCGCACGCGTGTGTGTGTGCGCGTGCATGTGTGTGTGCACGTGTGCGCGTGAGTGTGCGCATGTGTGTGTGCGTGCACATGTGCATTTGCGTGTGTGCATGTGTATGTGTGTCTGTGTGTGTGTGCACATGTGCATGTGTGTGCACATGTGCGTGTGTGAGCATGTGCGTGCATATGTATTATTATGCGTGTGTATGAGTGTATGCGTGTGCGTGTATGCATGTGTGTGCATGTGTATGAATGTGTGCGTGCGTGTGTGTGTGTATGAGTGTGCGTGTGTGCGTGTGTATGAGTGTGTGTGCATGCGTATGTGTCTGTGTGTGTATGAGTGTGTGCGTGCGTGTGTGTGCGTGTGTATGAGTGTGTGTGTGTGCGTGTGTCTGTGTGTGTGTCTGTGTGTGTGTATGAGTGTGTGTGCGTGTGTATGAGTGTGTGTGTGCATGCGTGTGTATGAGTGTGTGTGCATGTGTATGAGTGTGTGTGTGTGTGTCTGTGCGTGTGTATGAGTGTGTGTGTGTGTGTATATTTGATAACGTTTCCTCTCTTTTCCACTGACCAACAGCTGGAATGAGAGAGAGTTGGTAGGAAGTCATTCCATTCCATCATCCTCAGGGCAGTAAACCACACGTTGGGATGTGGTGGCATGAGCTAAACATGGCACAGAATCTCCGGCTTCAGGAGAGGGAGGAAATCACAGACGCTGATTTTCTGCAGCGAGGGACTAGGTTATTGATTGCTCTCCATCTAAATTGCACCAATTATCTTCTCAGTCTGACTGAAAACTTTGAATCGGTTCAAGGGGCTCGTGCGTCCTCACTCATTTTCCACCAGAGGCTGGAGAATAAGTGTGATTACAGTAAGAGCTTAATGTAAGAACCCTGAGGTGTTGCCATGGCAATTGCAGAAGAGGCAGTCACTCTGTCTGTCTGCCCAGATCCTTACAGTGAAGTTACATTGAGACTGACACAAACCCTTAAAAAGCTTTAGCATGATTAAACCTTAAAGCAATGTAGCAGTACAGGGTATGCTGTAAATCTTATTTCTAATGGTTTCACATAACCCTAAAGTGATCATTCCCTTTTTTCGACCAATTTGTCCTCAAATGTGGCTTGATAATCGCTTAGTTCTCTGCTATACTTAGCCATTCGCACAGTTGAGTATGCTCACATGTAGCTCTGGATTTGCAATGGCAGACAAAGGGCAAATACATTCATGTGGAAACATTCCTCATCCTTAGCTTCTGTCTAAACTCCACTCCTCCTCTGTGGTACTTTGTCAAACACTTAAAACCCACATCAGTCGCATTCCCTTTATCGACCATTTGTCACTTCATCAAAAGATTTAATTAGACTATGAAGAATTAGACTGTTGGACAGTGAAGAAGGTTACCTCAGAATACGATGGGATCTTGATCATTCAGGCCAGTGGGCCAAAGAGTGGCAGATGGAGTGTAATTGAGATAAATGCGAGGTGCTGCATTTTGGAAAGGCAAACTAGGGCAGGATTTGCACACTTAATGGTAAGGGCCTAGTGAGTGTTGCTGAACAAAGAAACCTTGAAGTGCAGGTTCATAGTTCCTTGAAAGTGGAGTCGTAGTAGATAGGATAGTGAGGAAGGTGTTTGGTACGCTTTCCTCAATTGGTCAGTGCATTGAATATTGGAGTTGGGAGGTCTTGTTGCAGTTGTACAGGAGATTGGTTAGACCACTATTGGAATATTATATGCAATTCTGGTCTCTGTGCTATAGGAAGGATGTTGTGAAAAAACTAAACTAAAATCAAATAAAATGAAATAGAAAGGGTTCAGAAAAGAGAGACAAGGATGTTGCCAGGGTTGGACAGGTTTGAGCTGATAGGGAGAGGCTGAATAGGGGTTGTTTTCACTGGACCGTCAGAGGCTGAGGGGTGACCTTATTGAGGTTTATAAAATCATGACAGCCATGGATAGGGTAAATAGCCAAAGTCTTTTCCATGGGGTGGGTAAGTCCAAAATTAGAAGGCAGGGGTTTAAGGTGAGAGGGGAAAGATTAAAAAGAGACCTCAGGGGCAACATTTTTCACACAGAGGGTGGTCCATGTATGGAATGAGCAGCCAGAGGAAGTGGTGGAGGCTGGTACAATTACAACATTTAAAAGGCATTTGGATGGGTATATGAATAGGAAGGGTTTGGAGGGATAATGGCCTAGTGCTGACAAATGGGACAAGATTAATTTAGGATCTGGTCAGAATGGACAAGTTGGACCAAAGATTTCTGTGCTGTACATCTCTATGACTCTATGACTCTAAGATCACAAATCCAGATTGATTGTCCTTAATTAACTCAAGATCTCCACCTCTGTTACCTTTAGCAACCTGATCTCTCCTAGCCACAACCAAGACCATTTTCCACCCCATCCATTGCCTCCATTGTCTTCACTTTCACTGAAGTGGAAACTCCTCTTTTGTCAAAACTTTTGTCAAACTCCTCCTCCTTAGTAAACACTGACACAGAGGATTCGTTCATTATTCTAGCCTCATCCTATATGGCCTTTTAGGAAAGCCTTAGACAACAGGATGATATGGACACCCTGGTCAGGGTGGCACGGTGGCTCAGTGGTTAGCACTGCTGCCTCACAGCACCAGTGACCCGGGTTTGATACCAGCGTCAGGCGACTGTGTGGAGTTTGCTAATTCTCCCTGTGTCTGCGCTGGTTTGCTCCAATTTCCTCCCACAAACTAAAGATGTGCAGGTCCGATGAATTGGCCATGCTAAAGTGCCCATAGTGTTAGCTGCATTAATCAGAGGGAAATGGGTCTGAGTGGGCTACTCTTTGGGAGGTCGGTGTGGACTTGTTGGGCCGAAGGGCCTGTTTCCACACTGTAGGGATTCAATTATATGCTGAACAGTGACAAATGGAATTTAATCCTGAAAAGTGTGAGGTGATGCATTTTGGAAGGGCTAACCAGACAAGGGAGCACACACTGAATGGTAGGACCCTAGAGGGTTAGAGGGGCCTTGGAAACTGCCTGGGCTGGAGTCATTTAGCTCTGAAGAGAAACTAGATAGATTGGGCCTGAGAGCAAAGAAGGCTGAGGGGATATCTGGTTGAGTGTATAAAGATATGAAGAACATGGACAGGCCTGATGTCAGACATTGGTCCCCTTAATAGAGGGGTTCAGTAATCATGGGGCACTGTGTCAAGGTATGGGTAGGAGGTTTTAAGCGGAGTTGAGGATTTTCTTTTCACTCAGAAGATGGTGTGGATCCAGAACTCACTGTCTAAGGGGATGGTAGAGGCAGAACCCCTCGAGACCTTTAAGAAACATCTAGATGAGCAGGAATGACACACTGTACGTGGCTATGGGCCAAGTTCTTATAAATGGGATTTTAATAGATGGATGTTTGATGACCAGCAGAGATACAATGGGCTGAAGGGCCTTTTTCCATGCTGTAAAAACTCTCATGAGTTTATTCTTTGTGAGGCTGTGGAACAATACGAGCCATCTCATTCTATCCAGCATTAATCATCGGCACCCCTATATAACAAAGAGAACGACCATCCATCTAATTGTTCTCCGCTTTCCTGACTGCCTTTTATGACAGCACCTGACTGTTCCCTAAATATGGCCCTGACCATGTCCTCAATCAGCTGTGATAGCAACAAGCTCCAGCTGCCGTTCACTTTCTCTGTAACAAAATACTTCCTGATGTCTGCCCAGAACTTGATCTTCACAACTCTCTCTCAGCAAATCCCCACTTGTAGCCATATATTTATCCAATTGTGTTTTAAACTATTTAATTGACATAGCACAAGCGGCGTTTGATAGCGGTCTATTTCAGTTCTCCATTAACACCACAAAGAAAAAATGTCCCTTTGATTTCGCTAGCACCATGCCGTCCTCCATCTCTCACCATGAGGGGAGATTACTGTGCCTGTTAAATGGCCTAACTGTAATCACATCATTACTGCCTTTCAGTCTTCCAAAGCAATCTGCCCTTTTAGTGTACTTTCTATACCTTTAAAAAGCTTCAATCCTCAGGAAACAATAATATCTGTTATATGTGGCTATCGTACAGCAGCAACACATATGGTTTGCATCATTAACAGGATGATATCATCAAGGCATTCTGTCTATCACATGTAAGAGTAACGTGGTATGCGAGTTTCATTGCTGGCGTGATGCCAAGTACGTAGGCCACACATGACAAAGACTGTCACATCATATCAAATGGCATGTCCCTTCAGCTATTTGCGACAACCATACCTACCCAACCCACACTTGGAAACCTTGTAACACAGTGCCCAATATCAGATTTGGTGATTGGACAGCAATTGCTGAATGACCTGATTGTGCTGAGAACTACACAGCCAGCCCAAGATTGTCAGTCATGCTCATAGTGTGGCACAATTGTGAGTACCGGAAACTTCATATATCAATCCACAGAGCCCTGTTCATTTCAGACAACGGATAATGTCCACACGTTCAACCTAACAAAACAGGCCCCAGCCATTTTCTGGTACATTCTTCAAGTCAGGGAAGACTTGTTCAAACAAAGTCATTTGGTCTGGTTTAAATTTAAACACAGCTTGGTAATCAACTGTCAGTTATTATTCACTGCTGCATTATCCAAGGCAATGCCAAGCAATTAGCACTCTCTGCTCACACAATATAAAAATGCACTGGGTATTGTTGTGAATTGTCCTGAAGAGAGCAAAACAAAAACTAACAAAAAATTGTCTTTCCCCAACGATACCCAATTATCTGCAGTTTATATTTATATCCAGAGCTCCTGATATAAAGGAGCACCTTAGAAATGTTTGCTTGGTGACACAACAACTGCTGGGGAAAAGAAAGAGAAAGTGAGGGCTTTCATGGGGACTGGGGAAGAGTGGAGTCAGAAATATTGAGGCCTAGAGAAGGAGAACGTGGTTTTGGGAGAATCTATAGGATCATAAGAAATAAAAAACAATGTTGCAATATAATAGGGAACCAGCATTGTTCCTTCACAGGATTATACACTTGAGGTATTTTGCATACATAGGGTGTGGAGTGATATCCCAGTTTTTCAACCGCTGAACACAATTTCACACAGTGTACCTCTTCAGTCTCTCATTCTCCATAAGCCTCCTATCACCCAAGGCATAGTTACACTGCCTGGCTAGAAAGTAGCAGCAACCTACATTGATGCAGCACCTTTAGGTTAGCTCTGCTGCCTCACAGTAACAGGGACACAGGTTTGATGCCATTCTTGTATGACTGTCCGTGTGGAGTTTGCACGTTCTCCTCGCATCTGCATGGGTTTCCTCCGGGTGCTCTGGTACCTCCCACAGCCCAAAGATGTGTGGGTTAGCTGGCCATGCTACATTGCCCATAGTGTCCAGGGATGTGCAGGCTGGGTGGGTTAGACATGGGAAATGCAGGGTTACAGGGAAGGGATGGAAAGGTTGATCTGGTTGGGATGCTCTTCAGAAGGACTTGATAGGCAGAGTGGCCTGCTTGCACACTGTAAGATATTGCCTAATACAATTTACCAAGGCATTTCAGAGGAATTATCAAAGTAAATTGGACACTGATCCTAAATCTCCAGGTGCAGCAGGAATCTGGCTGCATGACTGAGTCAAGGGCAGGTGCATAGGGTTGCGGGTGGGGGAGGTTGCAGCAATTTGAAACAAAATATTTTTCACATGCAGCTATCACCATTCAATTGAAATGTTCACTTGCTTGAAAATGAAAGAGCCAGTTATGGCCAAATGCTGGCAAATGGGACGAGGTCAACTTAGGCTATCTGGCCAGCATGGATGAGTTGGACCGAAGGGTCTGCTTCCATGATGTATGCCTCTCTACCTCCATTTAAAAGGCAACTAGATGGTACATGAATAGGAAGGGTTTAGAGGGATATGGGTCAAATGCTGGCAAATGAGGCTACATTAGGTTGGGATATCTCGTCGGCATGGATGAGCTGGACCGAAGGGTCTGTTTCTGTGTTGTATAACTCCAAGACTGCACTAAGGTCTTTTAGAGTGCAGGAAAGAGGAATTCTATCACCACCCAACTGCAAGCAAAGTAATAGAAGCATGACATCAAGCACTCTCACAAACACGGGTAATAAGTTTAAAAGAGACTGTGCTTGAAAATGTGTTGCTGGAAAAGCGCAGCAGGTCAGGCAGCATCCAAGGAGAAGGAGAATTGACGTTTCGGGCATGAGCCCTTCTTCAGGAATCGAATGCCCGAAACGTCGATTCTCCTGCTCCTTGGATGCTGCCTGACCTGCTGCGCTTTTCCAGCAACACATTTTTAAGCTCTGATCTCCAGCATCTGCAGCCCTCACTTTCTCCATTAAAAGAGACTGTGTCTGGTACAGACAGGGAGAACAAAGATTATCTAGGGCCAAGGTCATTAGAGTCTTTGAGCTGTCTAACCTGTGATCGCAGTTTTTTAATTGTTGACTCATATTCTCAGCAGTAGCAAGTTTTGTCAATACCTTTAAGTTCTCAGTCAATGGTAGCTGGCCAAATATACTTTACCACCAGGCATTGTTTTCTCTGGGAATTTAGGAAAATGAGAGGGGATCTCATTAAAACATATCAGATTCTTAAGGGGCTTGACAGGGTCAATGCTGAGAGGATGCTTTCCCTCATGGGAGAGTCTACGACCAGAGGGCGCAGTCACAGAATAATGGGGCATCAATTTAAGACCGGGATGAGGAGGAATTTCTTCTCTCGGATGGTTGTGAGTCTTTGGATCTCTTTGCCACAGAGAGCCGTTGGGGCAGAGTCCTTGTAGATATTTAAGCTTAAGATTAATAGTCAGAGACTCAAACGTTTTGGGGGAAAGGACAGGAAAGTGGTTGTGAAGAATGTTGGATCAGCCATGATCCTATTGAATAGCAGAGAATGGGCCAAATGGCCTTCTCCTGTTCCTATTTCTTACTGTCTTATGATGACAAAATAGGCAGGGAGAGTGTGGTGACTTGGATGAAGTGCAGAAGCTCCCGTATGGTCTTGACAAGGTGGGATGTGGACAGTGTGTTGTTTTCTGTGGTAGGTGAATCCAGAAATAAGGTGCACTGTCTAAAAATGAGGGGTTTGTTCTTTCAGGGCAAAGAGGACCATCCCAACTTGACTTGCAATTATATCATTGTCTCCACACTTATGCTGGATCTAAATCCTGGTAACTCCATCTTAACAACCTAACCCCAAGGAAATGCATCAGTTCAAGAAATTACTCAATACCAGGGATCAAGGGATGAGCAATGTATGCTGGGTCAGACAGCAATGCTAATATCCCATCAGCAACTAAGGAAAATGCACAGTGATGACAAGGGTTACTGGGTGTACGAGAAACAAAGAGGGTTAACTTTCAGTTAGAAACAGAAGTTTGGATGATCCGAAGTTTTTGAAGGGGTGCAAGGAAGGCCTTTCGATTACTTTACCCTGATAGACAGTTGGGGGAGGGGGTTCCATTGAGAGAGTGGAGGTGGTGGGAGGGACTGGGAGGGGAGAAGCCGGTTGAACAGGTAGTCCAGAGATATGCAAGTTAAGTGGATTGGCCGCGCTAAATTGCCTATAGTGTTCAGGGGTATGTAGGTTAGGTGCATTAGCAGGGCTGCAAGGAGAGGGTAGGGGAATGGGTCTGGGTGGGTTGCTGTTTGGAGAGGCAGTGTGGACTTGTTGGGCCGACTGGCCTGTTTCCACACGGTATGGATTCTATGTTTGATATTCTATGTTCGATGCCACCATGTTGGTGTTGGCAAGAACGAGGGAAAATGGCTGCTTCTGAACGGATGGAAGTGTTGACTCACCTGGATCTGACGTTGGAACCACCCTTGATGAAAAGTGTTGTGTGCCACACAACAGACAGACAGGTAAAATCCATTGACCATGTCGTCTGCAATCAGTGCTGTTCTGAAAATAGAATCAATCACAGAAGGCTGGGGATGGGTTAAGGGTCAATCAGCTCTGAAGAGCTCTAATCATTACTTTTCTTATCCTATTGTCTGTTCATTAGACTGCCACATCCCTCAACACATACTGCGTCTTTCTGAGCTCCATGAGTGCATGACTGTGGTCAGTAATTGATTATCCCTCTCGCTCACTTTTTTTGTCTCGATGGAGTTCTTGCCGTTGAAGGGGAAAGGTTCCATTCAGTGAAAGGAAGGACAGATTTGCATTTGCATTTTCCTTGCGCAATCCAAAAGTTCTGCAGCCAATTCATTAAAAAATGTTCCATTAATATACGCCAGTGAAGTATGTTGGGAGAGAATCACTGTTGCAATGTGGCAATGAACAGCTGTTTTCTGTAAGGTTTTTAAAAATATTTTAATGCCTTCATGGGACATGGGCATTGCATTGTGTTCATAACAAACATCGACTGAAATAATGGTATTATTTCGGGATTATTGACCCAGAGACCCAGGTAATGTTCTGGAGACCCGAGGTTCAAATCCTGCCATGGCAGATGGTGCGATTGGAATCTAATAAAAATCTGGAATGAAAGGTATAATGATGACCATACTGTTGCCAATTGCTGATCCATCTGTTTTATTAATGCCCTTCAGGGAAGGAAACTGCCCCCTTTACCTGATCTGGCCTGCATGTGACTCAGGACCCACAGCCATGCAGTTGACTCTTGAATGCCTTCTAGGTAATAAATGCTGACCTAGCCAATGATGCCCACATCCCATGAATGAATGCATCCCACCTCAATACAAGCAGTTACGTGTAATGACATTGGATAGAGTGTAAGGCGTAGCAACCAGTCATTTAATCCAATGGGTCGATAACTGTGTTATGTGTCAGGTTTTATCAGAGCTCTTGCAGTGTCTCAGAAGGATATCACTGAACTCCTGTTGGTGGGTGATAGACCAGCCTAACGTGTGTTTGTCTTCCCTCTGCAGAAGATGGATGACCTGACCAGTTGTTCTGAAGCCAGTACAGTGGACATGAGGAGCAAAGGCGATGAGGACGAGCACGTTTCAGAGCACACGGAAGAAGCTGTGGATCCGGACGAATGTTTCACTGAAGGTAGGTGTCAAGAGTCAATAGAAATGTAAGGTGTTGGTGAACGAATAAGATTTCATTTTTGAGTACCTCCCCCCACCCCAAGTACAATGCAGTCAGGAATCCGGGAAGAAGTAGATGGGGAACCCTTTAAGCGGGCCGTATAGTTGCTGAAGAACGCTTCATGTGAATTTAACTTCCCACCAGCTGCTGCCTGGAAGATGGCTGAGCTCCCATTAAGGAGACTTCAGATGTTTAACAAGGGCAATCAGATTTGACTTGATTTATTATCGTCACATGTACAGAAATACAGTGAAAAGTATTGTTTTACATGCTATCCAGGCTAATCATACCTTATATAAGTACATCAGGGTAATAGAACAGGATGGAGAATATAGTGTTACAGCTACAGGGAGGGTGCAGAGAAAGATCAGCTCTAATATATGAGGGGTTCATAAGTCTGATAACAACGGGGAAAGAACTGTTCTTGAATCTGTTTGCATGTGTTTCAAACTTTTGTATGTTCTGCCCAATGGAAGAGGCTGGAAGAGGGAATGACTGCGGTGAGACAGGTCTTTGATAAGGTTAACTGCTTTCCTGAGGTAGCAGGGAGAATGGACAGAAACAACGGAGGGAAGGCTGGTTTGTGTGATGGACTGGGCAGTGTTCTTTAGCCTTGTGAGAAAGTAGAGGCACTAGGCAGCCTTTCTTGACTGTAGCGTTGATGTGAATGAGCCAGAGCAATCTCCAGCAACTCTGGGCATTTTGATACCTAGGCTAGTACCATCTCAGCGTGGGCCAGGCTAATCCAGTCTGGCTGGCTGGGTGGCACTAACATGGGCAGTGTTGGAGTTGACAGGCACGTTGTACTCAGCAATGACGTGTCTTCGGATGAAAACGTCAGAGGCTGAGGGGTGACCTTCAAAAGGTTTATAAAATCATGAAGGGCATGGATTGGATAAATATACAAGGTCTTTTCCCCGGGGTGGGGGAAACCAGAACTGGAGGGCATAGGTTTAGGGTGAGAGGGGAAAGATTTAAAAGGGACCTAATGGGCAGCTCTTTTACGCAGGGGGTGGAACGTGTATGGAATGAGCTGCCAGAGGAAATGGTGGAGGCTGCTACAATTACAACATCTAAAAGACATCTGGATGGGTATATGAATAGGAAGGGTTTAGAGGGATATGGGCCAAGTACTGGCAGACAGGACTAGATTAAATTTGTTTTTACTTTACCAAATGGTACAAAATACAAACAGTTAACAACAAACAATAAGCAGCAGTTCACAAGAAACAGTGATTTACAGGGGAAAGGGGCAGCAAAGCCAAATCCCAAACCCCACCGTCTAACCAGTTCACAGGGAAATGAGGACCAACCCCAAATCCCACCTTATCTTGTCAAAAAGGAAACAGTAAACGCAACTACATACAAAACAGTCCAATCAAACAAGCAATGAAACAGTGCATAAATCCCAGACACCCCAGCAAACCACCCACCCCGCCCACCTTCCAGCCACAAGGCAGCCCGCCCTTATGCCCCTTCAGGCTCTCAGTCTGCCCCATGCCCCTTTTGCATGGGACTAGATTAATTTAGGATATCTGGTCAGCATGGACGAGTTGGACCAAAGGATTGGTTTCCACGCTGTACATCTCCAAGACCCTATGACTGTATAAATAGGACTGGCATAAGAATTTGGGGACCCCCATTAAGATTAGATTACTTACAGTGTGGAAACAGGCCCTTCGGCCCAACAAGTCCACACCGACCCACTGAAGCGCAACCCACCCCTCGACATTTACCTCTTCACCTAACACTACAGACAATTTAGCATGGCCAGTTCACCTGACCTGCACATTTTTGGATTGTGGGTGGAAACCAGAGCACCTGGAGGAAACCCACGCAGACACGGGGAGAATGTGCAAACTCCATACACTGAGTCGCCTGAGGCAGGAATCGAACCTGGGTCTCAGGCACTGTGAGACAGCAGTGCTAACCACTGTGCCACCATGCCGACTAATAAGGTCGGTGAGAACCAAGATGGCAGCCATCTGAGTTTCCATGGTAACAGAGTGAGTGGTCATGGAAGTTGTCAAGAGAATGTCACCTTCTGGGACCACTATCGTGTTTGTGAAGCAGTCTGAAATAGGTGATACAGAATTGAACAAATTCAAAGGAAAGGGATACTGTCTCTTAAAAAAAGATACAGATGAGTGGATGAGGAGGAATTTCTTCCCTCTTTGAATCCATGGAATCCTATCCCACCGAGGGCAGTTGAGGCTGGGTCATTCAGTATATTCAAGGCTGAGATAGATTTTTAAAATGACAAAGCTCACTAATGCATCAACCTCCTCAGTCTCATTTACAAGGATGTCTCCAGGAATGAGAAACTTCAGTGTCGAGGATGGATTGAAGAAGTTGGGACTTTTCTTGGAAAGAAGAAAGCTGAGAGGATACTTGATGGAGGATTTTAAAATCATGAGTGAGCTGGAAAGATTAGACAGCAAGAAGCTATTTCCACTCTTAAAAGGAACAAGAATGAGAGGGCATGGATTTAAAGTGATGTGCAATTGAAGTAAGGGTGGTGTGAGAGAGCTGCCAGAGGAAGTGGTGGAGGCTGGTACAATTGCAACATTTAAGAGGCATTTGGATGGGTATATAAATAGGAAGGGCTTGGAGGAATATGGGCTGGGTGCTGGCAGGTGGGACTAGATTGAGTTGGGATATCTGGTCAGCATGGACAAAGTGGGACCGAAGGGTCTGTTTCCATGCTGTACATCTCTATGACTCCATGACTCTAAAAGCCCTTTATCAGGAATGAAGTTCTCCTCCTCTCTCCATAAGAATCTCAGTGAGTCTCTCGCTCTCACTGCAACCCCCAGGTCAGCTCCTCTGCCCTGAAGCTCTTCCTCTTTGCTACCTTCCCCACCCTCCCCTCTGACCTATCACCTTCATCCCCACCCCCATCCACCCATTGTACTCTTGGCTACCTTCCCCCACCCTCCTCTCTGACCTATCACCTCCATCCCCACCCCCATCCACCCATTGTACTCTTGGCTACCTTCCCCCACCCTCCTCTCTGACCTATCACCTTCATTCCCACCTCCATCCACCTGTTGTACGCTTTGCTACCTTCTCCCCAGTCCCACCCCTCTCCCATTTATCTCTCCACCCTGGAGGCTCCCTGCCTCTATTCCTGATGAAGGGCTTTTGCCCAAAACGTTGATTTTCCTGTTCATCAAATGCTGCCTGACCTGCTGTGCTTTTCCAGCACCACTCTAATCTGGAGTCACATGTAGGCTAGACCAGGTAAGGATGATAGATTTCCTTCCCTGAAGGGCATTAGTAAACCAGATGGGCTTTCCTTAATAGTGGGCAACAGCTTCACAGTCATTCTTAGACTTTCAATCCCAGATTTATTTTGATGTATTGAATTCAAACTCCACCATCGCAGGATTTGAACTTAGGTTCCCAAGGACATTATCTGGGCCTCTAGCCTAATAGTCTAGTGACAATATCACCAGGCCACCACCTCCCCTATTGGGATTGCTGGATGAGGAAATAACCACAGACCACGCTGTTTGTAGTTTCCATTTTGGAGTTCTGACAGTGCAACAAAAATGGAACTTCTAATTGATGAAAATGATCAATTCCTATCAGTGGATAATAAACCGAATGAGGAAAGGCCCAGTGCTGGAGAATTCTGGGAGCCATAGGCACAAAGCTTCTTGTCCATCCCAAACATGTCTCTGAGTCATGGCTTTAATTACTCATATATTGTATCCTAAAATATTATTTTCTGAAAGAAATCTAATTCTGAAAGAAAGATTTCGTGCTGCCTGCTCATGTCCAACTGAGGCATTTTCTGGATTGTCTGGGGATATGGGAGAAGACCGCCAGTCTCCTCCCTGCTTTCCACTGAAGAAACAAACTGACTGTTCTGTCACGAAGACAAATAGTCTGGGGCCACAAATCAAGGACCCATGGGCTAAGAGGCAACTAATAAAGAGGAACATAAGCTGTAGCTAATCTGTGTTAAGTCAAATGCACAACTCTATAGGATCCTCCAGCACAGAGGAGGCAATTCAGGCCATTATGCAACAACTATCCAATTAGCCTTGTTTTCCTCTGCTGGCCCATGGGCCTGCAGTTCCTTCTCCTTCTTATACTTGTCCCATTTGCTTTTGAATATGATCAATACTGTATCAACCAACCTTTTAGCTCCCCTCCAAGCCATTCACTATCCTGACTTGGAAATATATCGCCATTTTTTCAATGTTGCTGGCTCAAAATCCTGGAACTCTCTCCTGATCAGGACTGTGGGGGTCCTTATATTCCCCAAGGACTGCAATGGTTCAAGAAAACAGCTCACCACTGCCTCCTCAAGGTCAAGTGGGGACGAACAATAAATACTGGCTTAGCCAGCGATGCCCACACCTTATGAACGAATTATAAAAGCGATTATACATTGTAATACCTCGCTGCAGAAAAAACAAATTCTCCTCTTCAACTCTGATTCCTTTCCCATTTGTCTTCAGTATCTGTCTCTTTTGCTAAGTCTTCCCTTCCCAGCAACTGGAACACAGTGAACCTAGCAGCTTCAAGTCATAGAGTCATAGAGTCATAGAGATGTACAGCATAGAAACAGACCCTTCGGTCCAACCCATCCACGCCGACCAGATATCCCAACCCAATCTAGTCCCACCTTCCAGGACCCGGCCCATATCCCTCCAAACCCTTCCTATTCATATACCCATCCAAATGCCTCTTAAATGTTGCAATCGTACCAGCCTCCACCACTTCCTCTGGCAGCTCATTCCATACATGTTCCACACTCTGCATGAAAAGTTGCCCCTTAGGTCTCTTTTATATCTTTCCCTTCTCATCCTAAACCTATGCCCTCCCCCACCCCAGGTAAAAGACTTTGCCTATTTACCCTATCCATGCCCCTCATGACTTTGTAAAGCTCTATAAGGTCACCCCTCAGACTCCGACGCTCCAGGGAAAACAGCCCCAGCCTGTTCAGCCTCTCCCTATAGCTCAAATCCTCCAACCCTGGCAACATCCTTGTAACTCTTTTCTGAACCCTTTCAAGTTTCACAACATATTTCCGATAGGAAGGAGACCAGAATTGCATGCAATATTCCAACAGTGGCCTAACCAATGTCCTGTACAGCCGCAACGTGACCTCCCAGCTCCTGTACTCAATACTCTGACCAATAAAGGAAAGTATACCAAACGCCTTCTTCACTATCCTATCTACCTGCGACTCCACTTTCAAGGAGCTATGAACCTGCACTCCAAGGTCTCTTTGTTCAGCAACACTTCCTAGGATCTTACAATTAAATGTATATGTTATGCTGAGAGTTGCTTTCCCAAAATGCAGCACCTCGCATTTATCTGAATTAAACTCCATCTGCCACTTCTCAGCCCATTGGCTCATCTGGTCCAGATCCTGTTGAAATCTGAGGTAATCCTCTTCGCTGTCCACTACACCTCCAATTTTGGTGTCATCTGCAAACTTACTAACTGTACCTGTTATGCTCACATCTGTGGGTGAAGTTCAGGGGGAATGGTGTGAAGCTTTGAAAGAGAACTGGATAGTGTTGCAGGACCAGCATCAATCTCTGGACTGTAATTTCAGCCTGATCCATCTCTGTAACCTCCTCCTGTCCCTACACATTCCCCATCTCTGTAACCTCCTCCTGTCCCTACACACTCCCCATCGCTGTAACCTCCTCCTGTCCCTACACATTCCCCATCTCTGTAACCTCCTCCTGTCCCTACACATTCCCCATCTCTGTAACCTCCTCCTGTCCCTACACATTCCCCATCTCTGTAATCTCCTCCTGTCCCTACACACTCCCCATCTCTGTAACCTCCTCCTGTCCCTACACACTCCCTATCTCTGTAACCTCCTCCTGTCCCTACACACTCCCCATCTCTGTAACCTCCTCCTGTCCCTACACATTCCCCATCTCTGTAACCTCCTCCTGTCCCTACACACTCCCCATCTCTGTAACCTCCTCCTATCGCTACACATTCCCCATCTCGGTAACCTCCTCCTGTCCCTACACACTCCTCATCTCTGTAACCTCCTTCTGTCCCTACACACTCCCCATCTCTGTAACCTCCTACTGTCGCTACACACTCCCCATCTCTGTAACCTCCTCCTGTCCCTACACATTCCCCATCTCTGTAACCTCCTCCTGTCCCTACACACTCCCCATCTCTGTAACCTCCTCCTGTCCCTACACATTCCCCATCTCTGTAACCTTCTCCTGTCCCTACACATTCCCCATCTCTGTAACCTCCTCCTGTCCCTACACATTCCCCATCTCTGTAATCTCCTCCTGTCCCTACACACTCCCCATCTCTGTAACCTCCTCCTGTCCCTACACACTCCCTATCTCTGTAACCTCCTCCTGTCCCTACACACTCCCCATCTCTGTAACCTCCTCCTGTCCCTACACATTCCCCATCCCTGTAACCTCCTCCTGTCCCTACACACTCCCCATCTCTGTAACCTCCTCCTATCGCTACACATTCCCCATCTCGGTAACCTCCTCCTGTCCATACACACTCCTCATCTCTGTAACCTCCTTCTGTCCCTACACACTCCCCATCTCTGTAACCTCCTACTGTCGCTACACACTCCCCATCTCTGTAACCTCCTCCTGTCCCTACACATTCCCCATCTCTGTAACCTCCTCCTGTCCCTACACACTCCCCATCTCTGTAACCTCCTCCTGTCCCTACACAATCCCCATCTCTGTAACCTCCTCCTGTCCCAACACACTCCCCATCTCTGTAACCTCCTCCTGTCCCTACACACTCCCCATCTCTGTAACCTCCTCCTGTCCCTACACACTCCCCATCTCTGTAACCTCCTCCTGTCCCTACACACTCCCCATCTCTGTAACCTCCTCCTGTCCCTACACATTCCCCATCTCTGTAACCTCCTCCTGTCCCTACACATTCCCCATCTCTGTAACCTCCTCCTGTCCCTACACATTCCCCATCTCTGTAATCTCCTCCTGTGCCTACACACTCCCCATCTCTGTAACCTCCTCCTGTCCCTACACACTCCCCATCTCTGTAACCTCCTCCTGTCCCTACACACTCCCCATCTCTGTAACCTCCTCCTGTCCCTACACACTCCCTATCTCTGTAACCTCCTCCTGTCCCTACACACTCCCCATCTCTGTAACCTCCTCCTGTCCCTACACACTCCCAATCTCTGTAACCTCCTCCTGTCCCTACACACTCCCAATCTCTGTAACCTCCTCCTGTCCCTACACACTCCCCATCTCTGTAGCCTCCTCCTGTCCATACACATTTCCCATCTCTGTAACCTCCTCCTATCCCTACCCACTCCCCATTTCTGTTACCTCCTACTGTCCCTACACACTCCCCATCTCTCTAACCCCTCCTGTCCCTACACATTCCCCATCTCTCTGGAAAGAATACCCTCTGTACACCTTACCCCCTCGATGCACTCCGCCTTTAAAAACGTTATCTTAAACCTGTTTTGTGATTCTAACATCTCTCTGCAGCTCGGCATCAAACTTTGGTCTCTCAATTGCCGAAGTTTCTGTCACCATGTAAATGCAGCTTCTTGTTGTTGTTGCTGCTGTTTGCAAACAGCCTCCTGCTTTTGAAATGCCTTCACAGTCATAACATCTCTGCTGAGTAACACTTTATCGCTGGCTGCTTAGCATTCTTCAAATTTCTGGTAGGTTGGTCTGAGTACGAAGGCTTCCTGATTCAGAATGACCCTGCCTCCTCAGCTCCGTTGTTTCATTGGCATGGTGTAGAGTTGGCTGCCTGTCCAGGCATGGTGTGTGTGTAATGCAGGCAGACCTGTTACATTCAGGACTCGAGATGGCCTGGCTCGATCTGATTTCCTGAGCAGGGACTGCCGTGAACAGGAACATTCATGGGACAGTCATTGAAACAGTCTGAACATTCATCAGACTGAGTTCCTGTTATGGACCAGATCAAACCCCTCAAACTCTTCAGAAGATAGTCCAGACCCTAACTTTTTCTTATTTTAAATGTAAACGTAAAGTATTGTGTTACAGGTTTAATTGGAAGCACTAGCTTTCGGAGTGCTGCTCCTTAATCAGGTGGTTGCCCACCATCAGGTGGATGAAGGAGCAGTGCTCTGAAAGCTAGTGCTTCCAATTAAACCTGTTGGACTATATCCTGGTGTTGTGTGATTTTTAACTTTGTATACCCCAGTCCAACACCGGCATCTCCAAATCATAAAGTACTGTGTTCCAGATGCAATTCAATTGGTCAAACTAATCGATTTAAAGCAAAACACACTTTATTCATCCATTATAGTAAAAATACATCAAAAGGAAGAAGGAATTGGAATAACTTAATTCTATTGGAATACTTAACAGAATAACAGATACAGTCGCTATTACTAATTAACTGTTCCAATATAGTAACATCCCACAACCACACCACCTGGCAAAAAGACAAATTCAGAACACAGATTGTCTGACATGCCACTCCAATGGCAGGCAGAGGAACCCCCAGGGTTTGGGCTGTAACTGAGAGAGGGGAAAGATTAGCTTTCACTTCTTCAAGACCCCAACAGCAACTGCCAAAAGCTAAACCTAAAGATCCTGGCTATGTGGGGGCTCAACCACACCCATTCAGGCCTCTTCTACTGTTCCAACTTGAAAAGAGGAGGCTTTGGCCTCTGGTATTGTCACTGGACGACTGTTAGCCCAGCAACCCAGATAATGTTCTGGGGACCCACTTTGAATCCTGCCATGGCAAATGGTGGAATTGGATTCAATTAAAAAAGAAATCTGGAATTAAGAGTCTAATGGTGACTGTGAATTGAACCATCTGGTTCACTAATGTTCTTTAGGGAAGGAAATCTGTTGTCTTTACCTGGTCTGGCCTACATGTGACTCCAGACCCACAGCAATGTGGTTGATTCTTAACTGCCCTCTAGGAAATTAGGAATGGGTAATAAATGCTGCCTAGTCAGTGATGCCCTTATCCTGTGAGTGAATAAAAAAAAACAAACACCCCAAGGCTTCACAAGCTGTGTACTTTCTTGCAGATACTCAACGCCTCATGTTTAATCTCTTTCAAAAACCAACCAGGACAAAATAACCTCTAAAAGACATAATATCGTCACAGTCAGAGCTTCCATCGACTCAGCAACAGTTGCTCTTTAATGATGTGGACATTCTCGATTGGGCACTCCCCAGGAGGATTTTCACTGAATCACGTGAGGAGCTGTTCGGACAGCTCACCAAAGGCTGGGTCAAAGAGTTAGAGACTAAAGAAACTGCAGATGCTGGAATCCAAAGTAGACAGGCAGGAGGCTGGAAAAACACAGAAGCCAGGCAGCATCAGGAGGTAGAGAAGTCAACGTTTCGGATATTAACCCTTCTTCCTGATGAAGGGTTATACCCAAAATATAGACTTGTCTACCTCCTGATTCTCCCTGGCTTGCTGTGTTCTTTCAGCCTCTAGGTCGGAGATTTCAGCTTTTAAGGAGATGAGAGGGATGGAGTGGTTCAGAGAGGGTACATCAGAGTTTGCAGCCATGTTTGCTGGAGGAATTATTGGCTGGGTTGGAATATTGAACGTTAGCCTTGTAATAAAAAGGTAGGAGGTAACTCAGATAGGGAAGGACAAAGGTATGTGGAAGGTGTTCAAAAGGAAAAGAATGAGGATTCCTTTTTGTTTTGTCATGGGGTAGCAATGTTGCCCATCCCCAATTGCCCTTGAACTGATTGGCTGGTGGATGTTTCAGATTGCATGGCTGTAGGACTGTAAGCCAGACCGGGTAAGGGTGGTAAAGATCCTTCCTTGAAGAATGCTGGTGAACCAGATAGGGTTTTTAATGATAATTGATGTTAGTTGCTGGTCACCATGACTGAGATTAGCTTTCAATTCAATAGTTATCGATTAATTGTGAACTCTACCAGATGCCATAGGTGGGATTTGAATCCATGTCACAGTCTGGGCTTGTGGATTTCTAATCAAGTGACAAAAAACACCATTGTGTTCTCTACATCTGTAGGTTAAGGTGTTGCCAGACCAAATGCCAATGTAGATCAGATGGCGATCAGAAAAGAGCAGCCTCTTAATGTCCAAAGAAGGGTTTGATTGCTCATGCAGCCTAGCAGGCCCTTTGTTAAGCCCCAGTTTGAGGATGTTGCCAGGGTCGGAGGATTTGAGCTATAGGGAAAGGCTGCATAAGCTGGGGCTGTTTTCCCTGGAGTGTTGGAGGCGGGGGGTGTGACCTTATAGAGGTTTATAAAATCATGAGGGGCTTGGGTACATTAAATAAACAAGGTCTTTTCCACTGGGTGGGGGAGTCCATACCGAGAGGACATAGGTTTCAGGTGAGACGGAAAAGATTTAAAAGCGACCTCAGGGGCAACTCTTTCACAGAGACGGTGGTGCGTGTGGGGAATGAGCTGCCAGAGGGAGTGGTGGAGACTGGTACAATTGCAACATTTAAAAGGCATCTGGATGGGTATATGAATAGGAAGGGTTTAGAGGGATATGGGCCAAGTGCTGGCAAATGGGATTAGATTAGGTCGGGAAATCTGGTCAGCATGGACGAGTTGGACTGAAGGGTCTGTTTCCGTGCTGTACATCTCTGTGACCCTATGGTCAGTGCCTGTTAATCTTCATGAGTAACACGGGTGATTTGACAATGGTTTGGAAAACATCCAGAGGTGTGGAATAACATTTCAGCAGGGAAAACAAAAAGAGTTGGAATCTTGGGTATTCTTGTGTCTCAGGGGTAGGGTCCGTACGTCTGAGCCAGGAGGCCTGCTCCAGATGGGTGCGCTAACGTCTCCAAACAGGTTAATTAGAGAGAGAGGGAAAAAAAACAAAGTGAGTGACACAATGTCTGTCATACATTCAGAAACCAGGACTGAATAATCTATGGCCAAGGAAAAAGTGTAGTTCTAGTCCTCCCTGAGATCGAAGGCACTGTATCAAGTTCTAGGCACCTCTCCCGACAATGTAAGGACAAGTCAATCCTGTGTGGCCCTGATCTCGTTTCTTTTTCCACAGCTTGTGTCCGACGCTTCACCTGCTGTCAGGTGAACATCTCGACCGGCTATGGGAAGGTCTGGTGGAACCTGAGGAAAACCTGCTACAAAATTGTGGAGCACAACTGGTTCGAGACGTTCATCATCTTCATGATTCTGATGAGCAGTGGAGCTCTGGTGAGTCGGGACTCGCCTCTGGGCTGTCAACAGCCGTCTCGCTCCCTCAATATCCCCTTGCTGAGATTGCCACCCGCCCTCGTCCCACCCACCATTGCCCCCACCCCGGAGCTCCCTTTGGTTGCCGGGGGGGGTGGGGGCTCTCCCTCTTTCATTCCTCCTCTTCGACGGTTCAGAGTGAGCACACTGGAAAAAGACTGGGTTTGCTCCCTGGTCTTCTTAGCCTTCTCACACCTCATTCCAAATAAATTTACAATGTTACCATCTGAAAGGGATGGCCTCATGGAATTATTGCTGGGCTCTTAATCCAGAGAGGAGCAAGTGAGGACTGCAGATGCTGGAGCTCAGAGTCAAGAATGTAAATTAGATTCCCTACAGTGTGGAAACAGGCCCTTCGGCCCAACAAGCCCACACGAACCCTCCAAAGAGTAAGCCACCCAGACCCATTTCCCTCTGACTAATGCACCTAATACTATGGGCAATTTAGCATGGCCAATTTACCTAACCTGCACATCTTTGGACTGCAGGAGGAAACCCACGCAGACACAGGGAGAATGTGCGAACTCCACACAGATGGTTGCCCGAGGCTGGAATTGAACCCAGGTCCCTGGTGCTGTGAGGGAGCAGTGCTAACCACTGAGCCACCGTGCCACCCGATGTAGTCAGGCAGCACCCAAGGACCAGGAGAATCAACGCTTCGGGCTCTTCATCCAGTTTCCGCACTACACTCTCGACTGTTAACCTAGAGACCCAAGTAATAATCCAGGGACCTGGGTTCAAATCCCCCCATGGCAGATGGTGGAATTTGAATTCAATACTTTATAAAAATAAAATCTGGAATTAAGTGTGTAAAAAGAAGTATGAATCAATTGTCCAAAACAAAACCATCCTTTAGGGAAGGAAACTGTCATCCTACCCGGTGTCGAGAGTATATTGCTGGAAAAGCACGGCAGATCAGGCAGCATCCGAGGAGCAGGAGAGTCGACGTTTCAGACATAAGCCCTTTGTGCCATTCTAACCAGTCTGGCCTATATGTGACTCCAGACCCATAGCAACATGGTTGACTCTTAACTTAATTAGGGATGGGCAATTATTGTTGGCCTAGCCAGCACCACCCACATCCCATGATTGAATTTAAAATAAGTCATGGGTACTTGTAGACAGAACAGCTCAGGGTTTTGAAGGAGCGATTCTAACAATCAGCTCTTCCTCATAGTCTCAGTAATGTTCAATATCCCCCAAAGCTGGCTTCTTAACACTAAATAAACTGCTACTTGTTCTGTACAAATGGACTGCAGCAGTTCAAGGAGGCATCTCACCATCACCTTCTCCAGAGTAATTAGGGATGGGCAATAAATGTTGGTCCAGCCAGCAACGCCCACGTGCTTTAAATGAATGGATAATGAGATCCTCTTCCAAAGACTCTATGATTGGCTTTCTTTTACTGCCCGAGACTAAGCAGATCCTGTAGGTCCCTACAGTTAAAGACTGATCCCACGGTGAGAGGCCGACTGCACATACATCGATGGGCTGAGTTCAACTAATGCTGGAGGAGTCTGGTGGAGAGCAGCAACACCAGGACAGACTCATTGGGCTGAGTGGCCTGTTTCCATATTGCACAATGGACCCACAGGCTTCAAGTGACACTTGGGGACTCAGCGTGTCGTGCTAATCACAGGAACTCAGTCTTAGGCTTAAAGTGACGTCTTATTCCCTGTTCTAGTCACCTCTTCCACGTCCCCCCCCCCCCATCTCCCGCACCCCTCCCCCAGCATCCCGATGTTCACTTTCATTGTTGAATGTGTCTCTGTTTCCCACAGACATTTGAAGATATTAACCTTGATAAGAAGCCAGTGATAAAGACTGTGCTGGAGTACCTGGATAAAGTGTTCACCTATGTCTTTGTTCTGGAAATGCTGCTCAAGTGGGTAGCGTATGGCTTCAAGAGATACTTCACCAATGCCTGGTGTTGGCTGGATTTCCTTATTGTGGATGTAAGTATATGGGGGAGGGACTCCCAGTTCACCGTTTAAATGCAAGTTCAGAAGAGAATATTTCCACTGTAGCTCTTTACTTATTGAAATGCTGTCATTGTTTGATTGTTGTATTTATTACAACTATTTCTGGGCTCTTACAGATGTGCCTTTATTGAACTAAATCTATTCCATATTCCGAGGCTAAACCAGATTACATTGACTTACGATTTCCCATTGATCACAAAATCTCCGAACCTTGTGGTTTGCACAATTCACAGATGTCCTCTCTCTGTTGGATGAATTATGACCACAAGGGAAAAGTGAAATGTGGAAAAGTTTTACCCTTAGCAAGCATAAAGATTGCAAAAGACATTCAGTGCTGGAAAGAGTTAATCTTCACCTTTCTGTGATACACAGCAGAGTCAAATTGGCTGGTCTCCAATTGTGATTACAGGCGAATGCTGTTGTATCACACAATGATTTGGAATATGCTTTTTCTTTTGCGAATCTGATTGTACATATGCAAATGAAATGGTTGAAACGTGCATGGCCTTTCCCTAAACTACCCAAGAGTTCTTACCTTGATCTGTCACAGACATCCAGCTAGGAATCTACTAGAAAGCACTGTCAATCTCACCAATGGGAAGAACCACATGTCGGTCAATAGCAGTGGGGGGGAGAGGTGGTGTTTGTCAGAGTCGGATCAACTAGCGAAACTGGAGCAAAATGCCTTTTGCCCGTCCCCATCCTGCCTCTACCTGCTATTCATAGAAACATAGACGATAGGAGCAGGTTTAGGCCATTTGTCCCCTTGAACCTGCCCTGCCATTCAAAGTGTCCATTACTAATCATTGGGCTCAATCCCCCAATCCCACCTTCCCCCCATATCCCTTGGTCCCTTTTGCCACATGATCTGTGTCAACTGCCTTCTTGAAAACAAGGTGTTTTGGCCAAAACCACTTCCTATGGCAGTGAAGTCCTCAGGCTCACCAGTCTCTGGGTGAAGACATTTCTCCTTATTTCAGTCCGAAGAGATTTACTCCATATCCTTAAACGATAATCCTACTGGTTCCGCACACCCCCACGTTAAGAATTTCTTTCCTGTATTTACCCTATCTAGTCCTGTTCGAATTTTATAGGTTTCTACACGATCCCAGGCTCATTCTCCTAAACTCCAGTGAATACATTCCAAACCGACTCAGTCTTTTCTCCAACCTTAGTGCTGCCATCCTAGGAATCATTATGGTAAACCTTCCCTCTATCACAAGAACATCCCACCTCAGTAAGGAGACTAAAACTGCACACAATTCTCAGAATTAGTTTCTCTGCGGAGATGGTGAAAATCCCTCAGAACCAGTCAGGAGGCAGTTCATTCTCGAATGGAATACGCTGGATGCTAGAAATCTGAAATCAAATGCTACTGGAAAGCTAGCAGGCTAGGCTTTCTTGTGGAGAGAAATAAAGGGAACATTCCCAACATTTAAAGAATCACATTAGACCAGAAAAGTTAACGTTGCTTCTCTCTCCAATGTTGCTGCCAGAACTAAGTGGTATTTCTAGCAATATCTGTATTTGTTTCACATTACCAGCATCTCTTATACTTTTGGTTTTCTGTTCATACAAAGCTGATGAAGGGAGTGTACAGCCCAGACTACAGCGCCATTACTAACTGAGGGAGTGTATAGCCCAGAATACAGCACCATTACTGACTGAGGGAGTGTACAGCCCAGACGACAGCACCATTACTAATTGAGGGAAGCTATAGCACAGACTACAGCACCATTACTAACTGAGGGAGGCTATAGCACAGACTACAGCACCATTACTAACTGAGGGAGGGTCTAGCACAGACTACAGACCGATTACTAACTGAGGGAGAGTAGAGCCCAGATTACAGCACCATGACTAACTGAGGGAGTGTTTGGCCAATCTACAGCACCATTATTAACTGAGGGAGTGTATAGTCCAGACTACAGCCCCCATTACTAACTGAGGGAGTGTATAGCCCAGACTACAGCACCGTTACTAACTGAGGGAGTGTACAGCCCAGACGACAGCACCATTACTAATTGAGGGAGGCTATAGCACAGACTACAGCACCATGACTAACTGAGGGAGGGTCGAGCACAGATAACAGCCCCATTAATAACTGAGGGAGTGTATAGCCCAGACTACAGCACCATTGCTAACTGAGGGAGTCTTTAGCCCAGAATACAGCACCATTACTAACTGAGGGAGTGTACAGCCCAGATGACAGCACCATTACTAATTGAGGGAGGCTATAGCACAGACTACAGCACCATGACTAACTGAGGGAGGGTCGAGCACAGACTACAGACCGATTACTAACTGAGGGAGGGTATAGCCCAGATTACAGCACCATTACTAACTGAGGGAGTGTACAGCCCAGACGACAGCACCATTACTAACTGAGGGAGGCTATAGCACAGACTATAGCACCATTACTAACTGAGGGAGTGTATAGCCCAGACTACAGCACCATTACTAACTGAGGGAGTGTATAGCCCAGACTACAGCACCATTACTAACTGAGGGAAGCTATAGCACAGACTACAGCACCATTACTAACTGAGGGAGTGTATAGCACAGACTACAGCACCATTACTAACTGAGGGAGTGTATAGCACAGACTACAGCACCATTACTAACTGAGGGAGTGTATAACCCAGAATACAGCACCATTACTAACTGAGGGAGTGTATAGCCCAGACAACAGCACCATTACTAACTGAGTGAGTGTATAGCACAGACTACAGCACCATTACTAACTGAGGGAGTGTATAGCACAGACTACAGCACCATTACTAACTGAGGGAGTGTATAGCCCAGAATACAGCACCATTACTAACTGAGGGAGTGTATAGCCCAGAATACAACACCATTACTAACTGAGGGAGTGTATAGCCCAGAATACAGCACCATTACTAACTGAGGGAGTGTATAGCCCAGAATACAGCACCATTACTAACTTAGGGAGTGTATTGCACAGACTACAGCACCATTACTAACTGAGGGAGTGTATAGCCCAGACTACAGCACCATTACTAACGTAAAGAGTGTATAGCACAGACTACAGCACCATTACTAACTGAGGGAGTGTATAGCACAGACTACAGCACCATGACTAACTGAGCGAGTGTATAGCACAGACTACAGCACCATTACTAACTGAGGGAGGCTATAGCACAGACTACAGCACCATTACTGACTGAGGGAGTGTATCGGCTAGACTACAGCACCATTACTAACTGAGGGAGTGTATAGCTCAGACTACAGCACCATTACTAACTGAGGGAGTGTATAGCACAGACTACAGCACCATTACTAACTGAGGGAGTGTATAACCCAGAATACAGCACCATTACTAACTGAGGGAGTGTATAACCCAGAATACAGCACCATGACTAACTGAGGGAGTGTATTATCCATACTACAGCACCATTACTAACTGAGGGAGTGTATAGCACAGACTACAGCACCATTACTAACTGAGGGAGTGTATAGCCCAGACTACAGCACCATTACTAACTGAGGGAGTGTATAGCCCAGACTACAGCACCATTACTAACTGAGGGAGTGTATAGCCCAGACAACAGCACCATTACTAACTGAGGGAGTGTATAGCCCAGACAACAGCACCATTACTAACTGAGGGAGTGTATAGCCCAGACAACAGCACCATTACTAACTGAGGGAGTGTATAGCACAGACAACAGCACCATTACTAACTGAGGGAGTGTATAGCCCAGACAACAGCACCATTACTAACTGAGGGAGGGTATAACCCAGAATACAGCACTATTACTAACTGAGGGAGTGTATAGCCCAGACTACAGCACCATTACTAACTGAGGGAGTGTATAGCCCAGACAACAGCACCATTACTAACTGAGGGAGTGTATAGCCCAGACTACAGCACCATTACTAACTGAGGGAGTGTATAGCCCAGACTACAGCACCATTACTAACTGAGGGAGTGTATAGCCCAGACAACAGCACCATTACTAACTGAGGGAGTGTATAGCCCAGACTACAGCACCATTACTAACTGAGGGAGTGTATAGCCCAGACTACAGCACCATTACTAACTGAGGAGTGTATAGCACAGACTACAGCACCATTACTAACTGAGGTAGTGTATAGCACAGACTACAGCACCATTACTAATGGAAAGAGTGTATAGCACAGACTATTACACCATTATTAACTGAGGGAGTGTATAGCACAGACTACAGCACCATTACTAACTGAGGGAGTGTATAGCCCAGACTACAGCACCATTACTAACTGAGGGAGTGTATAACCCAGACTACAGCACCATTACTAACTGAGGGAGTGTACAGCCCAGACTACAGCACCATTACTAACTGAGGAGTGTATAGCACAGACTACAGCACATTTACTAACTGAGGTAGTGTATAGCACAGACTACAGCACCATTACTAATGGAAAGAGTGTATAGCACAGACTATTACACCATTATTAACTGAGGGAGTGTATTGCGCAGACTATAGCACTATTACTAACTGAAGGAGCGTTGGGCTCAGATTAGAACGCCATTACTAACTGAGGGAGTGTATAGTCCAGACTACAGCACTATTACTAACTGAGGGAGTGTATAGCACAGACTATAGCACCATTACTAACTGAGGGAGTGTATAGCACAGACTACAGCCCCATTACTAACTGAGGGAGTGTATAGCACAGACTACAGCACCATGACTAACTGAGGGAGTGTATTGCACAGACTACAGCACCATTAATAACTGAGGGAGTGTATAGTCCAGACTACAGCACCATTACTAACTGAGGGAGTGTATAGCCCAGACTACAGCACCATTAATAACTGAGGGAGTGTATAGCCCAGACAACAGCACCATTACTAATTGAGGGAGTGTATAGTCCAGACTACAGCACCATTACTAACTGAGGGAGTGTATAGCCCAGACAACAGCACCATTACTAACTGAGGGAGTGTATAGTCCAGACTACAGCACCATTACTAACTGAGGTAGTGTATAGCACAGACTACAGCACCATTACTAATGGAAAGAGTGTATAGCACAGACTATTACACCATTATTAACTGAGGGAGTGTATTGCGCAGACTATAGCACTATTACTAACTGAAGGAGCGTTGGGCTCAGATTAGAACGCCATTACTAACTGAGGGAGTGTATAGCACAGACTATAGCACCATTATTAACTGAGGGAGTGTATTGCGCAGAGTATAGCACCATTACTAACTGAAGGAGCGTTGGGCTCAGATTAGAACGCCATTACTAACCGAGGGAGTGTATAGTCCAGACTACAGCACCATTACTAACTGAGGGAGTGTATAGTCCAGACTACAGCACTATTACTAACTGAAGGAGTGTTTGGCTCAGACTGGAACACCATTACTAACCGAGGGAGTCTATAGTCCAAACTAGATCACTATTAGTAACTGCCCTGTTTTGAGCATGGATGTCCCCGCTTATTAAGACACTTCTAACCAGAGATATCAATTTCTTACGTAAACCTAGAGACTTAGTCACATGATAAATTACATGATCTTTTTAATTCCTGGAGATTCCGGTTCGGTCCAAGCTGGAGACTGGCAATGATGCCTGCCTCTCCTTCACTGCTCCTTCCTGTCCTCCTATCCATATCAGCACTGGCCTGCAGGAGACTGACAAAATCCGAAAGCAAGTTAAATAAAGGGACACAAAGAATGTTGGATGTAAAAGATCAACTTTTGTGTCTCACTGACGGTCTCCTTACCTTTGGGCTGGAGGACAGATTCATAGGAAGCTGGTGCAGGAGTAGGTCATTCGGCCCTTCAAGTCTCACTTTCTCTTGTGCTGTGTGAACATCTCTTTACACATTAATTAGAAACTATATAAAAGACCAACTCATGTACCCTGAGGATTGCAGGTCGGGTGTTCCTCATGAAGTTTGTTCTGATCATAAATTGAAAAACCAGCTTAAAGATGAAGAAAGGGAATGGAAACTATGGTAGATCTTTCCAAAATGGGAAAGCAAGCAGATAATTGGGCTTTACCTTTGATTCAGGCTTTAGAACCTCCAGTGTACATTCGAACTCACAAGAAACAGGAAGCTGGTGTAAAGTGTCTCACACATTCACAAAATAGCATGAGGAGACAACATTTCAGTCAGAACCTGTCTCCCAGGAAGAAAACCCATGAGTTAGCATCAGAGCGAGATAAAAAGATCTCCTTCAGTTTGGTGTCAATAACTTAACTCCACAATATTCAGAAGTTGTGTTTTTTTTAAATGACTTGTGACTGCTAACCTGTGGAATACCTCAGTCAATCCCTTCAGAATTTATCTTCTGAATGTGGTCAAGGGAATAAAAAGCCGCCTGGTGATCCAGTGAAGTTACTGTGCCATGCAAAACAGAAGGGAGGCCATTCCACCCCTCTACCCTTTCCCTCCCTCTGAACAAAGAGCAATTCCTTACACTGGGTCCTGCTCCTAGTCCGGAACCCCCATGCCCTCCCTTGCTCCACCAATGATGATGGCTCAACTTCGAAGCCCTCTTCCCTGAGTGATGTGTCCCCAATGTTGAGGGGTGTGCCTTGAACGGACAGAGAAATTCCCCACCTTTCCAGCTCAGCTCTTACAGTGGTCTGTTCTCTCGAAATTCCATGATCTCAAGCTGACCATATGATGAGTTGGCCCACGAGAGAGAGAGAGATAGGATTATGTCATTATGTTCACTGCTGGAACAAGACTATAATTAACTCTTGATTTTAACACCCCGAGGTGTGAAGTAGAGAATACAATGTGCAGATGTGTCTGATAATTACAAAGGCCCTTCTTCCATATTAGCACAAGGACAGATAGCAGCATCCTAAGTCTCGTGACACTCTCTGTCAGCTCATTGCAGGAGAACTGTTTGCATACAAAGTGGGTCTCAAGGAACTTGACTGTTGGCTAAGTCCTGTCTGCATTGGCTGAAACAGTAACTCTGACATGGGCAGCGGAGACGCTAGCTCCCTCTCTCCTCACGTTCCCTGCCAAAAGGCAGGTCAGATGTAGTGCCACAGGATCCATCGTGGACAGGGCAAGGCAGAAACCTCAGAATCCCCCCTTTCAAAACAGGGAAGGGATCAAGCCCCACACACCATTCGAATTCATACCCAGCATTCAGCCCAGGGGCTGTAGTCCGGAGCTAGGGATAGCAATGGCAGAGTTTCCAATTTGATTTCCAACATGTTGGCAGCCAGCCAGGAATCCTTCCCACCCTAGCGTTAGCATGTGGTGGAGGGACTCTGACCCAATTGATGGTGATATAGATACACCTTCTTTGACCATCATGTCCTGGAGCGGGACTTGAACCTGAGGCTTCTGACCCGGAGACAGCAACACTCCCCACTGCGCCACAAGACACCACAGCAAGGTTAAGAACAAAACCTTGGATTAGAAACAAAGAAAACAGGAACCATTCAGTCCTTAGAACTGCTCAGCCACTCAATAAGATTGTGGCTGATCATCCAACTCACTTTCACCCTATACCCTTTGACCCCTTTAGCGGAAAGAACTATATCTAACTCCTGCTTGAAAACATTCAATGTTTTGGCCTCAACCAGTCTCCGTGGGATAGAATTGTACCGGCTTCCCCATCTCTGGGTGAAGAAATTGCTCCTCACACCAGTCCTAAATGGCCTGCCTTCTATTCTTAATCTGTGACCCCTAGTCATCGGGAACATCCTTCCGATGTTTACCCTGCCTAGTCCTGTTTGAAGTTTTGTGCATTTTGTTTTATCAGATCTGCCCTCATTCTCCAGACTCCAGTGAATATAATCCAAACCAATCCTAGCTCTGAGAAGCGGAACTGACTAGATTAGATTTGATTCCCTACAGTGTGGAAACAGGCCCTTCGGCCCAACCAGTCCACACCAACCCTCCGAAGAGTAACCCACCCGACCCATTTCCCTTTGACTAATGCACCTAGCACTATGGGCAATTTAGCATGGCCAATTCACCTGACCGGCACATCTTTGGACTGTGGGAGGAAACCGGAGCACCCGGAGGAAACCCACGCAGACATAGGGAGAATGTGCAAACTCCACACAGACAGTCGCCCGAGGCTGGAATTGAACCTGGAACCCTGATACTGTGAGGGAGCAATGCTAACCACTGAGCCACCGTGCCGCCCCTAGTTCAGATGGTGGACACAACTCCTTTGAGTAGACAGTGTGCTTGGGTTGCAAGGGAGGGGTTGTAATCCCAGAGAGCTCCTTCAATGAGGCTGGAAGATGCAAAAGCTTAACCAATAAATGATGTAAATGAAAACCCACTTATAAAGATTG
The DNA here is from genome assembly GCF_037043375.1 of Chiloscyllium plagiosum. Taxonomy (NCBI): domain Eukaryota; kingdom Metazoa; phylum Chordata; class Chondrichthyes; order Orectolobiformes; family Hemiscylliidae; genus Chiloscyllium; species Chiloscyllium plagiosum. The sequence goes on from NW_028270143.1 coordinate 119,183,257, forward strand.
GACCTCTTGGACAGTGCCACACGGATTAGCTGTGCTCCACAGTCATTCCCATCGAGCCCAATCCAATTCTGCCTTACACCAGAGATATGACACCTCTGAAAATAAAATGTTTAATGGTGAACAGTAACTTCCAAGGGTCACCACAGGAATGAGCAAGAAGCCATAGACCATAAAAGGGTAAGATATAGAAGCAAATAAGGTCATTCAGCCCATCAAGTCTGCTCCCCCATTCGATCATGGCTGGTATATTTCTCAACCCCATTCTCCTGCATTCTACCCATAACCTTTAATCCCCTCACTAACCGAGAACCTATCTCTATCTAAATGCACTCAATGATTTGGTCTCCACAGCTCTCTGCGGCAATGAGTTCCACACTGTCACCACCCTCTAGCTGAAGAAATTCCTCCTCATCTCTGTTCGAAAGGGTTGTCCCTTCACCCGGAGGCTGTGCCCTCAGGTCCTAGTCTCTTCTACTCGTGGAAAGACCTTCATATTTACTCGATCCAGGCTTCTTAGTAACCTAGAAGCTTCAATCAGATCACCCTCATCCATCCCCCCACCCCCCCCACCCCCAATCCATCGAAAGGAAACAGTGGACACTCCAGCCAAAAAAGGAGGTATTTCACATTTTAACACGGCCTGCAGTTTTCCATCAAGGGTTGGGAAGATTTTTTCTGCTCAGGACTTGGGGAAATTGTGCAGGTCGTGGGTCTGAATCCAGGGCCTGTTCCACCCCACTCTGCCATAGGATGTCTTGGCTCCAGACAACAATGGGAAAGGCCAATGCACCTTTCAACAGGCAGGGAGTCCAGGGGATGATCCTGTGGTTAACTATGGTATCCCAGCTGCTGTTCACAGTAACAGGACCTTGTTGGATGTAAGTACATTATAAGGTTAAAAGTGGTTCAGAATAGTCAGTGGGGGCTTCGTGAAGGTAAACACAAATGCTTTACATGTCTAACATTTTTACTAACGCATGCACATTCTTACAGAGGCCTGGGGAAGGTTTTGACATGCCTGCACGCGCCGTGGCTCAGTGTTTGACCTTTAACCCTATTTTAAGTGAGCAACCCGGCAGGTTTTGAACTCTGACCTTGAGCAGTTCAATCAGACCCAGTGTGCTTCAGTGCCCTTGCCTCCCAACCACCTCCCGTCCTGTGTAACCTTTTGTAAAAATCAGTTCCTGATCTCTCCCCCTACACCCCACACCACCAGCTCGTGCCTCCCTGGGAGTGGACTGTTTCGAGTGGAGTGTCTTCCCACTCTCTTGCCATCGGCCGAGCTTTCTCAAACCGCTCTGCTCAGGTTATTATCTCTGGTTCCCAGACGACTGCTGTTGCTAGGTTACAGAATCCAACAAACCTGGCTAACTGTGACAACAATGAAAAAGCCGGAATTCCCCAGGCAGCCACTGTTTGGTTGGCAGAGACTGAGCTGGGTGAACAAGCTGCTGCCCGCTGCTCCATCCAGCATCTTGGGCAAGCACGCGTGTACCTCACCTCACGAGGATGTGATAGTACATTGTGATGCTCACACAAACTTAGGAACCTGGCACCTTCCCCCACTCCCCTCCCCAGACCATTCCAGCAACAAAGGTAGCACTTCAGAAGGACTTTTGCTTAAAGTGAGATGGGGGTCCCTCTACCCATCAAGTTTGTGCCCAACTACTTACACTCATCCCAATTTCCCGCAGTAGGCCCATGGCCTTGAATGTTATGACATTTCAGGTGCTCATCCAAATACTTTTAAAAAGTTGTGAGGTTTCCCACCTCCCGGGCAGTGCATTCCAGACCCCCATCACTCGCCGGGTGCAAAACATTTTGCTCAAATCCCCTTATAAACCTCACGCTCTAAAACGGTTCCCCCTGTCATTGACCTTTTGATTAAGGTGGTGAGATGGGGCAGTTGCTCTCTATGCACCCTGCCCGAGCCCTTCGTAATCTTACACAGGTTCCCTCTCAACTTCCTCTGCTCCAAATAAAACACCCCGAGCTTATCCGAGCTCCACCCCAGGCAACCTCTTGAATAAACCAAAGAGGTCGATTTGTTCTGCAGCTCAGTGCTGACCAGTGTGATGACTCTGGTGTGAACACAGCAGAGAGGGAGAGGGGGACAAACCTCTCACCTTAGACAAAGCTGAAACCGGACATCCGCAACCCACAGCTCCTGTCACAGGAGAGCTGTACTCTCGCCCCATGGTGAACGTTGTGGCTTCAAATCCCCCTCCTGGGAATGGGCCACAGATTTCCGGCCGGTGCTGTGGGAAAGCCACACTGTCTGAAGTGCCCCCCAATACCCAGCCCCCTCCTCCCCCACCCCATCCTTTGAGTAAGCTGTGAAAGTGATAGCCCATCCCCACCTCAGCTGGACAACTTACCTTCCTTGAAAACTGAACAAGAACTAAAGAGTTACCCCACTTGTTGAAGGTTCTGTATTGGGTTTAGATGGTTGCCATCGAAGATTAGGTCTAATCCCGTAATTTGTAGCCCTGGGCTGGAGCCAGAGCAAAGACTTGCTCACTGTGATGGGGACATGTCAGGAATTAACTCCCTCAGAGGGCCCTTCACGACCATGAGCCTTTGCGCTGAGGGCATTGCATGCTGGGATGATTGATCACAGCCCATCCCACACACACAGGATGTCCATCCTTACCTTTGGAAAAGAGAATTGTGACAGCAAGAGGGGCTGGGCTCCATCTCTGGCTTGTACTGCAGGCAACAAGAGGCAGATGGAAGCCTCAGACCGAAGGACAAATATTACCCTGCACGGCTTTAACAACCGATCGATGTGTTGGAGTGGCTCTTTATAAGTCAGAAACGAGTAAAAACAATGCACTTCCAAGAAGTCTTACCCTGACATTAATCCGTTATTGGTGACCCAATAGGTTTTTTTTTTAATTTGTCACTTCGTCAAAAAGGCACCATTAGTTTCTAATTTAGCAGTTAATCCAGAGCCTCTGGTAACTATTGAATGCTGCAATGTGGCCTGTATTGTGTCTCCACCTAACCGTGTGAACCGACTGTACGTAGATAACCACTCAATTCCATTCCATTCAATCTGCACAGATTTCTGTTCTTTGCCTTTTGACAAAGACTCTTGGTTACGACCAGTTTGTTGCCATGAAATCTCTCAGGACCCTGAGGGCACTGAGGCCACTGCGGGCCTTATCCAGATTTGAAGGCATGAGGGTAAGGGCAACTGTATCTGTAGCTCTATGACCATATTAATGATGATGCCTGTGTAAATACTAACACTTGGTGGGAGGCACAGAAACTTTCACGTCTGCTTTAACAGGCTCTTTCTTTCCTCCGTGCAGTTTTTTGAGCGGGCGCTTCCTCTCAGAAATATTGTCTCACACCTGCCTAAAGCCAAGCCGAGTCTGAACTTCAGTCTGATACATGTTGTACTGTAAACATAAAAGACCTGGAAGATCTTTCAAAAAGCCTGCACTAAATTAGACCTGACTTTCGTATGCGACGTGGGCAGCTCTGTTATTTGCACTCTCCTACAACCTCGAGAGGAGCATTAGGATCCATTCCGTGGATTTGCTGCTTGTTTGATGTTGACACAGTTCAGTTTGATTTAGGTCTCGGATTGCCTGAAGGATTTTCCGGATAAATCCACTTGTCCCCGATTGCAATTAGCTTTGCCGATGACATTTCACTCCCACTTCTTCCTGAACTAACTAAGCCGCAAGGGACTGGATTTGACATTGCCACCCACCTACAGGTTCGGAGATGGGAGACTGTGCTCATGAAATACAGTGGTGTGTTGGCCCGCTTTCTAATTGTCAGCTTTTCCCATCTCCCAACCTAGACTCATGGAATTTTACAGTAATGAAGGAGGCCATTCGATCCATCTTGTCTGTACCGTCTCCTGACAGAGCTACCCAACTCGTCCCTTTCTCCAGCCCTATCTCTTTACCCCTCTAGATCCATCCTGTTAAAATATATCTCCAGCCCTCTTTATGAAACCTCCAATGGAATTTGTCTTCACTGCTCTCCCAGGCAGATCATTCCAAATCCTAACAGCTGAAGAAGTTTCTCCTCATCTCGCTCCTAGCTCTCATGCTGGCAATCTTGAAATTGTGATCCCGAGTCCTGACGTTTTACTGGGAATGAGGGGGGGGGGGGGGGGGGGGGGGGGGGGGGGAGTGGGATGGAATTCCTGCCCTTGCTGGAGCACCTCATTAAGAGCATAGGAACTGGGTCAGGCTCCTCAGCTCCTTGAGCCTGCTCTGCCATTTAATGAGATCATGGCTGATCTCTCATCTAACTCCCTACACCTTTGTTTGGCCCATATCCCCCAAAACCTTTGCTAGACCACAGCTTATCAATCTCAGATTGAAAATTGACAGCTAGCATTGTACTAGGAGAAAGTGATTGAAACGTCGATTCTCCTTCTCCTTGGCTGCTGCCTGACCTGCTGTGCTTTTCCAGCAACACATTTTTAAGCTAGCATTGTTCCCACGGTAGGGAAGGAGCATGCTGGGTGAGGAAAGTTCAACATGGCCTCGTGTTGGAGGAATAAGGCACTTCAGTTAGGGGCCTTCAGGGCCTAGCAGAGCCATTCATGCCCACTCCCACCCCCACCCCCCCAGGTCATTGTCACCCACCGTTAATCCTGCCCTCTTGCTCTTGAATTTTACCCCTCGTCGTGAATCCTGACATTGCACTGCCCCCTGGGCAATCTGAGGAGCCAGCGATGATGCAGCTCCTGGCCTCGTCAAAGAGGGTCCGTCTAAGGCAGGATTCCATAAGATCATAAGACATAGGAGCGGAAGGAAGGCCATTCAGCCCATCGAGTCCACTCTGCCATTCAATCATGGCTGATGGGCATTTCAACTCCACATACCCGCATTCTCCCCGTAGCCCTTAATTCGTTGTGACATCAAGAATTTATCAATTTCTGCCTTGAAGACATTTAGCATCCCGGCCTCCACTGCACTCTGCGGCAATGAATTCCACAGGCCCACCACTCTCTGGCTGAAGAAATGTCTCCACATTTCTGTTCTGAATTTACCCCCTCTAATTCTAAGGCTGTGATTCCAACAATGAATGGATTGCCTTAAAACAATCAGTGCTACCCCCTGAGCTAAAATGGGCAGGCCCACTCCCTGAGCACCAATCTACCTCATAAAGTCCACTCTAAGGTGTGAGGCAGTGCCCATCAGTTCAGTTGTGGGACTACCTCCATTCCCAGGGATGGGTGAGGGGCTGACAGGCAGTAAAGAGGGTTCCATGCTCACCCACTGGGAGGCCATTCGGTTGCCATTGATTTACTAGCCACCTGATCTTGAGGACAGCAGCATCCCTGAGCTGGGGCCATGGTCCTACTCGTCCATTTTTTAAAGGTTCTTCCACATCAAAGAGAGGGGAGACCCCAGAGAGCAGCTGGAACCATTCACGGCAAGTCAAGTTGATAAAACCCCGGATATCGCTTCTCCGACATTTCACTGCTATGTCCCTATTTTTAATGTCTCATACTCGGTGTAAGCCAAGAATGAAAATTGGAGTGAGAGGGTCGGGGGAGTGGGCTGGGCTGGGGATACAGACACAGAAGATAACATCCAAGCCCCTGATCACCTTGCATCGCTGTTCGATCTCAGAGTTCCTTGGACTCGTTCAGACCCAGAGCATAAAATTAAAATATGAGCATTTAAAGAGACCTTGCTGCCAATCCCAGGGCTGTTACTATGATCGGCCTGTACTGCTCATAAATAAAGCTTTTCACTGTACTCCGGTACACGTGACAATCAATCAATCAGTTGGAGCTGAGTCTCCACTGCACAGCTGCCCCAGAGTTTACAATCTTAATTGCTTGTCCCTCTGGGTTGGGGAAGTGGGGGGGGGGGGGGCGTGGTTTGGGCAGGAGGTTGAAAGTCCATAGTTTGGGAGCCCAACCCCACCACCAACCCACAACGTAACCGAGAATATCCCCATTGCTAATTGTCCAATTCTTCACAAGATCTGAGCTGGAAGCAGTTCGGCCCATTGCATCGGCTCTTTGTGAGGGCTGTCCATAAGACTCAGGAGCAGAAGTAGGCCATTCGGCCCATCTAGTCTGCTTTGTCACTCAACAGGATCGTGGATCATCTGA